>NW_006262139.1:14999998-15041227 GCF_000493195.1 Citrus x clementina | reverse complement strand
TTCTCCATATTTGAACTCAGAGAAAAAGCAAGTTGACGAATAAAGATTCAATTTTTCCCTACGACACAATAAACAGAAATCTAATAAAAAATGAAAAATAAACTTTTTTTCTTTTTTAAAGTGGACTTTGAGTGAACTGAGGCTGTTTTTTGTTTGATTGCTGGAAATGATTCTCTTTTTTTATTTTTTATTTTTATTTTAGGGTTTAAAATGGAGGCGGCGCAGCGACTCAGAGCGCAAGTGATTCGCCCTAAATAAAGAGACAGATGTTAGCGTTTGGGTTTCTCTGGCTTTCGAGCTTCTGTGAGAGTGAGAGTGAGCGTGAGGGGAGTTGTTAACCTGTTACGAAGTATCAAGTGTTGTGTTCTGTTGTGGCGCTACTTCCATGTTTACTATGTTTTGCTGTTTTTACATTTGTTTTCACTTGACATTGTTGTCTTGTCGTCGCACGTGCGGACATCTGTAGGGTTCTGCTAAATTGCGCACCATGTGCAAACGGACAAGTGAGAATTCTGCGCGTTGCTTATTGTAGCCCCGAACGGCGAACGCCAGTGACAGTGGACTTTCTTTGAGTAAAAAAGGTCAGCCCCAACTCGACAGCAAGACAACAAAAGGTCCACAACCATGGTCCTCGAATTGCTTTTTTTTTTTTTAAAAAAATCTTTTTCATAGTTGTGATGGTCAAATTATTTTTTAATATTATTGTCGACATGTCCAGTTAATGCTTTTTTGACCATAATAGCTATTATATTGACAAGTTGATGGTGTCAATTTCTAACACGTGAGTAAGGTGTTGGTTTGTATTTTCTCATTTGAATGAGTGAAAAAAGAAAAAAAGAAAAGAAAAGAAGAGTATAAGCCGCAAAGTCGTTTCATGCTCGAGTTTCATACATTAATAATCCAATAAACAAGCAGTACAGTAAAGTGTAATGAGGGTAAAAAGTTCAGGAGTCCAATTACTAATACATTGAAATTACTCATCAATCACTAATGCTCTCATCTTGGCTTGATTCATGATCATGTGCTGTGAGAAGCTTCACCACTTTGCTCATTGGAGGCCTTGTATCACGATTTTCTGCAACGCAAAGGAGAGCAACTTTCACCATTCTGTCAAGCTTCTCCCTGTCGTACACATCGTTCAATCTTGGATCAATTATTTTCTCTAATCCTTCTTGTTCCATCTGCTTAGCCACCCATTGCACCAAATGGTTGCAGTAACTACTATCCGAAACAGAAGCTGAAAGATAGTCAGAAGCGCTTTTCCCAGTCAGTAGCTCCAACAGAACAATGCCGTAGCTGTAAACATCTGCTTTTGCATCAATCTTCAGGTTCATCATCCACTCAGGAGCCAAGTATCCCCTCGTTCCACGCACTCGCGAAAACTTTGTGTCATGCCTTTCCTTGAATAGCTTTGATAGACCAAAATCTGCCACTTTTGGTTCAAACTGATCATCCAGTAGTATGTTTTGAGGCTTCACATCACAGTGCAGAACCCACTCTAAACATTCTTCATGTAAATACGACAAGCCCTTTGCTGTTCCTACCGCAATGTTGTATCTTTGATCCCATTGTAATATGCTGGCTGTGCCTGGATCATTGAACAATAGTTTATCCAATGAACCATTCTCAACATACTCGTAGACTAACAGCTTGTGCTCATTCTCAGCGCAGAACCCCTGCAGTTTGACCAAATTCCTGTGATTGATCCTCCCAATGATGCTAACCTCTGCCCAAAATTCTGCATCTCCTTGCAAGACGCCTTCTAGTCTCTTAACAGCAACAACTCTTTCGTCGTCAAGGACCCCCCTGAAAACGCTCCCGAAACCACCCTTTCCAACCTCTTGTTTGAAGTTCCTTGTCGCCCTTTTGAGCTCTGCATAAGTGAACCGTTTGAAGCCCAAGGCAAGTACGATGCAACCCAGATTGGCCAATTCCTCATGAACGTGCCTTCTGAAAACATACCACCATCCTAAAGAAATGAAGACCGTTTCAATGACTGCAAACGAGCCCGCAAGTGAAATTAAATACTTCATGTACCGATTCTTAGTGGGTTTTTCTCCATTAGCATTATCACCTCCAAGAACGACTGCTGCTGCTGAGCAGTTCAAATAATTTATCCTTGCCATTTCGAGTTCTGCGGAAGAGTTAATTTTTCCTCTGGGAATCTTGATATGCATACTGACATATTTACCGGGCATATTGTGACCATTCAGGAGATTGCCTTTAGGAAAACATTCTCCTTGTCCATCTGTTGAATATCCAAATCCCTTGCATTTGCAATCACTTAGACATCGATTCCTGCATTCTTGTAAGGAAATGCCAATGCCATAGGTGACTAAGTCATATCCATAGTAATCTGTGTTAGGAAGCTCCATGAAGTCCAATTCATTTCGATCACAAGACAGATTAAACAGAGGAGAGCAGCCCTTGATCCAATCTGAAGGATCATTTCTTCTGAAACCATTAGGGCAAATGCAAGTTTTTTGCCGTGGGCGGTTAACACATATACCATTTGGACCGCACAATCCATGAACCGTGCAATTATCTAAGCCAGCAGGCAACCATGAGATTTTCCATAGCCTGGTTGGCTCATCGAAGCTATATAATCTCAGGATTCCATCGTAATCTAATGTTAATCTCCTTTTTGGACCAACTCCATAGTCGGATGCATTGAATTTGAACGTATCACTTGATCTAAACAGTCCACTAGCATTTACATATGCTCGTCTAGAGCTATTGTAAGGCGTTCTTCCATTTAAAAATACTGTAAACGCTGAGTTTGGCCAGTAGATACTTGATATTAAAGGACCATTAAAGATGAGATCCAAAATGTTATTGTCATCAAATTTCAAGTTATAGAATCCTGATAAGTATGTACCTGGACTTCTCATGGAGACCAAGGTTGTATTCTTGGTAAGCAGCTGAGATGGAAGCAGTGTATCTGTAGGGGAATCAAAACTCTTCCAGATGGTTGTATTGGCTTCATTGACCAATACTAAATTTCCCGTTTCAAGAAGCTGTGCTTGGACACCTTCATCTGTGAATGTGTTGGTTGACCAAACGACAGAACTATCTTTATCAGTCAAGGCCAGGTTTCCATTTCTTTGAAGGGTTAGCTTGGAACGTTTTCCATTAACTGGCCGGTCTCTGTTGGCCATCCAAACCACAGTTCTGTTGACAGAGTTTGTGAACCAGATTGAGTAACAGTATGCATTCGTGCCAACCTTGTAAAATCCACTAGAGAATGTACCATTTGGTGAAACCAGGAAATCATTCTCTTTTTCAACAGCCAAGGAGTTTCCACGGGTTAATCTCGGTATCCCCTGAGACCATGCTTGAGACCATGCCACAGTTGGTGCAAGTATCAGCAGAACGAACAAACAAGGAAATCCCATTTTTGGATTCTGGAAGAGATATAATAGATCCAGGCTAATGTTTCTGGTTTCTGAAGTTCGGTAAAGGAAAATGAGAGTGCTTGTCTTGTGTCCAAGTGTTGAAATATATGCAGACGAAATTTTATTTTCTGACCAAATAGCAAGTGGCTATTGCATTATCATTTTTAGCCCATAATTCTTGCAAGTTGCAACTGGCTTTGGCATTCAATGAAAAAAATGGACCCCATCTACTTTCCTGTTTTGTTCCCTCTATTCAGAATTGGAGGCTTCATTTTATTTATAATTTGATTCGAAAACATGGGGTCGGTGATTGATTGACCACTATTAACCAACTTATTTATGAAACAACTGTTTAAATCTTCAAGAGCCTTTTGCTATGACTCTGTGTATCAATAATGCAATGCTAATGCATCAATTATACATGTCTATCCACATGGGTCGGTGATTGATTCTGCCAAGATATATGACACGATTACGATTTCATCCTAATTAAGTGAATCAATTACTTGATAATCCTTTAGTAGATTATGTGGTTTGATCACGATTATATATTATGTCAATCTCTCTGTTATTTACACAGTAATAGCTTCTCATCTAAAAGGTGTAAAGAAAACAATATTGATAGATGAAATATTAAAAACATTATGCCAATATAAGAAATAAGATGTTTTTAAAAAATAATTATTTAATAAATTTATCGAATTATTAATTTATCAGTCACCCGAAGTTGGGAAGGACAAAAACTATTATTTAATCGAAATTGTCAATTTATCGAGTATGAATTTAATATTCTAGTATACTTATTTGTCGACTACCTATTTTTTAAATTCTTCTTGGCAGATGCCATTGTGTTGTTTGAAGTTTTCTGACTGTCGATGGTCAATTTATCTCTACCTAATCCTCCTTCACTGGGAAGTGGTATTCCTTGCCAATCAAAACAAAACTACAAGTAGACTTGAAACCTTATTTGTTATCAGATATTTATTCCTTTGATTGGATGAAATGCTAATAACTTTATGTTCACGGGGACTCCAAATAGCCAAAAAACATTGATTTTGATTCCGTCTCCTTTTCTTTCGTTGTTTTTCCTTTTTCTTTTGGATTTCGCATTTCTTTGGACAGTAGTTCCCAGGTTTCTTCCATATCTATTTGAAATAAGTACATGTTTCTCTTCTATTGATGATATTTCATCATATAATCAAATGAAAATTGTTTCATTCTAAAATATTAGTGAAGGCAAATATTAACCATTCTATTATTAATTCTTATATCACTTGTAGAAATGCCATCAGTTGATTTTACATATTTAAATTGTTCTTGTCGTGAAGGCACCAAAAAAAAAAAAAAAAAGCTCAGATGGAATTGTGATCGTCTGTAATGTGAATTTCAAACTCAGTTTCACATTCTAAAATGGACTACTGAATTCATTGTTGGTCTTTTGCTTCGATCTTCTTCCACATGGATATCCCAATTCCAATCAAAGTTGCAGCCTGGTTCATGTTAAAATTTCCTTTCAATCTTGGATCCACTATTTCCTCTATCCATGCTTCCTCTCCATATAGAATTTTCTTTTTCACTTCCATGACAAATCTTTTCAACTCTGCTTCCTGCCCTTCACCATCCTCTTACCACCCAGTTTGAAAGCTGAATTCTTTCACCATCGCAAGAACCACAACTCCATTACTGTACACATCAACTTTGGCAATGATGGGAATATCTGAGGCCCACTCTGGAGCTATGTAACCTTTTGTTCATTGAGTCCGAGAGAATTGAGAACTATTATTGCCCCTCTAAGACAACTTGGCTGGACTAAAGTTAGCAGCCTTAGTCACGAGCAATTTTAGATATATGGTTTTCCAATTGCCACATGAGGTTGGAATGTTTGTAATAGGTTTTCTCTTCTTGGAGCTTGACATGAAGTAATACCAGGCTGCGTCCTTTGGACTATTCCTCAGCTGATATAAATTATCTATCTCATCAACAGTGGGTTCACTCAGCTCACATCTCCTCCACAAACACGAATAGACCAGAAAGCACCCTCCATCCATTTGAGTTGAGTTGGCCATGAGCTAAATATATTCTACCCAACACCTTAATAAAATAAGGCTGAAGGGGTAGCCTAACACTCAGCCTAAAACACACTAAATATAAAGTCACACATTCTTTAGGGGGACGGCTAGGGGTGTCTCCTTCACCAGGAATTGTTAGATGGATATCATCAAGAATGTTGCAAACCTCTCTTAGCTTATCCAAGTCTTTCTGGGTGGGGCTACATCTCACATAATCTATGGGTAGGACTCGACTTCAGCTCTATGGCTAACTTTTCTTTCTTAGCTGGTTTGATCTCCTCGGGGGCATCCTCCTTGCTACTACCCTCATCATTGATGTTCTCTGTTCTACCTAAACTAAAAGTTCCATCAGAGCTCGATACCCCCTCGTTACTAATCCTATTTGATTTGCTCTCACTAGATGAGGAAGAAACCTCGACGGTCATTCTCCTTGGGTCTTTTCTGATACTAGATGTGCCTATATTCTCTAAGGGAATCTAAGGATTAAAAATTGGTCCTCTGAGCATATCGGGCAAGAAACTCAACTTATCCCCACAATCAACTTCTACTATTTTTTCTTTAGCCTTAGACATCGTAGAAACAAAAAACCAGAAATCCAAACAAAAACAACCATGCAAAATCTAAGCAACAACAATCAGTGATGGGTTCAGGAAGCAGTACCTGGGGCGACTTGTAATTGGTGAAGTAGTAATCGCAGTAGTGACGATAGGAGAGAAATTTCTTACTTTTTACGAGAGGTAAAGAAAGGGCGATTTAGGAGAGTGGGAAAGAAAAGGAAAAGGAAAAGGAATTAGGGACTTAATGAGAGAGAATAAGACGCTGCGAGTAACGGGCACGTCAGCTAAAGAGACACGTCTCGAGAATGCAAAAACCGCCATTTTAAAGTTCAAATGCTTAGCTTAAAATAAGCCACGTCACTCACATTTAAAGTGAGGTGGCAGGGGGTCAAGTCAGTGGAGATGGTTTGAAAACAGAAATATTCGCTTCTGGTCGTATCTTATTTTTATGGCCAGAAACGACCAGTAGAGGCAAAACCCCGGGCCGGGTCTGGGTATTGCCATGACCGGACCCTGTCCGGATGCAACTGGTCCGGGTCTGGGTCCGGGCCGGGTTTTAATCCGGGTACCCAGATTTTATATTTTTTAATATTTTATGTGTATATATTTTTTATTTTTTGATAATTTTATAAGTTTTAAATTTATTTCAATAAAATTTAATATGAAAATATAAACTTTAAGTATTTAAAACTTTATATATGTATAATAAATAAGTCAAATAAATATAAAATATTTAAAATAATATATATTTTATAATTTTTTTTAATAAAATCCGGGTTCCGGGTTTATCAAGTGATGCCCAAGACCGACCCGGCTTCATACCCGGCCCGCAACACCCGGGTACGGTCCGGGTCCGGACCGGGCGGGTATTTTTGCCACCTCTAACGACCAGAAACGATTAGGTAACCTTTGAGTACATTTTCTAGTCTTGCGGATATTAACAACCTTGACCAGCCAGGTCGCTATAACTAGCAGAACACATTTTTCGTTTCTAGTTTTCTCTCGCTTTACTCCTAACAGTAGAAATTGCGGGATTAGTGTTTGGGTGGTTAAAACACCACGACCCGATATACACCTCAGCAGAACGTGGCCTCCTCGTTCTAAAAGCAATTATCAAGGGAAGTGGCATCTCGAGGATGTAGTCAACTGGTCGTGTGCATGGGGACGGTCAAAGAACCCACGAGGAGAAGCCACAATTAGGTCGATTCAAAGACTTGGTCAAAGGTCGGCCAGCGAATTGTCTTAGAAAATCCAGGCATGATGCCTACACCCAAATAGTTACCAGATCAACCCGCCCAACTGTCTTGTAACTGGCGCACTTACCCATTACTTAATTGACACATTCAACCAACCCACTAACATCCAAGAATTAATGGTGGTGCGACATATTCAGTTGCTTATAAAAGCCCTGTAAAATCCAAACTAAGGCACACTTATTTCTATAAAGGAAAACTCTGTCTCTCTGATTTCAGAATTTCTTTCCTTGAGTTCATTTCTTTCTAGGAGGAAAATAAAAAACGTTACTTATAGCAGTTAAAATTAAGCCACGTAAATTTGTCAAACAAGTTTTTCCCAGAAACTCAATGATTGACTTGAGCGTTGGAGGATTTTCGCCCGAAAATATCCGGTGCCCCCTAATTGTTATTTTTGATTGCAAGTGAGATCAGTGTGGAATGTTCATGGTTGTTAACATCTACTCAAAGAACACAAGTGCAAACAGTATCGTCTCCCATAAAAACAAATTCAAGTATTGATGTGGTCACCTGGACTTGATAACGAGCTTAACCAGATTTCTGCATCAACGGTGATGCCTTGGAAAATTTCGAGCCCTGAAGCCATTAAAAGGTGCACGTTTTATGAAACAAAGCCCTAGACCTATTAGCCTATAGCTAAACCTTGAACACTGATAGTCATCCAAGCACAATTTCATACAAGTCTCTTTTGATATAGACTAACTGTAGTTGAGGTCAAAACCATAGAAATCTATTTGTGGAACCTTTACGAATTTAACTTCCATCAAGCTTTAAGAAAATGTTCTATTAAACCTAGGCTTACAACTATTACTCCAATCAACTAGCTCAGTTGCCTTATACGCCGGTGGGCATGAACACTTCAGCACTGTTGTGTAAAGAATCCCATATTTACCACAGACACCATGTACTTTACTAGGCTGCATACGAGCTTGCCGAGAAATCATCCATAATCTCGTCACCTCTTTAAGACTATAAAGCCTGAGATTTCTGTCGCAATCCATTGTTAATCTTCTTTTGATCCTAAAACCCATGCCTATAGCACTGAATTTGAATTCGTAACTTGATGAGAAACTGCCTATGTTATCTATAACAGCTATTCAACTAGTGTTATATACTTTGTTCTTCTAATTTGAAAAACATTGAAGTCAGGATCAAGCCAATACACACTTGATGTTGGGAAAATATGCTCTTTAAAAGCATATGTGTTTATTTAATTGTAATAAACAATTTTTCTGATTAATAAAATAAATGAGGTATTTTATTCAAATATATTAATTGCATTAATATTTGTATTAAAGTCCATTTAATCATATTATATGTATTTATGTGATCACCATGTGGATTCACAGAAGACATAAATACAAGTTATCTTATGATTAAATAAATTTAGTTCGCAGTTGATAAATAAAGTTGGGCACTTTATTTAGGTATAGACTGTAATAAATTCATTGAATGATTTGTCTTAATCATGTATGAATTTATTAATGTAGTACGACTACATTGAACAGGATCACATATGAGATTTAATTAACTTTGTAATAACTGTCAGACTTATTAAATCTCATAGGCGTTGATTTTACTGTAATCTTAATCTTGAGTTAATTATGATTTCATGATTGTAATTGTTATTCCATTTGAGTTACCAATGGGCACGACACATTCTTGTGGTCAAGATTACCCGGTATCTTGGTGGGAGCAATTATGAGTATTGGAGTTATGGATTAACAATATAGAATTTGTACAACACATCTCTTGATGGGTTTTCGGCACTTGATCATAGAATTCTCTGGCCAGAGTGTGTCAACATATTTAGTATGTTGAAAATGATCATTAGAGAAAACAAGTAAGGATCAAGGAATAAGATGTTATTAAATTGATTGGACAGTTGAGATATCAATTTAATTAACGATGTGGTACAAAGGATTGTGCAGTAAAGAAATCAATGTGGCTTGGGACGAATTATTATTCGAGCATACAATTATAGAAGTCAGTTCCAATCTTTTAGTGGAGTAGATTTGGAATTAAATAATTGGGCTAGTTTAATTACATGCCTAATTATTGTAGCCACTATTGTATGTTCCCAAATGATCCCCGGGTTAGCTCATTTAATTGACTGCACCACTACTGGACTAATAAGTAAGATAACTAGCGATTTGGGTCAAAAGCCTAAATATATCATTTAGTGGGAGACTCCATTTAATTAGCTTTTGTATAATGGGCCTTATGTTATTTTACAAGGTGGGTCCCCTATTGAAAAAGTAAATAAACGTGAGTTTTATTTAGGGCATTATTTGGAGCCTAGGGTTTTCACTAAAGGGAGATATATAAGGCTTATTTTTCCCTAAAGAAAGGTAGAGAAGCCACTTTTTATACAGATCAGAGAAAAAGATTTTTCTCTCCATTGTTGAGAGAAAAATTTTCTCGTGCTAGTTGCTTTGGTAGTGATAAAGACGCCCACACGTCAAGTGCAGATCGAACCTGAGTCATAACCTGGAAGATCATTGGAGACAGTTCGTGATCTAACAAGCGTGGTGGTGACGGATCGTGATCTAACAGGAGTGGTGGTGGCGGATCGTGATCTAGGAGCCTAAATCACTTCAGCGGAAAAAGCCAACTCAGATTTTCAAGGTACGATTTCTGAATTACGTATTCCTATATATTATATGAGAGCGGTCCTTAAAAGGTTTTATAAAAATTTTAAAAACCTGATTTTTCCCCAACACTTGAAACCTCAATACATTATCATTATCATTATCAAAATATAAAGTAAAATACCAATATCTATACGTTCCATTACCTATTCCAGATATCAAGTTGGTGGTCTTTGTAAACAATTGATCAGGAAGGAATGTATTAGTAAGAAAATCAAAGCTTTGCTATAGAATCTTACCATGCATGTCCTTTAGGACAAGATGTCTAGTATCCAAAAGCTCTACTCTATCAGCACCATTTGAGGTTGTGCTAGTCATCCAAATCACTTTGCCATTAATGTCAATTATGACCATGGCGCTATTTCACCTCAGAGAAGCCCTAAAACCTTGACCAATGATCTGTCTGTCACGATTAGCTGTCTGAACAACAATTCTTTCTTTAAAGTTTGTAAACCAAATTGAGATATATAAGCATTTTCACCAAGACTGTTCGGTGCAAGTTCGGTGCAAGTGGAAGTGTAGAATAAATTTTATTTAAGAACAGAGTTTGTTGTTGAAAAACTTTTGATTCATTGCTTAATTCTCCTCTATTATTTTTAAGTACAACTAGAGTTCATATTTATAAGCATTACCAAACTTTAGAGATTACATTAATCATGCTTTAGATTTCCCAAGCCATATTGCAAGCATAAATGCTACTCTTTAATTCATGTAGAAAACAAACCACATAACCTTCAAACTTTTTGCTTAATTTTCTAGATTACTAATTACATCTCAGCACCCCTTCGTAATTAGTAATCTTCAATTGCTTCTTGAAATTTTCAAACTTCTCAATGATAATTGCTTTGGTCAGAAAATCTGCTGGTTGCTCATTAGTGCTAATGAACTCCATGTTAACTTTTCTTTTGCTTACTAAGTCACGAATGTAGTGATAATACAGCTCAATGTGCTTAGACTTAGCATGAAAAATATGGTTCTTTGCCATAACAATGGCTGACATGTTGTCACAATAAATTGTTGTTGCGGCTTCTTGATCAAACTGCAAATCCTTGAGAATTCTTCTAAGTTAAACAGCTTCACAAGATGATTCAGTTGCTACAATGCACTCTGCCTTGGCTGAGGATAAAGGTACTGACTTTTGCTTCCTTGAACTCAATGCAATAACATTTATTCCAAAACAAATAAATATCTTGATGTGCTTTTTTTGTCATTAAGGGAACCAACCTAGTCACTATCAGTAAAACCAATAAGCTTGCAATTGTCTTCTTTTTCATACATAATCCCCTACTTTTTTATTCCTTGAAGATACTGTAAGATTCTTTTGCTATAATATAATGGGACTTCCTCGGATCATTCATGATCAGGAAAGAACACTAACTGAGTGCACAATATCAGCTCTTGAGTTGGTGAGATAAATCAACAAACCAACTAAGCTTCTATAGATTTTTGCATTTAACTTTTCTTCTTTTTCATCATGCTTTAATTTTTCGTTCAAACCTATAAAAGTAAGTGTTGGTTTGCATTTGAACATGTGGAATTTCTTTAACAAATCTTCTATGTAGTTTTCTTGACAACAAAAGATTTTTCCTTTGCTTACTTCACTTGAATGCCTAGAAAATATTTCATTAAGCCCAAATCTGTCATCTCAAATTCATCCAACTTGCCTTTTTTAAACTCTTCCACTAATTTCATATTAGTGCCACAATAAATTAGATCATCAACATATATATGCAAGCAATAAGAAAATTAGTACCTTTCGTTTTGACATAAAGAGAAGGTTCACTTGAGCTTTTGTCAAATCCATTTTTAATGAAGTATTTATCAATTCTGCCATTCTATGCTTGAAGGGCCTGCTTCAAGCCATACAAGGCTTTTCGAAGTCGATAAACTTTGTTTTCTTCACCTTTTACTTCATATCCCTTAGGCTGCTCAACATAGACCTCTTCTTCTATTTCACCCTTAAAAAATGCATATTTTACATCCAGCTAAAATACATTCAATTCCATTTGGGTTGCTAAGGCAAGGGTAGTTGGAATAGTCGCCTTGTATTTTTAAATTGAACCATCTTTATTATACTTGATTTTGAAGATCCATTTTAGTCCAATTGTTTCTTTTCCATGTGGCAAATTAACCAGCTCCTAAGTTTATTTTTCACAATGGTGGCCATTTCTTCATTCATTGCATTGACCTAATCTTCATTTCTTAAAGCCTCTTCAAAGTCTTGAGGCTCATAAGAAATAAAGCAAGTTCACATGACTTATAAATTTCTCTCAATGACTTTATCTTCCTTGGAGGGCTCTCATCATTTAAAGAACTCTCTGCTACTGAATTTGGAGAATTTTGTTCCAAATTATTTTGTTGTGATGAATTTGGCGGAGATGCAGGAGCTTCAAAAAAGCTAGATGCTTGAGATTGATCTTTTTCCTACCGCCAAGCTGATGCCTAATCAAATACAACATCTCTTGAGATAACAAACTTATTTGTTGTAGGATTCAACAACCGATACCTTTTAAGTGTCATCATAGTAGCCAATAAATAAATCATTTTCACATTTTTCATCAAACTTCTCCTTGTTCTAAGCTGGAATAAGTGCATAAGCAATACTCCAAAAAAATCTTCAGATGATCAATAGTTGGCTTTCAATTGTGCCAAGCTTCAAATGGAGTTTTGTCTTTGATAGCTTTTGTAGGAGACCGGTTGAGAATATACACAACTGTATGATATGTTTCTGCCCATAAGTTGCTAGGAATGCCTTTACCTTTAACATGCTTCTCACTATATCTACAATCATATGATTCTTCCATTTTGCCACCTCGTTTTACTGTGGACTTCGACTGATAGTAAATGGCATTTGAATCCCATTATCCTAGCAATAATTCATGAATGAAGTGTAGATAAATTCACCACCACGATCAGTTCTCAAGATCTTCATTTTGTATCCAGTTTGCCTTTCTATAACAGCTTTAAATTGGAGAAAAATTGAGAAAGCTTCTGATTTTTCATTCAAAAAATAAATCCACATCATCCTTGTATAACCATAAAAAAAAAATCAAATATCTCCTGTTATTGAGAGAGAGAGTCCTTGTAGGACCACAAATATCAGCATGCACTAACTCTAATGAAACCTTGGCTGTCCATGAAGTTTTAGGAAATAGAAGCCTCTACATTTTCCATATATATAGCCCTCACAAACTTTTTCATGTCTTCCAACATCAGGTAAGCTAATCACCATGTTCTTTTGCTCAAGCAAATTCAGCCCTTTACAGTTTAAATGGCCATATATGAGATGTTGTAAATTTGACAAATCTAATTTTTCAGTTTTGAGAGCAACATTCTTATCAAGTGGCATAACAAGAGGAAAAACCTTATTTTTTGACATTTCAACAACGGCCACTATTCGATTATTAATTTTACCAATAATTTTGCATTTTTCAACATCAAAATAAATTTGAAAAACCCTTTTGGGTTAGCTGCCCCACACTCTAGAGGTTTTGAGTTAAATTTGGAATATAAAGAACATAAAAAATGAGCTTTTTGTTACCTCCCTTTGTATGGACAACAATAGTGCCTTTTCCTACAACTTTTTACATCTTTCCATCTCCAAGCTTCACTTGCAAATTAAAACTTTGGTCAAAGTTGATGAAAATCTCACGTTCCCCAGTCATGTGGTTACTGCAGCCACTATCCAAGTACCACAAATTTTTTGGTTCACGTTCAGAATCTTTACTTGAATAAAACAAGTAATCTCCATTACCTTCATTTGTAAAATTTGCCTCATTTTTGCCTTTTTATTTTGATACCAACAATCCCCCTGAGAATGGTTAGGAATGCAATACCTTGGTCATTTATAACAGTAATCTTTTGATTAATGATTACACTGGTTATAAATAATGCACTAAGAATCAAAATTTTTCTATGAAATCTGTTTATCATTTTTCCACTTATAGCGGTTGCAGTTTTGTTCTCTTTTCCCTTTGCCAAGTTGTCCATTTCTTTGAGATGAGCCTATATTCTTCTGGTCTTTCTTGCTGCTTCTATTTTGATCTGAATTATTAGTCTTGGATTAAAAAGCTTGCTTCGTAGGCTGACTTGAAGGTCAATTGATTCTTTACTCATGAGACCATAATGGTCTTGATAAATCTAAAAAAATCATATTGGATAGATCCCTTGATTTTTCAATGACTACTGCTCATGATCAAACTTTGAAGGAAGACATCTCAGCACCTTTTCATTCATCTTCTTATCTTCAATGGTGTCTCTACAACCTTTAATATGGTTTACAATCTGTGATACCCCAATTCTCCTAAGGGTATTTAAATATTTTTAGCTTTTTAATAATCTTTTTACCCTAGTATAGAAAGAATAAGATGTCTTTCTCATTATGAGAGAGAGAGAAAGAGAAATAGAAAGATCAACCAAGATAAGGAAAAAAAACGACAGAGAGGAGAAAAAAATGGATAGAAAAGAGAGAAAAGAAAAGGAAAAAAAGAGAAGAAGAAAGTCTTCTTCTTGGTTCTGCCATGAGTAACACATGAGATCAAGTTGCGTCTTTTGAATTGGATATTGTTGAGAGAAGATTAGAGGCAAGTTTTAATTCTTGGTTTTCATTAATTTGTTATGGAGAAGCATGATTAGATATTTGCAATAGAAGTAGAAACCTAAGATTTTGTAGAAAATTGGAGAATCTGGACTATTATGTTTTGAGGCCCGAACATTGAAGACACTTGAGGTTGAATTTAGGAGCTGTTTAAAATGAGATATTTGAGAAAATTAGAATTTATAATTAGGACTTGATTTTATCTTATGAGGATTCTATTGATGATTTTTAGATTGATGATATCAGTACGCATTTTGTTACATGATGCCAAGGAGTAAGTAAACTAGACTTTTAATTGAATCACAATAAACAATATATATATTTGACTTGTCTGAAAAGCCTAGTTTTGATATGTACGGATATGAATTTATATGTCTATGCCCATGTGCTTATGTGATGTATTATTATGTATTGATTGTGATTATGTATATGGGCATATGTATGTGTGAAATTTCATTGGCATAAGCATGAAAATGTATTAAGTTTTCTATGATTGAGAAAGTAGATTTTAACAAATGAAATTTCTGTTTTATGAGATTTTGCATTAGGGGCCACCTCTTGAAGTTGCGTGGGGGCCACCTCTTGAGATTGTGTGGGGGCTACCTCTCGAGAGCCGACGTGCCGCAAGTGCCATGCATGGTGCAAAGTGCCACATTACAGGATATGTATTTTATTGAAAAAAAATGTGAAGCCACCTCTCGAGAGCCGACGTGCCACGAAGTGTCACGCATGGTGCAAAGTGCCACATTGCAGGATATGTATTTTGTTGAAAGAAAGTGTGAAAGTTTGAAAACGACATAAATAGATTTTTATGAACTTGTTTCAAGTATTTTGAAAAAATCATGGTATATCATCCATTTGCATTATGTATAAGCATGTGTGTATTTTAGTATAAGAAAAACTAGTTTACTTATTGAGTTTTGTACTCATTATAATTTATTGTGATTCAGTTTCTAGAAGTCAGGGCCAATTCGTGATGAGTGAGAAGAAGGAGTTCAATTGAGGATGGTAGATGATTTGGCCAAATTAGCCAAATTCTTAAATTAATCCATTGTCTTTTATAATTGAAGCTTGAATTATTATCGATTGTAAAGAGTTATTTAAGTCTACATGTGAGTTGCAGTTAGATTTACTCTCAGAGGTCGGGCTGAGGTGTTACGCAATCTCAGTTACTCTGCTACAAAAATCTTGATCTCCTTCACAATCTTTTGTTGATAAATTATCAAACTCTTTCCACAAAGTCTGCAACTTGATGGTGACTACCTTTTCAGAACATTGAAATTCTTCTTTCAGAATTTCCCAAGCATTTTAGCCTTTTTGACATTAAATATTCTGGGAAAAATTGGTTTACTAACACCTTGGTGGATATATCAAAAGTGTTGTGGCATTTCTCTGTATGTTTTCTTTGTACTGTTGTTGATGTGCTCAAGTCCAATCTTAAGAACTCCCGGATTCTGGTGGTTCAGTATATCCATCTTCAACAATGTTTCATAAATTTTGAGAAAGAAAAAAAATTTCCATTTGACTACTCCAATATTCAAAATGTACTCCTTCAAAATATTAGAACTTGACTGGGAGTATATGAAAATAATGTGAGCAAGGTATTTGATGCCATTTAGAGGGTATTTTGGAAAAGCTCTAATACCAAATTTGTTGTGTGCAAGCAAAAGTGTAGAAAAAATTTTATTTAAGAACAGAGTTTGTTGTTGAAAAACTTTTGATCCCTTACTTAATTCTCCTCTATTATTTTTTAGTACAACTAGAGTTCATATTTATAAGCATTAGCAAACTCTAGAGATTACATTAATCATGCTTTAGATTTCCCAAGCCATATTGCACGCATAAATGCTACTCTTTAATTCATGTAGAAAACAAACCACAGAACCCTTCAAACTTCTTACTCAATATGCTAGATTACTAATTACATCTCAATAGGGACTATAAAATCCACAAGTGAATGTTTTGTCGTTAACACGTCTGATTTGTCGTCAACAGATAGAGAAGAGTCCCTAGGCGAGAACTTTTGGCTTTCTGAAGTTTGAAAACACAAGAAGAAAGATACGAGAACAATGAGAAACGAAGGAAAATTTGGAAACATTGAAGTCTGGGAGTAGGATATCATGCTTACGGAATTTGCTTTAGAATTTTGATTCGTTAGAAGCTTGTTGATGTTCAAGTTTTCAGAGATGAGAAGAGTCTAAGGGATTCAGGATGTATGCTAATCTTTGTAGATTTTTCATTAGTGAAGTCCATGGGAAAAGTGACAATACCCCTGGTTTCACGAAATGGTTTTAGAGATCTCTAGTTTTTTAAAAATGATCATAGAGATTTTTTTTTTCTGGTGATAATTTAGATTTACCTAATGATGCATGATTTGGACACTGTTGTTAAATGGTAAACTCATCCAAATGTGATCATTTTTTTTTAAAAAAAGATAATTCTGCGAACATTTTACCCAACTCATGGAAGTGTCGTTGTCACTTTCCCCAAATGCAATGGGCACTTTTGTTTCGTAAAGCAAAGTTTGAAAGATAGCTCATAAAAATAGTGGTGTGAAAATGTTACCCAATTTTCGTCCTAAAATGTCATGCACCTCTTGGAAAAAAAAAAAAAGCTAAACGTGTTTAGGAAAATAAGTGGCCACCTGCCCATTGCATGCAATACAAGCTGCTTGCTTCACCTCTTTGCTTGGCACATGCATGTTCCTCCCATTTGCTTGAGGCGGTGATTATGTTTATATAAATCGAGAGCTGCTTGTTAATAGATTCAATTGTAACCGAGATCAAAATAGAGCAAAAACAAACCAAGGTTGAGAGAAGAAAAAAAGAGAAACTGAGAGAAAAGAGAAGAAAAAGAAAAGAAAAAGAAAAGAAGAAAAGAAAAGAAAGGAGGAAAAGGAAGAAGCCGAGAGTGGGGAAGAGAGAAATTGAAAAGAAAAGTTACAAAAAATAGAATTGGATAGTTAGAATTATATCCATTGGATCAGTGGGTAATAGATTTATGAAATTTGAACAATTAAGTTACAGTTTGCATGATATGTATAAGTTTTAATATAAGTTCTAACAGTTAATTTTCGAGCCCTGTATTTTAGGAGGGACTCGAGAATCCATGAACTTACAAGAGCACCAACGAACCCTAGAGTGAAACAAGATATGTGAGTGTATACTATTATTACTATTATGTATTCCGTGAATCATTTACGTTTGATATTGTGATTTAATATCATGTTATGATTATATGTACACATATTATATGTTTGATTGAGTCATGAGATGTGATTGCCAGTCACCATATGTGTACAATTCCCAATAGGCTCTGTGCATGTGTATTGAGAGTTAGGTTACTCTACCCGTGCGAGATAGTTTAATTACGCCGGGTATTGAGAGGTTTTCCCCCGCTCTACTCGTGTGATGATGATCCCGGCGAGTATTGAGAGTTATTTCCCTTAGGTACTATTTGGTGCAGTTTGTGATGTATGATATTTAATGTGGAGTTATGTCACATAATTATGCAGAAGCACTAGTACACTATATTATTATCATTATTATTATTATTTTAATATATATAATTACATCCACTCACTGAGCCGCAAGCTCACTATTTTCCTATTTACCCCTTTTCCTTCTAGGATTCCGCAGGATTTCGTGCATATCAGTTCTAATGAATTGAGGTTGGGCCACGAGACGCATTGCTGCATGTCTTGCATTTTGAGCACGTATATGTTGCTTATGTTTTATATGTAAATATACTTGTAATGTCAGTATGTACAATGAGACATGAGTTATGCAAGTTTTGAATTTATATATGGTTTCAGAAAAGACACAGAGGTTGTTATGTGTTTATAAGAAATGTCATATTATACTCGTCCCGTTTTGTTATCTTTTATTATTAACTGTCTATAATATTTCCTGGGAATCTTCTTTCACGAGAGCTCTCTCTCTCTGATAGAGCCTCATGAATGGAAGCCTTTTGAGGGGTCAGTATGACCCACATGGTCACTCCGAGAGTGAGTGCTGTTGGTTTTAATTTTACAGTTAGATTAGCTGCGTAAGATTGGTTAGTTGAAGTGCAGTAAAGAGTAGAACAGAGCTGGGGAAGGTTTTATTACACAGGTTTGATAGTTAGGTGATTATTATTATCAAACCTCTCTCCTGCAATAACTCCATGGATACTGAAGAGTTAATCCAGAAATGTAAAGCAATCACGATTAGAGAGGAAGACAAAGGTAAATTGTCGTTGGCAGTAAACATGAAAGAGCACAGAGGGCAAGTGTTAGCAGGCTGTCTAATGGGGAAAATACTTCTCTCAAGGGGAGTAAACAGAGAAGGACTCAAAATTGCTTTACAACAGGTGTGGCAAACCTTTAAAGAAGTTAAGATCGAGAGTCTGGGAAATAATATCTTCATGTTCAAGTTCGCGGAAGAAGCTGACAAAAGAAGAGTGCTGTCAGGGGGGGCATGGCATTTCGATAGGGCATTGATTGTCCTCACCGAACCAAAAAGGATTGGGGAGGTTTCAAAGCAAGATTTTTCTCATGTCCATTTCTGGGTGCAGATCTGCAACATTCCTATTGCTTGTATGGAGAGGGAATTCCTCCAAGAGCTCGGAGGAATGATAGGAAAAGTGGAAGAGGTTGAAACAGACGAGAATGGGGACTGCTTTGGGGAATATGCAAGGCTTAGGATTTCCATCAACATTACACAGCCATTAAAAAAAATTTTATTCCTAAAACAAGAAGGCGAGTCAGATATTCCAATGCCAGTAGTGTACGAACGGTTGCCAGACTTTTGCTTCAGCTGCGGTATTATCGGCTATCAATTCAAGGAGTGTACCCAGTATCAAGGCCAACCAAAAGAAGAATTCTCATTTGGGGTGTGGATGAAAGCTCTTATGATCGGGGGACGCTCAAAGAAACACATAAGTAAAGAGAGATGGCAGAATGAAGGAGCAAGAGCTGAAAAATCAGCAAGTTCAGAATTCCATGACCAGTCCCAAAAACACTAGCAAGAGCAAGCGAACCCAATTGCCAAAAACGGGCCAGGATTGGGGGAGGGGGAAACGGGTCAAGCTACAGAGATTGATAGGACCAGAGAGGTGGCGTGGGTGGGTGAATAACATTTAATGAAGAGTGTGACAGAAAGGATGGTGAGGGAGCAGGTTGATGGCGAAATGCAGGGAGGAAGTACTGGCAATGCAACAGCCCTTAGAGATGTGAGAATTAACGCGGGAAAGGCAAATTCAGCTGAGGGGGAAAAATGGAAGTGGTTAGGGCCGAGAGACACAAGGAAACCTTGGGCTCTTATGTAGCCTAAGAGAAAAATGAGAAAATGGAATTATATGCTGGGAGGGGTATACCCCAAATACAGTCAAGCAAAAAGAAGTGGAAGAGACAGGCACGTGCCACAAAAAATGAAGAGGGAGCAAGTTCGGGCCTAAGGACTCATAAAAGGCCAAATCAGGAGGGAGCATGGTCAAACCCGAAACTAAAAAAGACTAAAGTGGGGGACCCAAGCCATTCGGAAATGAAAAAACCTTCTGTGTTTACAGAACCAACCAAGTTGCACCGGGAGCCTTTAGCAACAGAGGATATGGAGCTCACAGCTTCAAGCTTAGAGGAGATATCGGCGGAGGCTGGACGCCAGCCCCGCCGAAAGCCATGAAAATCCTCAGTTGGAACATTCGGGGTTTGGGGAATCCCCGAATGTACCCAGCTCTCAAGAAAATTCTCCAAATGCATGGTCCTCATCTTGTTTTTCTATGTGAAACTAAGTTGAAGACTAGGCAAATGAATGAGGTCAGCAGAAAGTTAAACTATGAAAATTGCTTTGCTGTGAGTAGCATCGGAAAAGGGGGTGGCCTAGCTCTACTTTGGAATTCAGAAACAAAGGTGCAAATTAAATCGTTCAATAAGCATCATATTGATGCCGAGATAGAGATGGAAAATGGGAAGCTTACTCGATGTACGGGGGTTTATGGTCATCCAGACACGAGACAGAGAAAGCATACCTGGACATTGTTGAGACAGTTATCAGGTTTATCTTCCTCTCCCTGGTTATGCTTCGGTGATTTTAATGAAATTCTTCATCCTTATGAAAAAAGTGGAGGAAATGAGAGGCAGTTAAGCTTAATTACTGACTTTAGAGATGCTCTCTGAGATTGTGATTTGTTAGATATTAGTTATAAGGGATACCCTTATACGTGGAGTAATGGAAGGTTCGGCCCCGCTTTCGTAGAGGAAAGACTAGATAGGTTTGTCTGTAATAATGCATGGAGAGACGTATTCTCAGATGGTGCAGCTACAAATATTGACTCTTGGACCTCGGACCATTGCCCGGTGGTGATGGAGGTTCAAGTAAGAGGCAGTGGAATGAACTTTAACCAAAGGCGTGCCACCCTGATTCATTACGAAGATATGTGGAGCCCTTACGATACTTGTAAGGAAATTATTGAGAAAGAGTGGAGCTTACAAGGCTGCTGGAACGCTGTGAACCCTGTATCGATGTTTCAAAAAGTGTCCAAGAATTCCATGGCAAGGTTGATTCTGTGGAGCAAAGAAGAATTCCGAGGGAGACAAAAAAAGTTGGAGAAGCTAATGAACCAGCTCCGAAGCCTCAAGCTTAGTAGAGTTCAGTATGTCAAGGGGAATAAGATTAAGGAGGTGGAACGTCAAATCCAATACATGTTAGCCGACGATGAAATCTATTGGAAACAGCGTTCTCGGGCAGATTGGCTTAAGGGAGGGGACAAGAACACGAAGTTTTTCCATCACAAGGCATCATCTAGGAAAAAGAAGAACCGAATCTGGGGGATTGAAAACGCAGCTGGAAACTGGATTGAAAATGCTGAAGGAGTGGAGTTTGAGTTCAACAAATACTTCACAAATCTATTCACTACCTCCAAGCCTAATCAAGACCAAATAGCAGCTGCACTATCAGGGATATCTCGAAGAGTTTCTACTGAGATGAACGAGTCCTTGGAGATGCCCTTCACACCCGAAGAAGTAGTGGAAGCTTTGACGCAAATGTGCCCAACAAAGGCACCGGGTCCGGATGGCTTGCCAGCAGTGTTCTTCCAAAAACACTGGCAAAGGGTCAAGCAAGGAGTCCTCTCCACATGCCTCCACATCCTTAACAAGCAAGGTGATGTTGCCCCTTTCAACCATACTTACATCGTTTTAATTTCAAAAAAAGGGAAGCCTAGGAAGGTTACTGATTTTAGACCTATTAGTCTATGTAATGTCATTTATAGGATTGTGGCGAAGGCAATAGCTAATAGGCTTAAAAATGTACTGCCCAATCTTATTTCGCCAATGCAAAGTGCTTTTATTCCTAATTGGTTGATTACCGATAATATCATTGTAGGATATGAGTGTCTCCATAAGATAAGGCATTGTAAAGGAAGAAAAAATGGCTTGGTGGCTTTGAAGCTAGATGTGAGCAAAGCATATGATAAGCTGGAATGGGTATTTCTGGAGCAAACGATGAAGTCTCTTGGTTTCTCGCAGAATTGGGTCAGCTTAATCATGAGGTGTATAAGCTTAGTGTCATCCTTAGTGATTATAAATGGTGCTGTAAGCAGGGTGATTCGACCGTAGAGAGGGCTCAGACAAGGCTGTCCCTTATCCCCGTATCTATTTATCATTGGTGTTGAAGCCTTCTCCTCTCTTCTCCAAAAGCAGAGCACCAGAGGCTTATTCATGGGCTGTTCTTTGGGAATGAGCTTAAAATTTCTCACCTCTTATTTGCGGACGATAGCCTGGTTTTCACGAGAGCCTCAGATACCGATTGCCAAAATCTGAAGAAGATATTCGACTGCTACTCTGCAACCTCAGGCCAGCTGTTCAATTTCGAGAAATCTTCAATGTTTCTAAATGGCAATATCTCGGCTGGGCAAGCGTCAAAAATCAAAGAAATCTTCCAGCTCAATATTGTTTCAAGACATGAAAAATACTTAGGTTTGCCCTCGATGATCGGGAGAAAGAGAAGTAGCTTCTTTAACGATATCAAGCTGAAGATCCACAACAAAGTTTCCAATTGGCAGCACAAGTTCTTCTCAGCAGGAGGCAAAGAGGTTTTGATCAAGGCGGCTACCCAAGCTATTCCCGCTTATGCAATGAGCGTTTTCAAGATTCCCATGGGCATATGTGATGACATCCAGCGAATAATAGCAAACTTTTGGTGGGGATATAGGAACGATAAAAAAGCTATTCACTGGTCGAGATGGAACAAGCTAAGTCAGGCTAAGTGCAGAGGAGGAATGGGGTTCAGAGATTTCACAAGTTTTAACCAAGCGCTGGTAGCCAAACAAGGTTGGAGGATCCTGCAATTTCCAGACTCCCTAGTGGCAAAAATTCTGCAGGCGAGATACTTCCAGCACAAAGACTTCATGAATGCAAGACTTGGCTCTAACCCCTCCTTTATTTGGAGAAGCATTTTATGGGGCCGGCAAGTAATATCCAAGGGTTCAAAATGGAGGATTGGTAATGGCCAAAGCATTATGCTGCACAAGGAGAATTGGCTGCCTAGACCTCTGACATTCAAACCGATCTCCAAGCCAAGCTTACCAGCTGATGCGTTAGTTGCCGAGTTAATAAATGAAGACCATACTTGGAATGAAGGGCTGATTCACAGGCATTTTACTAAAATAGATGCGGAAGCAATTGTTAGAATTCTGTTGCCAAGGAGGCCAATGAAGGACGAAGTAATTTGGCATTACGATAAGAAAGGCCAATATTCGGTTAAGAGTGGCTATCAGATTGCATTAAATCTGAAATTTCCTGCCAAACCGACAAGTTCAGCAACTACTGAGAACCAATGGAATGCTATATGGCTGCTTACCTTGCCTGAGAAAATCAGAATTTTTGCTTGGAGAGCTGCAAAAAACCTCCTTCCTTCAGCCGAAAATCTCTGGAAAAGAAAGGTGCTTCAGGAGCCATTATGTCAGTTTTGTAACAAGAAGCTGGAAACCATTTTTCATGCTTTAGTGGGCTGTAAGGTGGTGCAGAAAATCTGGAAAATTACCAGATTTGAGGATGATCTGAAAGATAGTGTTGAGCAAGACATGCTAAGCTTGTTGATTGAGTTGAAGTTGAGAAGAAGTAAAGATGACATTGAGCTTTTGGTTACGATTCTATGGATGATTTGGAATGCTCGAAACAACTGGATTTTTAAAGGAGTAAACGACATCCCCCATGTGACAGTCTCTAAAGCTGAAGCTGTGCTGGAAGCCTTCCGCAGAACCCAACTTCCAGCAGCTACCCATATAGACATCCAGAGCTCCTCGAAGCTAAAGGCATGGAAGCCTCCCCAAAGAGGCTATTTTAAGGTCAATGTAGATGCTGCCACCAATTTGGAGAAGCAAATTGCTGGTTTAGGAGCTGTAATTCGAGATGAAGCTGGGAATGTGATTGCTGCTGCTGTCAAAGTTTCCAAGTTCTATGGTGATGTGTTTATTGCAGAGGCTGAAGCAATCGAATGAGGGCTTCGTCTTGCAGGAAATGCCTGTACAGAGTCTTTGATTGTGGAATCAGATGTGCAAGAGGTTGTTAAGTTAATTAACAATAGTCAGGGCTGCAGATCCGAGATCTTCTGGACCATTTCAGAGGTGCAGAGAGTTTTGAAGAGCTTTAGCTCAGTTTGTGTCTAATATACTCATAGATCTTGTAATGCAATAGCCCACTCTTTAGCTAAATTAGCTCTAGAGAAACTCGAAACGATTATTTGGTTGGGTTCATACCCTCCCTACTTGTTGTACTTGTTTTCTTCTTTAAGCTGAAATGAAATTATTTTCCTTTCAAAAAAAAAAAAAGAAATGTCATATTATATACATATTTTCATGAATTAAATTTGTGTTATAATTTTTAGTTATTAATCCGCACGATTCGCCTCAAATCCGACAGGTAGGTCGGGGCGGGTCTTGTCACAAAAGGGGACTTGATAGACGACTTCTCGAAGCAGGCCGTACATTCCACCTCAATTTCCTCAACGCTCAAAAAAATAGACGACCTTGTGTGGAATTGATTATATGGACAATAACCCATTTTGTATTTTCCACTTGCAATTGATGTTTCTGTTTGATTATGACTTTCAGTCGCAGAGCAATCACCATGGAACCAAGCACTTGACGGATGGAGAGCAATTGGTGGAAGAATTCATAATTTATCATTCCACAACTCATCTAAAAGGTAAGCAATTAAATAGAGACACGTCAGCTATCTTAAATCCGCTTCATCGAACTAACCAATCTATCCAAGCAATAAGCACAACATTATAAAGATCCAAATAACAAACGCCACTTGCAGTTTGGCCTTTGAGCGTGCTGATAGCGCCAGCAACTGTCATTCAAGAGAAGTGACGAGGATATTCCTACGTGAGGAGGGAAGAATCAATAAAAATTTGTCAAGGTGCTTAAAATGATGAAAAGGACTGTCAGATACACTGCTGTTAAGCTCAACAGATTCAATTTTTAACGAGATCCGACATCTCTCTCTTGCTCTCTCAAACTTCATCTTCAACCTTTTAATATTTGCCGTTGTTGTGGTTCTAAGGTTCGTAAACTCTTAACATCTGTTAAATCACCAAGAAACCTGACTTGAGCATTAAAGTGTGGTCATTAACACTATTGGCCTCACCGCTAACCTCTATTATCTCTATTTTGTAGGTTATTTCATGATTTCAAGATCCAAACATTGTTTCATTCAGTTTTTAATGCAAAGCAACTAGGCTACCTCCCCTCAACTCACTACAAATCATAAGAACCATAACACATCTCGAAAAAAATCACTCATTTAGCCCCATTATCTTAAAATATAAATTTATTTGTTGAAATCAAGTTTTAGCCAACTTCGGTGACACTTGCTAAAGCACCCAAACTAAGTGTAAATCAAATCTAAATAAAAATTAAGCCTAAACAAATATCAATGTAGATTCGGAGCCTAATTGATTCTTAAACCGCTATCATACACAAATAATAGGAACCTCCAATAATAAAGATTATTATTTTTTAATTTAACATTGTACTTTTGGGGGGTAAATGATGAATTTTTGAACTCTGAGGGTTCTTTTGTAAAATCTAAGGGATATATTTGCTTAATATTTGACTTGTACGTTTTAGCGGGATAAGAGAATTGGTTAGCTTAAGTTGACATTTTTGGGTTTTGTAACCTGAGTATTAGGTAGAATTTAAGGCCTTGTATCTTGTCGAATACTAAGATTTACGGAAAAGTCTTAGCTTGTTTTGTACCATGTAATGTCTCTGTAAATTTGAGTTAAATTCTCTAATAAAGAAAGTGTAAGCCTCTCTTCTTGATCGTCAATTCTGGTGTTTGTGCTCTGTTCTTGAGTGTTCATATTTTCTGGTTTTCTTTCATTGTTGTGTTTGATCTTGTTTCTTTGTTTAATCTTATTAGTTTGAGATGGCTCTTGATTGATTGTTCATCTACCAATCATCCTGGAGTCCAATTGAATCTGATCTTGCATCAGCTGTGCATTAACAATCTATCATTCTCTTTGTTTATGACTTAAGTATTTTCGTCTGCATGAGACCTCAGAAAAGATAATGACATATAATTTACTATTATGAAGATCATCACTCGCTGCTGGCTTAAAAAAGAATATTTGTTATCAGAGAATAGGAGTCAATTGATCTTACAGGCTATTATTAATCATGGAGCAATGCTAATGAGAGAATGAGATAGTTTTCAATCCATTTAAAATTGTCAAATAACCAAGGCAATACCAGGTTCAATGACCTTCACAAATGTCTTAGCAGGCTCAAATTCCCGTGAAATTACCTCTCAATCTGAGAGGACATATCCTCCAGCCCTTGAGCGTTAACACCAGGACAATCTTCTGTATCAGGTGTACCAGGCTTGTTCCTGGAACTCCTCAATCCAGTAGTCTCTCCGCTTGGACTTCCATCCATAGCCAGGCAACCTGCTTATGGCAAATATTTAATGCTTGCTTCCAAAATTGCAAGAATCACAAGCTGGATATTCTAGATGCTTACCTGCCTTAATCTATTCAGGAAAAAGAAACGATATCAAAGATCAGAATTGAGCTTTCAAGAGACATCACCAAAATTACGATCCACAACGCTTTCCACAAGACTAAGAGCATCTAAACTAAGCACGTATGACACACATGCAAGCAGCAACCATCAGTTATTCCGAATGAATTTAAAAGATTTCTAAAGAAAACCTTTTTAGATATTTATGTTGTGTAGTCGTGCATCGCAGTGCATTTAGCAGGTTAGATTGCATCTTACGACATATTTATTGCATTATTTGCACATGCTTGTCTGAGAATCTAAGTCTAAAACCAAAGTTGGTTGGTGTGAGAAGTTCGGCACTCTCACTCCTTAAGAGAGGTCCAGAGTTTAAGCCTCACTCTTGTATGAAGTCACCACTTTGACCATCACTTTACCTCTTATGGGCCGACCCGGTGCGAGCGGAGATTAGTCTGGGTTATGGTACGAGCTTGAAGGTGCCTCCCACAGTTGGGGTCCACTCAGGACCATCTCGTGGTTCGGAAAAAAAAAAAAAGAATCTAAGTCTGATATCACAAAATATGATATATGGTAATCTACCATGAAAACAAGATTACCTTAAGAGGTGGTATGAAAAAAAATAATATGAAAAAAAAGGCAAAAGCAAAAGCAAACCCAAAAGAGGAGAAAAAAAAGAAAGACACTACCTACTTGTTTCAATAAGTTTTAATTCGAGATCAAGATCACAAGGTTAATTTGATTTGTTCATTCTATTTTTTTTTTTATACTAAAGTTGTTGATATTGAGAAACTTGATAATGAGTTTTGGATGATTTACTTTTCACATACACACAAAAGTTTAAATTTCTCTAATCTTTAATTAGTTCTGAGTGATTAAAGTCTAATTCTGTTGATTAATATGTAAAAGAAAAGTATCATTAATTGCACTAAAAGTTTGTTTTAGGCATTTCACATATAAAACATTTATTTTGCATATTCTTGCATGATCATCATTATTTGAGCATTAATTTTAGTCAGACATGTATATTCATTACTCATTAAACCTTAGGCTATTTTGTTTAATTATCCTTTGGATTCTTTTGCAAAGAAAAGGGGGAGTAGTAATTCCTTAGGGGGAATCCATTTGTTTTTAAAAGAGAATTACTTGATTCAGGGAGAATACCGAATTTGTTTTCTTGAAACATAGTAAATTTTTATTCATGCCATGTTTATTTATTTTGGACTAAAGTGCTCTAGTGTTTATGTTTTGGTTAGTTCTTTAATTTATTTATGTGTAGATTTTTGCTCCAACGCCATGATATGCTTTAAAGACTGTGTTCGTTAAAACTTTTTAACACAAGGATACCAAAGGGAAAGACTTGTAGTCTTTTATAAGTTGACATCTTGTGACAATTTAGGATTTGTACCTTTTGAATTGTAATTTTCTAATTGAAGTCTACGTTAATTAGGAGACTTCTTAGTTTATTTTTTTATTTTTAGGATATAGGGATTTTATTTTAGGATGATTATTTAGGACACGGATTTTATTTTGAAAGTAAAATAGAATTGAAAAGGAATATGTACTCTATTATGATTATTGGTATCACCATTTTCTATAAAAAAGGATGTATTCTACACATTGAATATTAGTCCGCCACAAGCTGAGAAATAAAATTTTGGCGAGCATGCACAGCATTGGGTGAATAGTATCACTAAATAGTATTGCTTGAACTGTACTTGTCAAAACTATTCATGGAGTTTTTATTTTCATGTTTTGTATTCATCTTAGTCTACTATTAGACATCATTTATTGATTGGTCTATTTGGAGAAGAATGGATTTCACATTAAGGTTGTAGATAAAAGACGAGTGGTGCTAATTAAGTAGTATAGTAGATTCAACTAAAGTTGTGGCAACAGTAAGAGGGAATTTGAAATTATGTAAGAAACTAATAGATTGTAATCTTCTTATACTCAGTGAATTACTTAATATCTGGGGTGGGATTGTTCTTTGAACTATGTGAAAATTATTTCCAGAAAATAATTTAGTTTAATTAATTAGGTTTTTAATAATTAGCCTACATCTATAAAATAGATATAAATTTCCCAAGAATAAGGATCAACATCAATCTTTTACCAAATGTTGATCATTGAAGTCTAAGTAGCTATACGGTTTCTGTCATGCAACAAAATGAACTTTGTTCCTTCTAATTTAATAGAGAAACCAAGCTAATGATGAGATCCCATTAGCTCTGTGAGCTCGTTTTTGTGATTGACTGCCTTTTAGATACAAATTGCTACGGTCTGTCAAACAAGGCCTTTTAAATTGTTCTGAAAGGGTATAACAAATGTCGAAAATGAGACCAGCGGTTGCTGTTCTTGTGCAAGTATTCGGAAATTTGGACACCAATCAAACAATTAGACGAGGAATAAATACTTTGAGTAGTGAAGGCACATACTAAGCATTCTGCTAGTAATTCAAATATCACATGTGGAAATGCCATGAGTTGATTTTACAATTTAAACTGTTCAAGTAATGAAAGCACAAAAAATAAGCTCAGAGCTTAGATGCAATCAGTGATTGTTTGTCATGTGGAATTCAGATTCAGCTTCGCATTCTTATTAGTGCCACATGTCTCTCTATTCAGATTTGGAGGCTTCAGTTTATCTATAATTTGAGGGTAATTTATCGTCAGCCCCCAATTGTTTCGACATTTAGCATCGGGCACCCACATCTTTCGACCATGTGCACTGCGCCCCCATTTCCGTCAAAAAATCAGTTAATTCTAACGGTTCAGGCTGCTATTAACCTAAAAGACAATTCTGCCCCTGTTTTGAATTGAATTGATATATAAATACTAAAATACCCCCTACAACTTAAAAATTAACATCAAGAAATAAAGATTTATTATAACAATATTTATTTTTAGATTTTTTTACAATTAAATTGAAACGATTTTTTTTTATTTCATTATCATAACAAAATTGTAAAACCAGGAAACTTCAAAATGAGAGACAGCATGATTCTAAAAGGAAATGGAAAATCAAACACACAATCATCATCAGATTACAGAAAAATTCCAATAATAAAGAAACCTAATCTAATTATACCAAACACTTGCTGTAAATTTCATTGTAAAAGTCTATTACAAAAGACCCAAACTAAGAAAATTTAACAAAAAAAATCCAAAAATAAAAAATCCTAAATCTAAAGATTTCAAACCCTAAATCAAATTATAGAGGTGGCGGAGACGGCGACGGTTTCAAGCGGTGGCGTCGGCGGTTTCATGCAGCAGTGGAGGCGATGGTTTCGAGCGGTGACAGATCACGCAGGGCGCCATTTTGTTCCATACTCTTGGATTGAAGGAATCTCTCCTCGCTCCGTCTACGGCGTCGATACGAGCCTACGACAACTCCAAGAGGACTGCCAGGGGCAAGTTGACCCAACAAGCAACGACGCGGTCCACTTAGTCTCATGACGCAGTTCCACGTGCTTGATATCAAGGCAACCTTCAACCTACTGCTCGGAAGACCTTGGCTTCATCAAGCTGGGGCAATCTCTTCGACATAGCATGAGTGCCTCAAGTTCCCTTACAAGGGAAGGGAAGCATCGTCAGGCAGCAGCAGTAAAAGACAAGAAGAAGAAAAAAGAAAAGGAGAAGGAGGAGAGTAAGAAGAAAAAAGTAGAAGAAGAAGAAAAAGGAAGAAGAAGAAGAAGAACGGAATAAAGACGGGAAGAAGAAGAGGAAGGAAAGAAAAAAAGAAAAGAAAAACAGAACATAGAAAATAAAAAGCAACGAAGGATAAAAGAGTTTGTTCTTAGAAAATTATCATTTTACCCTTTTTTTCTGTTAAGTTAACGGTGGATTGACGGAAATGGGGGCGTGATGCACATGGTCGAAAAATGTGGGTGCGCAGTACTAAATGTCGAAACAATTGGGGGCTGACGATAAATTACCCATAATTTGAATTGATAAATTGGTGATTGATCGAAATCTATTAACCAACTAATTTATGAAAGAACTGTTTAAATCTTCAACAGTAGATTTTTGCAATGACCTCTCCCTGTTGACAGTCAATTTCTCTCTACCTGAATGGTGAAATCCGGCTCCTTCACTGAAAATCCGGCTCCTTCGAAACCAAGCAACAAGCAAGCAGATTTTTTAGAAGATCAATTTGCCTTTGCCTCTGTATTTTGTTACTCTGCTACAAATTTTCTCTCCTTTTTTGGATTTCAAAAATTCAATGGACAACAGTTCCAGGGTTTTGCTGCATATCTATAGTGTATCAAGAAAGACAAATTGCCTGCGGAAGAGGACTTGGCAATTAACTACATGTATCTCTTCAGTTGATGATATTTCATCATCCAATACCCCACCAAAAAAAAAAAAAATGTTTGAATCAGGAATGCTAGTGAAGTCTCATACTATTTATTCTCTTATTAATTCATACATTACGCGTGCAAATACCATCGGTTGATTTTACGTAATAAACATTGTGTCCTAGTCGTGAGAGCACAGAAAATACGGAATATATAGCTAGAAAAAAAAAAAAAAAAAAACTTAGACGCAATCAGGGATTGTTTGTACTGGGACTTCAGATTCAGCTTCACATCCTAACAGAGTCTGGACAACTGAATCCATTGTTGGTCTTTTGTTTCGATCTTCATCCACACAAGATATCCCAATTCGAAACAACGTTGCAGCCTGGTTCTTGTTAAAGTGTCCTTTCAATCTTGGATCCATTATTTCCTCTATCCGTGCTTCCTCTCCACATAGAATTTTCTCTTTCACTTCCCTGATGAACCCTGTCAGCTCTGCTTCTTGCCCTTCACTATCTTCTACAACCCAGTTTGAAAGCCGAATTCCTTTTAACATTTCAAGTATCACAACTCCATAACTAAAGACATCGACTTTGGAAGTGATGGGAAGATTTGAAGCCCACTCTGGAGCCATGTAACCTTTTGTTCCTCGAATCTGAGAGAATTGAGAACTATTGCTGCCCCTCTGAGACAACTTGGCTAGACCAAAGTCAGCAATCTTAGGCTCAAATTCGCTATCTAGAAGTATATTTTCAGGCTTCACGTCACAGTGGATAACCCATTCCAGACACTCATGATGAAGATAAGCTAGACCCTTAGCCGTCCCCAAGGCAACTTTAAACCTCTCTTTCCATCTAAGAAAATATGAAGAGAAGAGATGCTTGTCCAGCGATTGGTTTTCAACATACTCATAAACTAAGAGTCTGTGTATGCCTTCTGTACAGAATCCCCACATTCTCACCAGGTTCATGTGATAGATTTTTCCAATTGTACTCACTTCTGCCCAAAACACTTCTTCTCCTTGATGTAAATCTCCTAGTCTCTTCACAGCCACTGCCCTTTCATCGGCCAAAACGCCCTTATACACAGCCCCCGAGCCCCCTTTGCCAAGCTCTTCCTTGAAACTGTTTGTTGCTTTTTTGAGTTCAGCATAACTAAATCTCCTGAATTGACTTGATAATGCTCGATATCCGTCTTCCAGAGAGGATGGTATACCTTGTCTTCTAAAGAGCAGCCACCAACCTGAAACAATGAAGAGAACTTCTATTGCACCAATTGCCAGTGCAAACCAGTAAAAATAACTCCATTTCACTCTCTTAGTATTTCTGTAGTACATAGATGGAGATCCAACCAATATATCAGATTTATTGGACTGGCATGCAGGATTGGTGCCATTTAAAATAGCTGGTTCTAATGCCTCCACTGTCACTGGCAATTTTAGATACATGTCTCCTGGAAAATTTGGAGCCTTGTAGCCATTAAACAGCTCACTTTTTGTAAAGCAAACCCTTTCACCTGTCAGCCTATAGCTAAATCCTGAACACCGAAAGTCATCCAAGCACAATTTCATACAAGCCTCTTTTGATACATGTTCACTGAAGTTGAGGTCAAAACCATAGAAATCTACTTTTGGAACCTTGATGAATTTCACGTCTGTCAAGCTTGATAAAGCAGTTCTATTAAACTTAGGCTTGCAACCTTTGCTCCAATCCCCCGGCTCAGTTGCCTCATACCCGGGTGGACATGAGCACTTTGGCTCTGGCTTATAAGTGCAAATCCCATTTTTACCACAGACACCATGCACTTTACAGGTCCGCATAAGAGCTTGCCAAGAAATCATCCATAATCCTGTCACATTGTTAAGACTGTAAAGCCTGAGGTTTCCATCATAATCCATTGTCAACCTTCTTTTGATCCCGAAACCCATGTCTATAGCACTGAATTTCAACTCATCACTTGATGAGAAACTGCCAAAATCATCAAAAACAGCTATTCTGCTACTGTTATAATTTGTTCTTCCATTTTGGAACACATTAAGATCAGGATCTGGCCAGTACACACTTGAAATTTCAGGCCCATCATACATCAACCTCAATACATTATCATTATCAAAATATAAACTAAAATACCCTGACGCATAAGTTCCATTTCCTACTCCAGAAATCAGCTTAGTGCTCTTTCTAAATACTTGATTAGGAAGGAGTGTATCAGTAGGAAAATCAAAGCTTTGCCATAGGATTTTACCATGTCTGTCCTTGAGAACAAGATTTCCAGTATCCAGAAGCTCTGCTCGATCAGCACCAGTAGAGGTTGTGTTAGTCATCCAAATGACTCTGCCATCAACATCAGTTATGACCATGGCGCCATTTCTCCGCAGAGAAGCTCTGGAGCCCTGGCCGTTGACTGGTCTGTCACGGTTAGCTGTCCAAACAACAGTTCTGTCTCTAGAGTGCGTGAACCAGATTGAGAACAAATAAGCATTTCCACCGAGGCCATAGAAGCCACAACTGAATGTTTTGTCTGGGGAAGTCAACACGCCTGTATTATCTTCAACAGATAGAGAAGAGCCCCTAGGCAAGAGGTTTTGGCTTTCTGAAGTTTGAAAGCAGAAGAAAAAAGCTATGAGAACAATGAGAAGTGATGGAAAATTTGGAAACATTGAAGCCTGGGAGTGGTAGATGATGCTAACAGAATTTGGTTTAAAATTTTTGATTTATGAAAAGATTGTTGGCTTTCAAGTTTGCAGAGGTCGAAGAAGAGATTAGAAAGAATTCAGGATTTATTTCATTCTTAGCTGATTTTTGAATAGTCGAATCAATGGTAATGTACACCAGAAATCTTGTAGTCATGGTCCTGATCTGGTTGCATTTCTCACGTCAAGGAGTGGTTGTAGCAGCCCGTGATTATTGTTTGAATAAATGTGGTCACAGTGAGATAACTCTTATGGTTTGACTACTTGGTCATAATGACCAATCGTTTTCGTAAATGACCTTTCAGATTTTTTTTTTTAAGCCTAAATGAAACAAAATTTGGTCACTTTTGCTGAAGGATAATCCTAAAGATTTTATGCGATCATTTCAAAAAATTATTGAGATTTTCGGAATCATTTTGTCTATTGACAGGAATACTACTCTCATTCTCCCCAAATACAAGTGGCCACTTTAGTTTCGTGAAGCAAAGTTTAGTTGGGTGCTTCCTTACAATTTTCTTTACAGTTTTTCGATGAAATTTGGGCTGATAATTCCTACGTATTGTATTTATATACGGATCCTAGAAGGTTGGTGAGACAATTTATTACTGGAAACACTGTAAACTATGGATACTGAGGAATTAATTCACAAGTGTAGGCAGTCGTTTTAAAAGTAGAAGAGGCAGACATTGTAACATTCATGGGGAGAATGAAGATAAAAGGTGAAGAAGTAACTGCAAACCGTTTAATGGGTAAGGTGTTACTTTCACGAAGCATAAACAGGGAGGGCTTGATGGCAGCAATGCAAATTGCTTGGAGACCAATTAAGGAGGTAAAAATTGAAAGCTTGGGGGATAACATTTTTCTCTTCAAATTTGCATCTGAAGAAGAAAAGAAAAGGGTGCTTATGGGAGGGCTGTGGCATTTTGACATAGCGCTGATAGTTTTGACTAAACCAACTGGGATTGGAGATATTAAAAATCAATCCTTTACACATGCAATATTAAAAATCAATCCTTCTAAGAATTTGATTTTCTAATTCATACCCGTACAAGTCTGATTCTCAGAATTTTAACTCTTAATCTAAAATTCAGAATGACATAATATTCTATATAACTATTCTGGACATCCATGAGTACCCCATGTAAAACGTTCAAGAGGATCCAATACCGAAAACATTTTCAAAACTATTTATTACTTGAACAATCCGAAACTGTTTTCATAGTACCTTAACCAAACAGAATGGATTCTGAGATTTTTATAAAATAAAATACTAATCAGATAATTATAAAATTAAAATTGGGAATACTAAACACATATATTAACTTCCATATAAAATTTCAGAATTTTTCGAATTCATTTGGTGGTACAAATAATCTTGTGAATCCGATCACAATTCTGGAATCACAGTTTTCCAGTGCAGTGGTTTCTAATTCGAAAATACATATAAAATTGAAAACGAAGACGAATTTAATAAAATAAAATTTATTCAAGAAGCCCTACATGTGTAGTTTCAGAAATATAAATTTCATGAAGAAAATCGTTCAGAAAATATATGTTTAAATTCGAGATACTCATACTGTCCAGAATTATCTTGTGTGCTTAATACGTCAATGATTGATTAACTAAACTCATAATAAATCAAAACCCTAAGCACATTCTAAATCACGCATTATGATCTATAACAATTTAAAATCATGTCAATATAAACCCTAGATAAAGTAATTGGAAATCTTGTGGGAAATAAGGGGAGTAAACTTACCAATCGCTTTGATTCTCTCCTAAACAAAGGCTTGATTCTAGGATTTGTGTAAGAGCGTAATGAGCAGTAGCAAAGAAGAAACGTCATGGGTTTAGGGTTATGGAAGGGGAAAAATATGAATTTATAGAGAGTCTTAAGAAACCCTATTGAATTTGGGAAAAAACCCTTTTTCGAAAATTACCCCAAAATAATCTCTATTTATAAGGGCAATAATGTCATTTAAAAATTCCATTAAAATAAAAAATAAGAAAGGGAAATTTGGGCGTTATAGAGATAGAGTAAGAGAGAGCAAACATATGATTTTTACATACATCGGTCAACCGTGCCGACGTCCACGCCTGGAGCTTTGTTCCTGATGGAAGGGATTATAATCTACCCCGTCATTGATTGAGCCTTCTTCTTCTTAACTACCATTAGGAGCAACTTCTCGAGTTCCTTCAAGGTGTTATAATCGTTGTTAAAGTTGTTCAACTTGTCTTCTGAGATCATCCCTTTCTATATCACCCAAGTCCCTCTCACGAACAGGAGGCTCTGCAACTCTTATATTACGCCGACGTCGTTGAGCCATAAATTTTCAGAACCCAAAGCTCTGATACCAAATTTGACACCGGACACAATAGATGAGAAAACATAACGTCACATACCCAAGAAATCACAAGCTCACCACTACAGCAAACAATAAAAGGATACAGAAAAAAAAAATTCACCACCTCAAGTTATTAAGCTAAGGATACAGGGCTTAAAATACTCACCACTCAATGGAATCCACCAAAGAGATACAGAGTTTGATAATAACTCAAAGTTCATCAAATCCCCAAAATTAATCTCTATGCTTTGGTTACAACTGCATAAGCTTAAATAACTTTCTTGGAACAATCCTCCAATCATAGATATACTACAAAGAAACCCTTCAAATGACTTGACTTTGACATTAAAGCTAGACATTAATAAAACATTGGTATACTTAAAACACAACAAAGAGCATTAAAAAAAAGTCCAAGTCCAGAAATATTCTTAAGACTCAAAACTGAATAGCCTGCACTTAACTGATCATAACTTAATGTAGAAAGCTCCAAATTTAGATTAGTAAAATTCATTGAAAAGCTAACAGAAATATCTTTCCAATGATGTATGGCTCAAAAATTAATTCGATCTCATGCATTATAGTTTAATTCCCAAATATGCCCCATCTGCACAGAAATTCCGCTCACTTGATTAATGTAAGAACTTGAACTGCACTTGGTATAACTTGAATACCAAATATTTCAAACACCCCTGTGTTACTTTTCATCCTTCTAAGTTTCCCATTTCACTTCTCTTTTTCCTATTGTGCCAATCTTGAAAGTGAACCCGATAAACAAGCTTTGCTTGCTTTCAAAAGCAAGGTAGATGATGATCCATTCGGAGCTTTGAGTACATGGAATGATTCTGTCAACTTTTGCCAGTGGCTTGGAGTTACTTGCAGTCTCAAATATCAAAGAGTCATATTATTGAATCTGAGTGGCCAAAATCTGACAGGAACCGCTTCTCCTTACATAGGAAACTTGACATTCCTTAGGCTTATCAACCTTCAACAAAACAATTTCTCTAGCAATATCCCACATGAAATAGGCCGCTTATTTCGGCTACGTCACATCATATTTAATATTAATACATTATGTTAGAGTGTAATTTATGCACTAGTTTTGCATTATTTACTTCCCTTAATATCAATGTTTTGCACTTAATAATAGTGATTTACTTGTGTTTTACTTTTGTAGGTGCAATTCTATTGATTGATGATAAAATTGAGCTATAAGATGATGTTTAAGGATGATTGTTCTCTTGGAGAAATTATGAGCGTCAGAAGAACTTTGTTGATAAGGCGTGGGCGCGTGCTGTCAACTGCGGACTTGCAGTTTTAGTTTAACGTGTTTTGTATTTTTGGTTATTTTTGTAATTACGAATTTAATATTTCAGATATTAGGATTTTATTTTAAATAGAATTCTAAAAGAGAAGAGAGAGAGAGTATTTAAGGGAGGAATCTATTGTGAAAAAGAGGGCATTTGGATTGGAGAAAAAGAAAGAAACCCTAGATCTTAATTTTTCTCTTCTCTCTATGAAGAACTAAACCTATTTTTCTGGTTGAAGGATAATGAAGCTTTGATTCATCACTACTGTGAGATCTTTCTTGGGCTTTAATTGTTTTATTGCTTTTTGGGTATTTGTTTATTCTCTGAATTATTTTCATGATTATGTTTGTTAATTAGGTAATTGGCCACTATTTAATTATCAACTTAATCTATTGTCAATTAAAGGATTCATCGTATGAAGAATTTAATGTTTGTGACAAATAACATAGCAGAGAGTTGTGTTGTGAGAATAAACAATCTAATTTAAATGAATCATCATATGTGTTGATTAGGATTTGGGTCTCTCTGGTTTTTCAGGCTGTCAATTTATTAAATTCTATGATCGTATCTAGGGTTGTCTATTGATTAGGGAAATAACCAACGGTCGTACCTTGGTTATCGACTAGTTAAGGAGAGATTGGCTATTAGAGGGTCTCAGTAGCTATAACCGGTCTATTCATGAGTAATAATAATCTATATTTGAATCAATGATCAATAGTCGAATCAAGCTGAGTTAATTCCTTCAACCAGAGCTTTCTCCAATTTGAATTACAACTTTAATTTGCATTCTTGTTATTTTTAATTTGATTTTTATTATTGTCAACAATTCCCCTATTTTACGTTTTACGTTTCAAAAGGATTTAAATAATTACCGATCTCTATGGACACGACCCTGCTCAATCACTATACACAATTTATTTAGAGTAGGAATTTATTTTTGTTGGCTTCGACACCCATCAAATTTTGGCGCCGTTGCCGGGGATTGGTGTAATTTATTTAATCCTTTTTACGTTTTACTTGGTGTATGGTTCGTTCTTCTCGTACAGGTACACTTTCGTTTGATCCTGAAATTGAGAAGACAGCTCGCCAGCTGAGACAGTAGACGAAGCGAGCTAAGCAACGATCCTCGTCGCCTTTGCTTTCTGAAACAGATACAGTACCTGATTTAGTTGAATCATCTAGCGATTCAGAAGAACAAGTGATGGATAGACCTGCACCTGTAGAAAGAACTCTTAGAGAGTTAGCTAAACTAGACTTGAATCAGCAACCACTCTGCATTCAATATGTAGATTTGGAGGTAAATTTTGAATTAAAGTCTGGTCTTATTCATTTATTACCCAAGTTTCATGGTTTTGCAGGTGAAGATCCTCATAAACATCTTAAGGAGTTTCATGTTGTGTGTTCAAGTATGAGACCACAAGGCGTGACTGAAGAGCAGATTAAGCTGCGTGCTTTTTCGTTCTCTTTAGATGGGTTAGCTAAAGATTGGTTGTACTACTTGCCTCCTGGATCGATTACAACGTGGAATGGTTTGAAGAAGCAGTTCCTCGAGAAGTACTTTCCTGCTTCAAGAGCTGCTAACATCAGAAAAGACATTTGTGGGATCAGACAACTTCCTGGGGAGACTTTGTATGAGTATTGGGAGCGATTTAAACAATTGTGTGCTAGCTGTCCTCAGTATCAGATTTCTGATCAACTTCTTATTCAATATTTTTACGAAGGACTGTCATTGATGGATAGGAGTATGATAGATGCTGCTAGTGGAGGCGTGTTGGTGAACAAGACCCCTACTCAAGCAAGGGAGCTGATATCAAATATGGCTGCCAATGCACAACAATTTGGCAGCAGACAAGATGCCACTTCAAGAACGGTGAATGAGGTAAATATTTCTTCTGTTGAACAACGTTTAGATAAACTTACTTCTCTTGTGGAAAAGTTTGTTGTAGGTAATGTGCAACAGGTGAAGACTTGTGGCATTTGTTACAATATGGGTCATTCAACCGATATGTGTCCTCCACTTCAAGAAGAACCCGTTGAACAAGCCAATGCAGTTGGAGGATTTTCAAGCATGCCTCAAAGGAGGTATGATCCTTATGCACAAACATACAATCCAGGATGGAAGGATCATCCCAACTTTAGCTATGGAGTTAGGCCATCAGGATTCCCACAACAGTATCCACCAAGACAACCAGCACCTCCACAGTCAACCTCCAAGTTAGGTATATCTCTTGAAGAAATTGTTAAATCACTTGCGACTAACACTCAACAATTTCAGCAGGCAACTACAACAAGTATTCAGAACTTGGAGAACCAAATGAGTCAATTGGCGACTACAGTGAGCCGTCTGGAGTCTCAAGTATTAGGGAGATTGCCTTCACAATCTGAGGTGAATCCAAAGCAAAACGTTAGTGCTGTCATCCTTAGAAGTGGGATGGAGTTGCAAGAGCCTAGTAAGAAAGTGACAAAGCATGTAGAAGATGAGCTTGAGAAGAATGAATTGATGCCTCAATCTCAAGATGCACAACCCACCAAAGCAAAACCCCCACCTATTGTGATACCTCCTCATTTTCCAAGCCGGTTTGCAAAATCCAAGAAGGAGGAATAAGAGAAAGACATCCTTGAGACATTTTGCAAGGTTGAGGTAAATATTCCTTTATTAGATGCTATAAAACAAATACCTCGATATGCTAAAGTCCTTAAGGAATTGTGCACCTCCAAGAGAAAATTAAGAGGATATGAAAAAGTTCACATGGGGGAGAATGTTTCAGCAGTTCTTCAAAAGAAACTACCTCCTAAGTGCGAGGATCCAGGTATGTTTACTATCCCTTGTAAAATTGGTAGTGTTAGAATTGAAAAGGCTTTGTTAGATCTAGGAGCTTCTATTAATGTCATGCCTCGTTCCATTTATTCATCTTTGAATATTGGTCCATTAAAAGAAACCGGTGTGATAATTCAACTAGCTGATAGGTCTAATGCATATCCTGATGGGGTATTAGAAGATGTCTTAGTACAAGTTAATGAGTTGGTTTTTCCTGCTGATTTTTATGTACTTAATATGGAAGATGATAACTCTTCTAATTCTGTCCCAATTTTGCTAGGAAGACCTTTTCTTAAGACTGCTAGGACTAAAATGGATGTACATAAAGGGACTCTCACTGTGGAGTTTGATGGAGAGGTTATAGAATTCAATATGAATGATGCCATGAAATATCCTAGTGAGGAACATTCGGTATTTTCTGTGGATGTTATTAACCATATAGTGCAGGAAGTTTGTTACAAGAAAAAAACGAAGACATTTCATGATAGAATGATTTTGAGAAAGGAGTTCTCTGTTGGTGAAAAAGTTCTTCTTTTTCATTCTAAACTTAAACTTTTTCCAGGTAAATTACGTTCTTGTTGGGTTGGACCTTTTATTGTTACTAATGTTTTTCCTCATGGTGCAGTTGAGATTCGGAGTTTGACCTCTGACAAAGTTTTTAAGGTTAATAGTCATCGCTTAAAACCTTTTTATGAAGGTTTTTCGGTGAATATTGTGGAGGATGTGGCTCTCGAGAGTCCCAATTATGGAGATTGATGCATAAATGTGTCTAGCCAAAGATATAAAACAAAGGCACTTTTTGGGAGGCAACCCAAATGATTTATTTATTTTGGTTTTTTTTTCATATCTTCTTTTAATTTTGATTTAGAATTTTTTTTTAAATAATGTGTTTGCTTATTTTGGTCAGAAGAAAATTTTTGATAAGGCGTGCCCACGTCTTAACTAATAAGTACTTCTGTGATTTTTAAAGTAAAATAGTTTTAAGGCGTGCCCACGTGCTTATTAGAAAAGTACTTCTGAAATTTTTAGTGTCTCAAGTGATTCATCACTAAAAAAATATTTTATTTTATTTTATTTTCTATTTTTTTATTTTTTTAAAAAAACAAAAAAAAAGATTTTCTTTTGTTCTTTCTTTTATATATTTATTTATTTATTAAAAAAAATTTCAAAAATCACTGTTAAAAAAAAAAATTTTCATTGTTCACAAAATCCCTAATTTTCCAGAACTTGTTTTCTTCACTA
>NW_006262139.1:14718156-14999844 GCF_000493195.1 Citrus x clementina | reverse complement strand
GCAACGAAGTGCAGCGGAATCAACTCCAGCTGCGAGCGCCAGCGCGAACCAGCCCCAACCTGAGCACGCAACGCAACAAGCGACACCAGCGCGCGCACCAGCAATCCCCCAACACGCAGATCCAGCGTCACCAGTTCACAGCATCAGTCCCATCCACGCGCAACTGAACCAGCAACCGTGTACCCACAAGCTCCAGTCGAGCAGCAATAGTCCACAACCAGCCTACCACCTGCATTCCAGCCGCGTGAATCGAAATCCGTGACAAGATGGAGCAGAATTTGGCCGCATACTTCAAGAGTGTAGGATTTATCTCACCATTCCCGCCAAGCCCATAGACGTTATAAGGATCAAAGCTCACAATTCAGGGAAGTTTTTGCCTTTAATCTTTTATCCTTACGCTTTAATTTTTATGTGAGTTTTGATTATCTTACATTGGGGACAATGTAAGTTCTTGGTGTGGGGGAGGGATTTTTGCATTATTGATGTCTGGAATTATTGTTTTCACTCTACTTATTTTTTTTTTCACTCTACTCATCCTTAAATGATTTTGGAGTTAGTATGCTTCATATATTATTAATTTTCTTTTCCTTTCTCTCTCACTACTCTTTTCCCATCTATCTCAAATTATTTATATCTATTTTTTTTCATACTCTTTCATCACTCACATTTTATCTTTCACTTTTCATATTACTACATACATCTTTCTCACTTCTTATCATTTTTACCTTTTCTTTTATATATGACTCATACCTTCTTCTCATTCTACACCACTATTGATGGTTGATTCATTTGAAGAGTGTACATGATTTGATGGCAAATTTACCAACTTTGTGAGGATTTGAACCTATGAGCAACCACTTTGCTCTAATATTTTTGTTGTGTGAATATCAATCTTAGTTTGTTTATTCTAGAACTTGCTTTGTTATGCATGTTGAAGCCGCATTACGGGATTTTATGCATTAAAATGATAAGGGCAAACCCTTTTCCATTTTTCTATTCTCGCATTTTTTTTTCTCTACCCGAAGACCTTTATTTGTTATCTTTGTTTGAGCCTTAACCATTACCCATCTAATTTTCTCCGTCTACTTAACCATTTTTCTTCTTTTTTAGCCTTAATTTAAGGAGATTTTTGGACTCATTGTGTGGATATATTTTGTTGCTTTTTCTACCTTGTAATAAAGTTTCTCAATTAGATCAACAAGCATTATGCTTGAATTAAATTGTGCAAGGTTCGTTTCTTTTGTTTGATTCAAAAACAAAAAAAAAAGAAAAAAAAACAACAAAAAAAAGAGAAAAAAAAAGAAAAAGAAAAATCGAAAAAAAAGAAAAAAAAATGTTTACATTCTTGGTGACTTGAGTAGAAATAAGCATTTTGATATCATAAGTTCATTCAATGAGTTCATTCTTCTCATTTTGATCTCTTTTTCTTTCGTAAACCTTTCTTTTTCATTCAACCTATTTAACCCCATTACAACCCTTTTAAGACCCTTAGATTTTTGCATTTTTTTCATGTTTTGTGGATTGAGATGTGATATATGAGCAATCTTATGGTAATAGCATTCTTTGATTTGATTTGAGTGAATAAATGACACCCTAAACACTTTGAGTGCATGGAGTGAAGTTATTGAGAGGGCTATTAAATCTTGTTGCACTTGAATTTTGAATGGATCTTCTTGGTGGTTGAATGTTCTTATTCTATCTTATGAAATTCTATGCTTTAAAATCCTTGTCTCTCGAATGTTGATCGACTTAATTTCTTGAGGTATGCTTGCTTAAAATTGTTTTTGGATGAGTTGAGATGAGAATTGAGTGGAGATTTGAGATTAATCTTGAGTTATATGCTTGAGGACAAGCATCATCTTGGTGTGGGGGAATTTGTTATAGTGCAATTTATGCACTAGTTTTGCATTATTTACTTCCCTTAATATCAATGTTTTGCACTTAATAATAGTGATTTACTTGTGTTTTACTTTTGTAGGTGCAATTCTATTGATTGATGATAAAATTGAGCTATAAGATGATATTTAAGGATGATTGTTCTCTTGGAGAAATTATGAGCGTCAGAAGAACTTTGTTGATAAGGCGTGGGCGCGTGCTGTCAACTGCGTACTTGCAGTTTTAGTTTAACGTGTTTTGTATTTTTGGTTATTTTTGTAATTACGAATTTAATATTTCAGATATTAGGATTTTATTTTAAATAGAATTCTAAAAGAGAAGAGAGAGAGAGTATTTAAGGGAGGAATCTATTGTGAAAAAGAGGGGATTTGGATTGGAGAAAAAGAAAGAAACCCTAGATCTTAATTTTTCTCTTCTCTCTATGAAGAACTAAACCTATTTTTCTGGTTGAAGGATAATGAAGCTTTGATTCATCACTACTGTGAGATCTTTCTTGGGCTTTAATTGTTTTATTGCTTTTTGGGTATTTGTTTATTCTCTGAATTATTTTCATGATTATGTTTGTTAATTAGGTAATTGGCCACTATTTAATTATCAACTTAATCTATTGTCAATTAAAGGATTCATCGTATGAAGAATTTAATGTTTGTGACAAATAACATAGCAGAGAGTTGTGTTGTGAGAATAAACAATCTAATTTAAATGAATCATCATATGTGTTGATTAGGATTTGGGTCTCTCTGGTTTTTCAGGCTGTCAATTTATTAAATTCTATGATCGTATCTAGGGTTGTCTATTGATTAGGGAAATAACCAACGGTCGTACCTTGGTTATCGACTAGTTAAGGAGAGATTGGCTATTAGAGGGTCTCAGTAGCTATAACCGGTCTATTCATGAGCAATAATAATCTATATTTGAATCAATGATCAGTAGTCGAATCAAGCTGAGTTAATTCCTTCAACCAGAGCTTTCTCCAATTTGAATTACAACTTTAATTTGCATTCTTGTTATTTTTAATTTGATTTTTATTATTGTCAACAATTCCCTCATTTTACGTTTTACGTTTCAAAAGGATTTAAATAATTACCGATCTCTATGGACACGACCCTGCTCAATCACTATACACAATTTATTTAGAGTAGGAATTTATTTTTGTTAGCTTCGACACCCATCACATTACAAGGACAAATTCCTGTAAATCTTACTCATTGTTCAGAACTTAGGACTCTCGACTTATCTTGAACAAGCTTGAAGGTAATATACCTTCTGAATTGGGTAGTTTGCTCAAGTTTAAAGGTCTTGGACTTGCTAATAACTATTTCACTGGGCCTATTCCTCAGTCACTTGCAAATCTTTCATTTCTTAAACAGCTTTCTCTTTCAGAAAACAGTCTTAATGGCAACATTCCTATTGAGTTTAGCTAATTGAAGCACCTAAACATGTTCCAAGTCTCCGTATATTCCTTAACAGGCTCAATTCCTATACAACTTTTGAACATCACTTCAATGGAATACTTTCATGTGTCAGAAAACCAACTCGTTGGCGAACTTCCACCTCACATCGGCTTCACACTTCCTAATGTCCGTATACTTTTATTGGCAGGTAATCAGTTTTTTGGGAATATACCCCATTCTATATCTAATGCAAGTAAGCTTGAGTGGCTAGATTTTGCAAATAACTCTTTGACGGGCTTGATACCAGAAGATTTGGGTAGATTAAGGAATCTGACTTAGCTCAATTTTGCAAGAAATAATCTTGGAACTAGAAAGGGTAATGACCTTAGATTTCTAGATTCTTTGGTCAATTGCACTTACTTAGAAGTAGTCAGCCTAAGTGTAAATAGTCTAAGTGGGACATTGCCGAATTCCCTTACTAATTTTTCATCTCATCTTCGCTATTTATATATGTCAGCTAATCCTATATCTGGTTCCATCCCAACAGAAATTGGGAACCTGAAAAATTTGATCATAATAGCCATTGAAAAATTTATCCTCATAAGAAACATACCAATTTCTGTTGGATATCTTCTGAAACTACAAGTACTGTCTTTGTTTGAAAACAATATTTCTAGAGAAATTCCTTCATCTCTTGGGAATTTCACTTTCCTGACAGAACTCAATTTATGCGGAAACTCCATACGAGGAAGCGTACCTTCAGCTCTAGGAAGTTGTCACCAACTGTAGAGTTTAGATCTCTCAAATAACAATCTTTCTGGGGCAATACCCAGTGAGGTTATTGGTCTATCTTCATTATCAAGATGGTTGGACTTGTGGCACAATCATTTAACTGGTCCTATACCATTGGCTGTAGGCAATCCGAAAAGCATTCCACATCTAGACTTATCGAAGAACGAGTTATCAGGCGAAATTCCAAGCTCACTGGCCTGGAGTACTTGAACTTGAGCATTAATTCCTTTCACGGGCCTATCCATCCTCGTTTGAGTTCTTTGAAAGGTCTTGAAGGCCTAGATCTTTCTCAAAACAACTTTTCAGGCAAAATCCCAAAGTTTTTGGATACATTTCCATTTTTGCAAAGTTGAATCTGTCCTACAACAATCTAGACGGAGATGTGCCAAGAAAAATGATCTTTAAGAATGCATCTGCCATATCGGAAGCTGGTAATGAAAAGCTTTGTGGAGGCATCTCAGAACTTAAATTGCCTCCATGTACTCCCAGTGAGTTAAAGAAAAGGGAGAAATCAAAAGGGTTCAAGTTGATGATTCTGCTCCTCTCTGGACTTGTGGGACTAATTTTGGTCATGTCTCTTCTAATTATCAATAGATTGAGAAGGAAAAGAACAGTGACTAGTTCGGAGTCTTCATCAAGAAAGGATTTGCTTCTAAATGTCTCCTACGAAAGTCTCGTGAAAGCTACTGGTGGCTTTTCTTCTGCCAATTTAATTGGTACTGGAAGCTTCGGCTGAGTCTACAAAGGAATACTTGATCTAGATCAAACATTTATTGCGGTGAAGGTGATGTTCTTACATCAACGTGGCGCTTTAAAGAGCTTCATGGCTGAATGTCAGGCCTTAAGAAACATTAGGCATCGTAATCTTGTCAAAATCATAACTGCATGTTCAACTTCCGATTTTCAAGGCAATTATTTCAGAGCTTTAGTCTATGAGTTCATGCACCATGGAAGTTTAGAGAGCTGGTTGCACCCAGAATCAGCTTCAGATGATCTGAATTACAGCCCCAGGATTTTAAGCTTTCTTCGAAGGTTGAACATTGCCATTGACGTGGCATCTGCTTTGGAATATCTTCATCACCACTGCAAAAAGCCAATTGTTCATTGCGATTTAAAGCCAAGCAACGTTCTTCTCGACAATGACATGACTGCACACATGGGTGATTTTGGATTAACAAGATTTATTCCAGAAGTCATGAGTTCGAATCAATGTAGCTCGGTTGGACTGAAAGGAACTGTCGGGTATGCTACACCAGGTAATATGAATTTTTTTTCTTTTTTTAACTTTTAATGTCAATAGCTGCAGAATAAAACCATAAAAATTCAGAAGTAAAGCCGAAGTGTTAATCAAACATTTTATTGTGTTTCTAAAATTAGCTGAAGCACAAGTGAGAAGTGATTGTACTCAAAATGTAAGCACTATAGAATTTGAATGGTGCAGAATACGGGATACTCTTGCTGGAGATTTTTACAGGGAAAAGACCCACCAGTGACATGTTTACAGAGGGATTGGATCTTCACAATTTTGTTAAAATGGCATTGCCAGATCAAATATTACAAGTCTTAGACCCACTATTTCTTGTTGGAGGGGTACAAGAAGGAGAAGAAACGGCTGAAGAAAACATAAAAAAGGGTCAAATACGAGAGAGTTTGATTGCAATCCTTTAAATTGGAGTTGCTCGTTCAGTAGAATCCCCCAGAGAGCGAATGGACATCAGTGAGGTTGTAAATAATCTGTAAAAAGTCCAAAGCACTCTTCTTAAATATGGTATTAATTAAAAGCTCATCTCCAGCAGCAGTGTAACACCCCAAATTCATCCCAGAAAACTAAGAGGAATTTGGAATGAAACCTTATAACACTAATCTTATAATTAATCACAAATAAAGTCAATGTTGTCCATAAACAAAGCAAATTCTCCAAAATAATAAATAAATAAGTAATCCTCCAAAATAAAACCCAACTCTAAGCAATAGTCAAAGTAACTACAATTAATTCATCTAGAAAATGCCAAAGTTTTCAACTAACAAATCTTCTCCGCTAGACCAAAAGCCCACATCTCTAAAATCAATCTGCAAAATATTGGAGACGAGGGGTGAACCGTTAACTCGGTAAGCAAACTCATGCATAAGGTTACTAATACGAAAAAATATATAATCATTATTATGAAGTACTATAAGTCAAGAAAACAATAATTATTTTATAATCATATGTAACTCATAATCAGTTAAGTCATAACGTCAAAAATCATTTTCAATAAATAATCGCGTAAGAAATCTTTTATCAATAAAACATTTCTTTTATTTAGTTTGCTCATGCCACATAGTGTCACCTGTACCCCTGGTGACGTGGTCAATAATTCAATATATCACCTGTACTCCCGGTGACCCAGCCAATAGCTCAATCAGGGTACTGTACCCCGCAATAATTGTCAATAGGTGCGCACAATACAGCTGGTTGTTCAATAATATTAATAACGGTAACTACGGACAATGAGTCAAAATCTTAAAACAATTTCTAGTTTTCAATATCAATTATTCAATCATATTTCGATAAAACACTTATATAAAACATTGAATTGGCAAAGCTTTACAAATAGTTTTAAGGAAAACATTTTATAAAAAAAACAAGTATTTATTTAAAACTAATTTAAGAAAAATATTTTAAAATAGCTTCAAATCCATAACTTGCCAATCCATTTGAAGAACATTGTTCTATTAATAAATATTTACATATATACTTATAATAAACATTATGCATGAATTCATTTACTTCGATCCAATACAATCAACAATAACCCCAATTACACGAGCTCACTCTTGGCCTATAATTATCATGACAAAATTCTTATCAATATCTTATTCAATTCTAACCTAGAAAGGAAAGCCCAAAAATCCTTAAATCATGTACTCTTACTTAAGCACATCAATTCATTAATTATACTAGACCATCATACAAGAGCTGATTTCTATCAAGCTATAAACATGTCGGAAAATCACAAATATCACAAAAATCTATTGTAAACATGTTGGTATCCAATACAAAATTTAATAATATTAATTAAAGTTAATAATTATCTCTGAAAACTGATTTTCCACCAAAAACATCAAAACTGTCCAGTGACGATATATACAGAGAACGGCTGATTCAAAAATTCATAACTTTAGTTATACATACTCAAAAATAGCGATTTCAGTTTTGAAAATTAGAGGAAACAAAAAGAAATTAGAAATAAAATTTAAAAAACATTTACTGATGAAAAACTAGCACAAACCAACCTAAATATCAGCCGTCGCAATTCTGGAAAACAGGTTCTAGGATTGCGGCGGCCCAACTCCATGATTTTTAGTGATTTTTATATAAATCCAAAAATTACGAAATTAAAAATAAAGAAACTAGAAATATATATGTGCTGTAATACAAATTCTCAGAATTTTCAGAAGTCGTTTGGGTTATGAAATAAATTCTAGAACTGTGAATTACTGCTGAAAATCGAAAATTTCCAGCATCAGTGTTCCAAATTCGAAAAATCAAAACAAGTTATATAAAACGAGTTTTTGAACAATAAATATACGGATAGAAAGATAAAGATGTGTAGTTTAGTAATTTGTAAAGTTTTATGATGAAACTCGACTAAAACAGCAGTCATATGAAGTTCAATCTATACTGTTCACAGTTTCCAAGATATCATAACAGCACTACTTCCACTCAAACACACATAAATCAATACATGATCATACTTTTCACGATTTTATAACGATTTTATAAATACAACACATACAGAATCAATCAATCAATTACATAAAAACCACAATCAAAATCAACAGTTTAAAGGTTTATAAATTCTTTCCTACCTTCAAGACAAAATCCAAGCTCAAGAACTCCTTTAATGGAGAATAGGAATACAATCAAAATCTTCCACTTTTCTTATTCAAAAATATGAATTCACTCTTATGCAGCTGCTTTATTCTTTTCTTTATTAGGCTCTAGGGTTTTGAAAAACAAAATAACGTAGAGGAGGTTTTTATAGGCCAAGCCTTTTTAAAACCCTTACCTATTAAGGAAACCTTTTTAAAATAAGGTATTTAATAAATAAATAAACAAACAAATAAATAATAATAATAAACACGGGTATTACAAGCAGGCAAAATAAAAATTATCTCTATATAAGCTTGGAAAATAACCATGTTTCATGAACATAAAGTTGCTGCAATAAGCCACGAAATTTATCTTTATTTTGAAATTACAGATGTCTTAAAGAGGAGGTAAAACCTTGTAGATTTGTCACTTATCTCACTCTTCATGCATTCCTCTTTTTGAACTCCAGAAAACAGTTTCTAATTGTCTTTAGATTGTTAACAACAACGTTCATAGCAATCCTCTCTCTTGGAGAAGTTGTAGAACACATGAGGCCGATTCTCAACACTGAAACAAAGCATTCTTCTAATTTCTTTTTTGTGTTAACTTCAAGGTCAATGTGAATCATCATTTCTTTCTCTTCTATGACTTCTTCAATTTGTTCCTCATCATTTTCTTCATCTAATGGCATTGACGGATCAAGAATGTCCATGACATGGTCAGGTAACGCCATTGACACAAACATGTGTATGCTAAAATCATCTTTAAACATGTCACCTGTGGGTCTTTTTCCTGTAAACATCTCCAGCAAAAGTATGCCATAGCTATATATATCTCCGAGTATGGAAACCTGGCCATTCATGTGCTCTGCAGATTTGTAAAATTTGTTGTTAGGCTTAGAATTTAGGGACAGAAGTGTATGTTATGTACGTTTTAGTTGAATTCAATCAGAAGATGATTGATTTGTTAACAAAGCGTGATTGAGAATCTGAATCGTCAAGTTGACAATAATACCTGGAGGGATGTAACCAATAGAACCCTTGAGCCCAATTGATACAGTTTGATTTTTAGAGGGATTGTCTGATATCTCGAAGAGGAATTTTGCCAATCCAAAATCACCAACATGAGCTGTCATATCTTTATCAAGGAGTACATTGCTTGGTTTTAGATCACAATGCGCAATTGGTGTGTCACAATGGTGATGAAGATAATCCAATGCAGAAGCAACATCAATTGCTATATTCAGTCTCTGAATGACACTCAATTTCTTAAACTGATAATGCTCAGCAGGACTTGGATGCAGCCACTGGTCCAGATTTCCATTCGACATGAACTCAAAAACTAAAGCTTTGAAATCATTCCCTTCAAGATCAACACTCGAGCAAGCAGTTATGACCCTGAGAATGTTACGATGTCGTGTACTTTTCAAAGCATTGCATTCATCAATGAAGCTCTTTAAAGCTCCTTGCTGTTGAAGTTTTAGTACCTTTATCGCAACAATTGTTCCGTCACCAAGAGTTCCTTTGTATACAGAACCAAAACTGCCAGTACCAATCAAATTTTCTTTTGAGAAATTATCAGTTGATTTTGAGATATCTGAGTAAGACATGCCTGATTGCCGCTCATGAGGAGGAGGAGGGGATTGTCTCCCTGAGGGTTTTACCATACAATAAATAACCAATGAAGTCAAGAAAACAATAACAATTATGACTGCAATAGTTACTGGGATTACTACTATTACGGGTAGATGTTTCCTGGGATTTTTTCTGGAGCATTCAGATAAATGTAGTTCTTGGATGCCTCCACAGAGCTTATCATTCCCGACAATGGAAACAGCACTTGCATTTGCAAAGATCCCTTCCCTGGATATTTCACCATCCAGATCGTTGTAAGAGAGATTAAGATGCCTGAGAGATAAAAGCTTGCCGAAAAATCCAGGAACCTTGCCAGACAAGTTGTTACATGAAAGATCTAATTCAGCTAAACCTCTTAAGCTTTTTAAGGATATAGGAATTGTCCCTTTAAATGAGTTATTCTCCAGATACAGACGCTCCAAACTACTACAACTATCAAGGCTGCTTGGAATTTCACCTGATAACTTGTTGTATGACACGTCCAATTCCACAAGATTTGTCAACTTGCCCACTTCAGGTGGGAGTGAACCAGTCAAAGAATTATGAGACATGACCAAAGAAATTGAAAGAGAAGAGAGGCTGACAACTTCTTTGGGTATGGTGCCATTGAGATCATTACTTGATAAGTTCAGCACCAGCAACTTCTGGCAGTTTCCAAGACTTGGAGGGATGCTTCCTTCCAATCTATTCTCCTCCATCCAAAGCCTAGTTAGTATAGTTAAGTTACCAAGGGAAGATGGGATTAATCCTGAAAACTTGTTAACGTTCAACCCCAATCCTTCTAATTTGTTGAGCCTCCCTATAACTTCAGGAACACTACCACTTAAGTTGTTACCTTCTAATCCAAGAAGGTTCAAGTTAACAAGGTTTCCGATCCCAACAGGGATGTTTCCATGCATCAGATTTTCTCCCATTGTGAGCCTTCGCAAATGGGTTGAAAGGTTTGCTATGGAGATCGGCATCTCTCCCCCAAAACTATTTCGGGCAAGACCTAACACTTCAAGACTAGTACAATTAGCCAAGAATTTGAGAAAATTCAAGTCACCTATTTCTCTGCTTCCAAGTTCATTTTGATCAAAGTTTAGTCTAACTAGATCTTTCAAGCTCCCAAAGTTTCCAGGAATGGTCCCAGTGAGACCATTTTCAGCAAAATCAAGAACCTGAAGATTAGAAGCATTTGACAATGACACAGGAATACTTCCTGTGAAATAGTTAACAGCACCAGCAAATATTTTCAGATTAGGAAGAGTGAGGCCAACGTCTGTAGGCAACTGCCCATGCAGCTGGTTTTGAGTCACAGAGAAATAGTATATAGATGAGATATTATAAATGGAAGAAGGGATGATACCAGATATAAAATTCCCATAAAGTGTGAAAAATCCTAGGCCTGAAAGCTGGCCAAGTTCATTTGGTATGCTCCCACGTAAATTATTCCAAGCCAGCGACAGAGCCTTCAGAGAAGAAAAATTGCCTATCCAAGCTGGGACATTTCCTGTAAGATTGCTTCCTCCAAGGCCGATGATTTCTAGTTTTGTTAATGAACTAAGCTGGTTGGGAATCTGGCCAACGAAATCGTTGACACTAGCTTCAAATGATCTAAGTTCTGTACAGTGAGATAAATTTGTTGGAATTTTCCCACTAAGGTAATTGTAAGTTAAATTGAGATCCTGCAGCTGTTGCAGACGTCCTATTTCTTCAGGAATTTGGCCATGAAAGCTGTTCTGGAATAGGTTGATCCCTGTAAGATATGTAAGGTTTCCTATAGACGCAGGAATTGAGCCAACCAACTGTTTTGATACCAGCTTTAGGACTGTGACTCTTCCATTAGAGGGACTGCACGTAACACCAACCCAGTTGCAGAAATGGACAGAATCATTCCATGAGCTCATGATTTGCAGAGGATCTTGAGTTATATGATTCTTGAAGTCAAGTAAAGCAAGCTTGTCCGCTTCAATGGTTGCTGATTCTAAGCTTGGAGCTAGCCATAAAACATGAATGAGGACAAACCATTTGGAGTTCAAAACCCGATGCTCCATGGATTCACTTTTTGGAATAAAGTGATTCGAAAGGCAATGCAAATTGGAGCAATTTGTCCTTTTAGACTAATAAAGGGCGAAAATAATACCTGAGTCATTAAATGTTCTGGGATCATAATTAACTCCATTGTTATTATCTATCTGTCCAACTACCTGATTTATTTTGTTGACATTAAACTGGGCAGTTAAATATTCTGGGACCATAATTAAGTCCAATTGACGTTAAGTAAGATATTTTAGGAGTTGGCTAAGTTACGGATCATGTAACCTATCCAGTGGGCTGCCAACTCCTGTGGAAAATAGCATCACCTTTTCTAGAAGGTGGTGCCCACCATTTTGAAGAAGAATGCGTATGTTGCTGCATTCTTTGAATCAAAGAAAACAAAAGAAGAAAAATTTGGTGCCGCCCAAAAAAAGTAAGGAAAAAGAAGAAAGAGAGAAGAAAAAGAGATGTCGGGTCAACGAAGGAAAAGAAAAACAAATTAATAAAATAATAATAATAATAATTAAATATTAAATAAACAGTAGCCAATTTTGGCTATAAAATGCTCGCTCCCTTCATTTATAAATCATTGAGTTTTTTAGTTCTTTTCTTTATTTAGAGAGTGATTTTAAGAGTCTAGTGATTTAAGAGTTTGGTTGTATTGAGTTTTTGGAAAGTGAGCTAAAATATTACAATACTTGTAACTCCTTTTCACCGTGGACGTACGCTAAAAGCCGAACCACGTAATTTCTAGTGTCTTTTATTGTGCTTGTTCTTTATTTTTCTACCAATTTTATTTTAGCTGCGTGTCTGCTTTACTCACCAATTTTCTAACAGTGGTATCAGAGCTATTGGTTGTATTTTTGGAATTGGGTACTATTCACGTAAGGGGTACTATTTACGTATACAGTACTATTCACGTATACGCGGTACAGTTCACGTATATGGTACTGTTCACGTATTCACGTATACGGTAGTATTCACAAGAAACGGTGGGAGCTATCCAAGAATTTTACGGTGCAAAGCAGGGAATAGTGGTGTGAGTAAAACAACTGTGTGGTTTTGTACATGTCTAGGAAAGTTCTATCACAAAGGTGATAAGAGCTTAAGGAGTTTAGATTTTAAGTGGGACCATTGTGACCCCTCCAGTCTTTCCTAGAAACTTTCCTAGTGTGCATTCTCACACATACTTACAACTATTCAAGGTGGTACACTATCTTGTGTGCGGTATTTATCAACAAAATGACGGCAAAGAATGAAATTGAGAAATTTAACGGAAATAATTTTTCGTTGTAGAAAATAAAGATGAAAGCTATATTGAGGAAAAATAATTGCTTAGCAGCAATTGAAGAAAAGCCCATGGAGATAACTGATGACAAGTGGAACGAGATAGATGGCAACGCTATTTCTGATCTACACTTGGCACTTGCAGATGGAGTATTATCTAATGTGGCAGAGAAAAACACAGCGAAGGAAATATGAGATACTCTTACAAAATTGTACGAGGCCAAGTCACTACACAACAAAATCTTCTTAAAGAGGAGACTTTATACTCTTCGAATGGCGGAATCTACAATGTTGACCGGTCAAATCAACACCTTGAAGACTCTATTTTCACAACTCACAATGTTGGGTCATAATATAGAGGAAAATGAACGTGCAGAGCTTCTACTTCAAAGTCTACCAGATTCGTATGATCAACTCATCATCAACCTGACGAACAATAATTCAGTGGACAGTCTAGTTTTTGATGATGTTGCAGCCTCCATATTAAATGAAAAGAGTAGGCGGAAAAATAAGGAAAACAGACAAGCAAGTTCGCAGCAAGCGGAGGCGCTATCGCTGACGAGAGGGATATCAGAGGAACGTGGCCCCAGTGGGAGTCAAAATCATGGTAGATCAAAATCCAGAAGTAAGAAGAATGTTAAATGCTACAACTGTGGTAAGAAAGGGCACGTAAAAAAGGAGTGTTGGAGTAATCAGAAGAGAAGAGAGCGTAAAGAACCTAAGTCATCAAATGCTCAGGGGTGTGTAGCAAGTACCTCAGATGGTGGTGAAATTCTCTACAGCGAAGCAACAACTGTTTCAGAAGGCAAAAAACGACTTTCTGATGTCTGGCTTATAGACTCAGGAGCTACCTGGCACATGACCTCTAGGAGAAAATGGTTCCACATATATGAACCTATCTCAGGAGGATCTGTATATATGGGAGATGATCATGCCTTGGAGATCGCTGGTATTGGTACTATTAAAATAAAAACGTTTGATGGTACAATTCGCACAATTGGGGAAGTACGACATGTCAACGGCCTGAAGAAAAATCTATTGTCTTTGGGATAAATGGATAGTCATGGGTACAAAACTCATATGGAGAATGGAATAATGAAGATCGTTAAAAGTGCGCTTGTATTGATGAAGCCAGAAAAGATCGGTGCTAATTTATTAATGCTTAAAGGAGAAACACTACAGGAGGCTGATGCTTGTGTCGCGTCAAATGGAGAAGAATCAACAATGATGTGGCATCTCAAACTTGGCCACATGTCAGAACAAGGCTTGAAGATTCTCTCTGAGCGAAAATTGTTTGCGGGGCTCAAATCGGTAAGTTTACCATTTTACGAGCATTATGTTACAAGTAAGCAGCATAGATTAAAATTCAGTAGATCTATTGCTAGAAGTAAATGCATTCTAAACTTGATTCATTCTGATGTTTGGAAATCACCGGATATATCCATAGGAGGTGCAAAGTACATAGTAACTTTCATTGATGATTATTCCAGAAGATGTTGGGTGTATCCAATTAAGAAAAAGTCAGATGTATTTCTAGTGTTTAAAGAATACAAAGCGCGGGTGGAACTTGAATCTGCTAAAAAGATCAAGTGCTTGATGACGGATAATGGTGGAGAGTATACAGACGGCGAGTTTCTTACTTTCTGTAAGCAAGAAGGTATTCAGAGGCAGTTCACGGTTGCATACACTCCTTAACAAAACGGAGTGGCGGAGCGGATGACCAGAACTCTTAAAGAAAGAATAAGAGCTATGTTGAGGGCTGCTGGTCTACCCAATTTATTCTGGGCAGAAGCAGTCAAAACTGCCTGTTATATAGTAAATCGATCGCCATCTACAGTTATTGGGCTGAAGACAGCGATGGAGATGTGGACTGGAAAGCCAGCTAATTATTCCTACCTACATGCATTTGGATGTCCTGTGTACGTGATGTACAATGCCCAAGAAAGAACAAAACTGGATGCAAAATCTAGAAGATGTATTTTCTTGGGATATGCTGATGGAGTAAAGGGGTATCGTCTGTGGGACCCCACTGTCCACAAAATCGTCATAAGCAGAGATGTTATTTTTGTAGAAGATCAACTGTAAATGAAAGATGGAGGTGATGGCACTGTAAAAGAAAAGTCAGAGATTGTGCCAGTATTGTCGAAAATAATCCAGAAGATTCAGATTCTTCTGAAGCAGCACCAGAGCACGAGGAACAAGAACCAATCGAGTCCGAGGCTCCAGAAGCTCGTCGGTCAACTCGTGAGAGACGACCGCCAACGTGGCACTCGGAGTATGTCACAGAGATCAACGTTGCATACTGTCTTCTAACAGAGGATGGAGAGCCTTCAACTTTTCATGAACCTTTAAACAGCTCAGATGTTGCTTTGTGGATGGCAGCAATGCAGGAAGAAATTGAAGCTCTACACAAGAACAAGACATGGGAGCATGTACCACTACCACGTTGAAGAAAAGCCATTGGAAACAAATGGGTCTACAAGCTCAAACGTGATGGCAATGACCAAATGGAGCGGTATCGTGCGAGATTGGTGGTGAAAGGATATGCTCAGAAAGAAGGTATTGACTTTAACGAGATATTTTCTCCGGTAGTTCGACTCACAACAGTCAGAGTAGTCTTGGCAATGTGTGCTACATTTGACTTACATCTTGAGCAATTAGATGTGAAAACTGCATTTCTTCATGGAGAACTTGAAGAAGAAATATATATGCTCCAACCAGAAGGTTTTGCAAAAACAGGAAAGGAGAACTTGGTTTGCAGGTTGAACAAATCTCTATACGGTCTCAAACAGGCACCGATGTGTTGGTATAAGAGATTTGATTCCTTCATTATGAGCCTTGAATACAACAGACTCAGTTCAGACCATTGTATATATTACAAGAGGTTTGAAGATAATGATTTCATTATTTTGCTGTTGTATGTGGATGATATGTTGGTAGCAGGCCCCAACAAAGATCGAATCCAAGAATTAAAGGCACAATTGGCTAGGGAGTTTGAAATGAAGGACTTGGGACCAGTAAACAAGATTCTAGGGATACAAATTCACCGAGACAGAAATAACAGGAAGATTTGACTTTCACAGAAGAATTACTTGAAGAAAATCTTGCAGCGCTTCAACATGTAAGATTGTAAGTCAATTTCTACCTCACTTCCTGTTAATTTCAAATTATTCTCAAGTATGTGTCCTAGCAATGAAGCAGAGAGGAAGGAGATGTCTCGAGTACCGTATGCATCAGCAGTGGAAAGTTTGATGTTCGCTATGATATGTACAAGAGCAGACATTGCACAAGCAGTGGGAGCAGTTAGTCGATCCATGGCGAATCCTGGTAGAGAGCATTGGATAGCTGTGAAGAGGATTCTGAGATACATCAGAGGAACCTCAGATGTTGCATTATGTTGTGGAGGATCAGAGTTTACTGTCAGGGGCTATGTGGATTCAGATTTTGCAGAAGATCTTGATAAAAGGAAATCCACTATTGGCTATGTGTTTACACTTGCGGGAGCAGTTATAAGCTGGGTTTCTAAACTGCAGACCGTTGTGGCTTTATCTACAACAGAAGCAGAATACATGGCAGTTACACAAGCTTGCAAGGAAGCTATTTGGATACAAAGGTTATTAGAGGAGCTCGGGCACAAACAACAGAAAATTCCTGTGTTTTGTGACAGTCAGAGCGCCTTGCACATTGCAAGGAATCCAGCCTTTCATTCCAGGACAAAGCACATAGGGGTTCAGTATCACTTTGTTCGAGAAGTAGTGGAAGACGGAAGTGTGGATTTGCAAAAAATTCATACGAAGGAGAACCTGGCAGATGTTTTGACTAAGCCGATAAATGCTGACAAGTTTATCTGGAGTAGATCCTCTTGTGGCCTAGCAGAAACGTAGGCAACATGATTATGGCGAAGCAGAAAGGATGGTGTGGAGATTGATTGATTCTCAATCAAATCTCCAAGTAGGAGAATGTGGAAAATAGCATCACCTTTTCTAGAAGGTGGTGCCCACCATTTTGAAGAAGAATGTGGTTGTTGCTGCATTCTTTGAATCAAAGAAAACAAAAGAAGAAAAATTTGGTGCCGCCCAAAGAAAGTAAGGAAAAAGAAGAAAGAGAGAAGAAAAAGAGATGCCGGGCCGAAGAAGGAAAAGAAAAGAAAAAATTAATAAAATAATAATAATAATAATTAAATATTAAATGAACAGTAGCCAATTTTGGCTATAAAATGCTCGCTCCCTTCATTTGTAAATCATTGAGTTTTTCAGTTCTTTTCTTTATTTAGAGTGACCTTAAGAGTCTAGTGATTTGAGAGTTTGGTTGTATTGGGTTTTTGGGAAGTGAGCTAAAATACTACAATACTTGTAACTCCTTTTCATTAGTAAAATATTTTCTTCTGTCTTCGCCCGTGGACGTAGGTTAAAAGCCGAACCACGTAATTTCTGGTGTCCTCTATTGTGTTTGTTCTTTATTTTTCTACCAATTTTATTTTAGCTGCGTGTCTGCTTCACCCACCAATTTCCTAACAACTCTCATTGCTTGTTTCAGATTTCATATTCAGATATTTTATTACTAAATTTCGTTTATTTAACTCCATTGATGGTATCTTACCGGCCGTGTTTCAACATTAACAAATAAGACAATGAAAGGGAAAGTAAATACAAAAAAACATAAAATAGTCTCCAATATTTTTCTTTCACGTTTTTGTTTAATAATTAAACCTTGCTTCAGGAGGAATGACATGCTTACAAAATCGGGATATAATATTCATATTGCAAATGATGAAGATACGAAATGTTGGTCATTCATTAGTGCTATGAAATCATCTCGTTAGTGATGATATAAAAAATTAATTATTACCAAACACTTGGTAATCATTGGTATTTAATTAGATGACACGTTAACTTTTTAAGTATATAACAATTAAGTTTAATTCAAAATTTATTCTTACTTAACAATTAGTAATATTTGACCGTGTCAATCTTTTCAAAATAAAATTTATAATCATATTAAAAAGGAATAAAAACGATAATAAGGATACATTGAGGATTATATAAGGTGTATTTAGGAATTTTTTTTAAAAAAGAATTTGGTGAAGATAATTGAGAAATTTAGGCTAATGAGAATTGAGGGTCAAATTTTTTTTTTTAAACAAAGCAACGTTTTTAAAAATTAATCTTTTTTGGATAGACTAGGCCTTTGGATACCCTTCAAAAATTCTTATAAAACTACTTTTTAATTGAAATTGCTAAAATTAAAGATAATTTAATTCATTTCTTATTTTTTGAATGAAAATTCAATTAAACACTTAAATAATTTATTATTTAACAAAAACTTTTATACCTAACTCATTTCATAATTTATGTTATATTTTGATTTTAATAAAAAATTCTGATAATATTATAAGAGTTTAGAGTTATAGAAATAGAAACAATTAATAAGAAGAAATAATTTAAGGTTTTAGGAGTTGTATTGATTTTATAAATAGAAACTTAAGATTTTTTGAAATTTTATAGGAAGATTGTAAATTTAATACATGCATTAATATTTTATAAATTAAAATGAGGTATTTGAGGAATTAAATTCAAAATGGGTGTTATGAGAATTTCAACGGGCTGTTAAAAGTTCCAGTCTTTTGGATAATCAGCGTAGCCCAAAACTCAACCTGTCAATTAAGCCCAGGCCCTTCCATCAGGTCAAATTAGAAGTCCGAAGGGTTTTGTTAAGATCCCTCTACTAGAAAAACCCCAGTTAACTGATTGAGGGAATTCATAAATTTATAAAGACACTTATAGACTGCCAAACCTGTTCTAATTCAATCTCTTTCCAGTAAATCACTTCTTCTTTATCAAGAAATTATTTTCTTTTCTGAAAATTAACACTTCATTTTAATGAATTAGGGGACGCACGCCAAAAAAATTAGAAAGAGAATTATTTTCTCACCAAAATATATTAAGACGTGAAAGTCGGCAAATCGCTTAGGGGAAGGATTAAAAAGAGAGAAGCATTGGAGGCGAGCTTGTTGGCTCCGTTTTTGCTACACACATCACATTGGATCTTCATCTTCTTAATAATAATAATTATCATCATCATCATCAAGCTCTTTAATTTTTTTCTTTTGAACACATAAAGCCCTTGAATTAAACTTGTCAGATGTTGATTCTAAATTGTTTCAATTTAGTTGCTACAGTAATAGAGAAAGAAAGAGATTGTAATGCGGAGTAATGATAGATATTTCAAATATTTTATCCTAAATTTTATACTAAATGATGTGTCATTAATTTAGTATTTAGTAATTCTTTACAAAATCTAAGTGAATCAAATGTATAAAATCTAAGTGATTAAATGTCTTATTTTACCAACTAATTAATGAATGCCACATCATTTGAGATAATTTTTTGGAATAAAAAAATTGGGATGTGTAACATTACTCTATAATTGGAGAGAAAATAAGTGTTAGTGTCTTAATTTTATTACTTTTTGGTTACATTACCCTACTCCTCTTTTATACTTGAGTCCTTAAACCCTTGCTTTTAATATAAGAAGCAAACAAATTAAGCTGTTAAAATAAGTTTTTGTAAATCTAGCTACTTAAATTATCGAGTACAATATAAGACATACTTACATGATATTATTATAATAAAACGTTGATAAATTAACAATATTGGAATCAAGAAAAAATTATTAATTAAGCGAATGTCAAGTAATCAAATTATAATTTCACAAGTAAGGATCGACAAAACCTATTATTTAATAGAAATTTTAATTTCTCGAGCATTTTACTTATGAAAACATGCAATAAATAATTAACCAATGCTTGAAACGAAATTTCAAAATCCGATTATGGAAGTTTGAATGTAGAGTGCTTGCACGAAATTTCAATATAAAAGTTTGAAAGTACCCTAAATAAACAAGAGGCTTAGAACGCGTTTTCCGCCGACAGAAAGAACTACCCTCTAGTCATTCATTTGGTTGGTGGAAATTTTTGTCTAGTGTGGGCAGATTATTTCTAAGCTGTGAATTCTCTCCTCTCAAATTTAAATGTTTTGTGGATTTCGATAGTTTTATTTTTCAGAAGGGCATATTGTAATTTTCTTCTTTACCTAAGCTGTGAAAGATCTCAATAGTCTCAATTGCTTTATTTGTTAATTTTTTACTCATTTATTGTCATATATGTTCTTTTAATTAATCATAAAAAAATTCATACAATCATAATAAAGGATTGACCAAAAAGGGACTGTGCTTCACCGCTTCTAGAACACCAAGACTATATGTCTGTATCTTTTCTTTGATAAGATGACAATAAATTGCGTGACTATTTGATGTAACGGGTTATTTGAATCGCACTTAATAATATATATGTCAATCGAACCAACTGTTGTTAGGTTGTATGGAATCTTGAATTAGTGTGAAAAAGGACGAAGCTTGAAAGGGACGCAAGTGCTCATTATCAAGAAAATAAGGCCTCATTGTCTCCAAGCTTCGTACGAAAGAAATAAAGCAAGAATCATTTACTATTGATATAAGATCTTCCCAGCAACTTCCTTCTCACTTACTCATAGCTTTATAAAATTAGCAGGCACTGAGGCAGATCATTGCACCAAACGCTGAATACTTGTTAAAATTCGCTTTATAAATGAGGGACACTAAAACTTCCCCTGTAATAGCACTCTTGTTTTTCTTCCTTTCATCCTTCTGAGTTTCTTATTTCATTTCTCTTTTTCCCACTGTGCCAATCTTGGAACTGAAACTGATAAACAAGCTTTGCTTGCTTTCAAAAGCAAGGTAGCTGATCCATTTGGAGCATTGAGTACGTGGAATGATTCCGTCAACTTTTGCCTGTGGCTTGGAGTTACTTGCAGTCTCAAACATCAAAGAGTCATATCATTGAATCTCAGTGGCCAAAATCTGACAGGTACACTTTCTCCTTACATCGGGAACTTGACATTCCTTAGGCTTATCAATCTTCAACAAAATAGCTTCTCGGGAATGATCCCACATGAAATAGGCCGCTTGTTTGGGCTACGATCAATCATATTTAATCGTAATATGTTACAAGGAGAGATTCCTGTCAATCTCACTCATTGTTCTGAGCTCAGGATTCTCGACTTAGTCGTGAACAAGCTCGAAGGTAAAATACCTTCTGAATTGGGCGGTTTGTTCAAGTTAAAAGGACTTGGACTTGCTAATAACTATCTCACTGGGCCTATTCCTCAGTCCCTTTCAAATCTCTCATTTCTTCAACGGCTTTCTCTTTCAGAAAACAGTCTTAATGGCAACATTCCTGTTGAGCTAGGCCAATTGAAGCACCTAAACATGTTCCAAGTCTCTGTAAATTCCTTAACAGGTTCAATTCCCATCCAGCTTTTTAATATCACTCCAATGGATTACTTTGCCGCGTCAGAAAACCAACTTTTTGGTGAAATTCCACCTTACATCGGCTTCACACTTCCTAATATCCGTTTACTTTTCTTGGGAGGTAATCAGTTTTTTGGGAATATACCCCATTCTATATCTAATGCAAGTAAGCTTGAGTGGCTAGATTTTGCAAATAACTCTTTGACGGGCTCGATACCAGAAGATTTGGGTAGATTAAGGAATCTCACTAGGCTCAATTTTGCAAGAAATAATCTTGGAACCAGAAAGGGTAATGATCTTAGATTTCTAGATTCTTTGGTCAATTGCACTTACTTAGAAGTAGTCAGCCTGAGCAAAAATAATCTAAGAGGGATATTGCCAAATTCCATTGCTAATTTTTCATCCCATCTTAGCTATTTATATATGTCAGCTAATCCGATATCTGGTTCCATCCCAACGGGAATTGGTAACCTGAAAAATTTGATATTAATAGCCATTGAGGTGTGCCTCCTCGCAGGAAGCATTCCAATTTCTGTTGGATCTCTTCCCAAGCTACAAGTATTGTCCTTGTTTGGAAACAATATTTCCGGAGAAATTCCTTCATCTTTTGGGAATTTAACTTTCCTGACAGAACTTCATTTACATAGAAATTCCATACGAGGAAGCTTACCTTCAGCTCTAGGAACTTGTCATCTACTGCAGAAATTAGATCTGTCAGATAATAATCTTTCTGGGGCTATACCCAGTGAAGTTATTGGCCTATCCTCCTTATCAGGATGGTTGGATTTGTCGCACAATCATTTCACTGGTCGTATACCATCGGAAGTTGGAAATCTGAAAAATATTCGACAATTAGATTTATCGGAGAATAAGTTATCAGGTGAAATTCCAAGCTCACTTGCAAGTTGTGTTGGCCTGGAGTATCTAAATTTGAGCGATAATTTTTTTCGTGGCCCAATCCATCCGGGCTTTAGTTCTTTAAAAGGTCTTGAAGAACTTGATCTTTCGCAAAACAACTTTTCAGGGAAAATGCCAAAGTTTTTGGATACATTTCCCTTTCTGCGAAGGTTGAATCTGTCCTTCAACAATCTAGAGGGAGAAGTTCCACATAAAGGGATCTTTAAGAATTCATCTGCCATATCGGTAGCTGGTAATGGAAAGCTTTGTGGAGGAATCTCAGAACTCAAGTTGCCACCATGTACTTCCAGTGAGTCAAAGAAAAGTGAGAAATCCAAAGGGCTCAAGTTTATGATTCCGCTCCTCTCTGGGCTTGTGGGGCTAGTTTTGGTCATGTCTCTTTTAATTATCAATCGATTGAGAAAGAAAAGAACAGTGACTGGTTCAGAGTCTTCATCAAGGAAGGATTTGCTTCTAAATGTCTCCTACGAAAGTCTCCTGAAAGCTACCGGTGGATTTTCTTCTGCCAATTTAGCTGGTGCTGGAAGCTATGTACTAGATCCAGATCAAACAGTTGTTGCGGTGAAGGTGCTGTTCTTACATCAACGTGGGGCTTTAAAGAGCTTCATGGCTGAATGCGAGGTCTTAAGAAACATTAGGCATCGTAATCTTGTCAAAATCATAACTGCATGTTCAAGTTCCGATTTTGAAGGCAATGATTTCAAAGCTTTAGTTTATGAGTTCATGCACAATGGAAGTTTAGAGATCTGGTTGCATCCAGAATCAACTTCAGATGATCTGAATTACAGCTCCAGGATTTTAAGTCTTCTTCAAAGATTGAACATTGCCATTGATGTGGCTTCTGCTCTAGAATATCTTCATCGCCACTGCGGAAAGCCAATTGTTCATTGTGATTTAAAGCCAAGCAACATTCTTCTTGATAATGACATGACTGCACATGTGGGCGATTTTGGGTTAACAAGGTTTATTCCGGAAGCTATCCGTTCCAATCAAAGTAGCTCAATTGGACTGAAAGGAACCGTTGGGTATGCTCCACCAGGTAATCATTGATTTCTTGTTTTATTCATGAACAGTTTTTTAGAAGTCTTTATTCTCGGAAATTGTATCCCAGATGCAAAATATAACTATATATTGGGTAGGTGCTCAGTAATCATTAGCTATCAATTTGGTCGGTGTATTGGTAATATAAGTTCTTAACACGTTGCCTGTGCTTACAAACAAGCCAAATTAAGCACAAGTGAGAAGTAACTGTACTTAAAACTGAAAAATGCTCCTGCTTCTAACTAATGAACGATTTGAATATTGTAGAATATGGCATGGGAAGTCGGGTTTCAACATATGGTGATGTGTACAGCTATGGGATCCTCTTGCTGGAAACTTTTACAGGGAAAAGGCCTACCAGTGACATATTTGCGGAAGGTTTGGACCTCCACAATTTTGTTAAAAACGCATTGCCTGAACAAATATCAGAAGTTTTAGACCCACTCTTTGTTACTGGAGGAGAAGAAGGAGAAGGAACAGCTGAAGAAAAACTTAAACAGGACCAAGTACAAGAGAGTCTGGCTACAATACTCAAAATTGGAGTTGCTTGTTCAGTAGAATCCCCCAGAGAACGGATGGACATCAGTGATGTTGTAAACAATCTGCAGAAAGTCAAAAGCACTCTTCTTCGATGTGGGATCAATTAATGCTCAACTCAAGATGCAGGCAAATAGCAGTTATCTTTCACTGTTGTTTCAGCGAGTTGACTGCAAGTAATAAGAAATATATATATGTCAGCACGAAAATGTTCCATGAACATTAAATTACAGCAATAAAACCAGGCCATCTTTATTGATCTAAGTTTTTACTAATTTGAAATTACATACTTCTAAAAGATGAGTTGAAATCTTTTAGACTTCTCATTCTTCTCGCATTCTTATTTTTGATCTAATCGCTTGCAGATTGTTAACAACGAATTTCATGCCCACCCGATCTCTTGGCGAAGCTGCAGAACACATGACTCCAATTCTCATCACTGAAACCAAGCATTCTTCTAATTTCTTTTGAGCAACTTGTGATTCAATGTCTGGAAACAAATCTTCTTCCTCATGTTTTTCATGATCGTTTTCTTCTTCAAGCAACATTGATAGGTCAAGAACATCCATGACATGGCTGGGCAAGGCCATTAATACAAACTTGTGAATGCTCAGATCATCTTTAAACATGTCATCTGTTGGTCTTTTTCCTGTAAATATCTCCAGCAATAGTATGCCATAGCTGTATATATCTCCAAGTATTGAAACATGGCCGTTGATGTACTCTGCACTTTGTGAAATTTGTAATTAGAATATCAAAGTTGATAGTGTCAAGAAAGAAGTGTGATGTATTTGGTTTAAGAAGTACCTGGAGGGATGTAACCAACGGAACCCTTGAGCCCATTTGACATTGTTTGATTTTTGGAGGGAGTATTGGATTCTTCAAAGAGGAATTTTGCCAATCCAAAGTCACCAACATGAGCTATCATACCTTCATCAAGGAGTACATTGCTTGGCTTTAGATCACAATGTGCAATTGGTGTGTCATACTGGTTGTGGAGATAATCCAATGCTGATGCTACATCTATCACTATATTCAGTCTCTGCATGAGACTCAATTTCTTAAAATGACAATACTCATCAGTACTTGGGTGCAGCCACTGGTCCAGATTTCCATTCCGCATGAACTCAAAAACTAAAGCTTTGAAGTCATTCCCTTCATAATCAACACTTGAGCATGAAGATACGATCTTGAGGATGTTACGGTGTCGTATACTAGTCAAAGCATTGCATTCATCAATGAAGCTCTTTAAAGCTCCTTGCTGTTGCAGTTTTAGTACCTTAATTGCAGCAGTTTCCCCATCAGCAAGAGTTCCTTTGTATACAGAACCAAAACTGCCAGAACCAATCAAATTTTCCTCAGAGAAGTTATCAGTTGCATTTGAGATCTTCAAATAAGACAGGCCGGATTGCCACTCATTAGAAGGAGGAGCGGACTGTCTTCTTGAAGTTTTGACTATATGGTAAATAACCAAAGCAGCCAAAAGAAGAATAAAAATTGGGACTGAAATAGTTACTGGGATTACTATTTTTAGAGAAAGACGTTTTCTGGGATTTTTTCTGGAGCATTCAGGTAACTGTAATTTTTGGATGCCACCACAGAGCTTATCATTCCCAACAATGGAAATGGCACTGGCATTTGCAAAAATCCCTTCCCTGGATATTTCTCCATCCAGTTCATTGTAAGAGAGATTGAGATGCCTGAGAGATAAAAGCTTGCTGAAAAATTGGGGAACCTTGCCAGACAAGTTATTACATGAAAGATCTAATTCTGCTAAACCTCTTAAACTTTTTAAGGATACAGGAATTCTCCCTTTAAATGAGTTATTCCCCAGATACAGACGCTCCAAACTAATACAACTATCAAGGCTGCTTGGAATTTCACCTGATAACCTGTTGTATGACACGTCCAATTCAACAAGATTTGTCAACTTGCCTACTTCAGGTGGGAGTGGACCAGTCAAAGAATTATGAGACATGACTAAAGAAATTGAAAGAGAAGAGAGGCTGACAACTTCTTTGGGTATGGTGCCGTTGAGATTATTACTTGATAAGTTCAACACCTGTAACTTTTTGCAGTTTCCAAGACTCGAAGGGATGCTTCCTTCAAATCTATTCTCCTCCATCAAAAGCCTACTTAATACAGTCAAGTTACCAACGGAAGACGGGATAAATCCTGAAAATTTGTTAGCATTCAACTCCAATCCCTCTAATTTGTTGAGCTTCCCTATAACTTCAGGGAAACTGCCACTTAAATTGTTCCCTTCAAATCCCAAAAGGCTCAAGTTAACAAGGTTTCCAATTCCAACTGGGATGTTTCCATAAAAGAGATTATCTCCCATTGTAAGAATTCGCAAATGGGTTGAAAGGTTTGCAATGGAGCTAGGCAATTCTCCCCCGAAGCGATTTTGAGCAAGACCTAACACTTCAAGACTAGTACAATTAGCCAAGAAAGAGAGAAATTTCAAGTCGCCTATCTTCCCACTTCCAAGTTTGTTGATCTCAAAATTAAGTCTAACTAGACTTTTCAAGCTTCCAAAGTTTTCAGGAATTGTCCCAGTGAGACCATTATCTGAAAAGTCAAGAATCTGAAGCTTGGAGGCATTAGACAATGATATAGGAATACTTCCTGTAAAGTAGTTAACGCCACCAGCAAATATTTCCAGATTTGGAAGAGTTAGGCCAACATCTGAAGGCAGCTGTCCGTGCAGCTGGTTTTGAGTCACAGAAATATAATGTATGGATGAGATATTATAAATTGAAGAAGGGATCATACCAGACAGAAAATTCCCATAAAGTTGAAAAATTCCTAGGCCTGAAAGCTGGCCAAGTTCAATTGGTATGTTTCCATGAAAATCATTCAGAGCAAGCCACAGAACATGCAAAGAAGAAAAATTCCCTATCCAAGCTGGGATATTTCCTGTAAGATTGTTGCGTCCGAGGCGAATGATTTCAAGTTTTTCCAGTGAACTAAGCCGATCAGGTATCTGGCCAATGAGACCGTTGGCACTAGTATCAAACACTCGAAGTTCTCTACAATGAGATAAATTTGATGGAATGCTCCCACTAAGGTAATTGTAAGTCAAATTGAGATCCTGCAGCTGCTGTAAACGGCCTATTTCGTCAGGAATTTGTCCATGAAAGTTGTTCTCTTGCAGGTTGATTACTTTAAGACATGTAAGGTTTCCTACAGAAGGAGGAATTGAGCCAACTAACTGTTTTGATTCCAGCTTCAAGGCTGTGACTCTTTCATTGAAGGGACTGCATGTAACACCAACCCAGTTGCAGAAATGTATTGAATCATTCCATGAGCTCATGATTTGCAGAGGATCTTGAGTTATGTGACTCTTGAAGTCAATTAAAGCAAGCTTGTCATCAACTTCAATGATTGCCGATTTTAAACCTGGAGTCATCCATAAAACATGAATGAACTCAAGGAAGTGTAGCCAAAACCATTTGGAGTTCAAAAATTGATACTCCATTGTTTGAGGATTGAAGAGTTTCAGAAGTCAATGCCAATTTCAGCAATTTATTTAGAATAACAAAAGGAGAAATAACGATAAAAAATAGAATGATCGAATGTTTCTTGGAAGATAATTAACTCCGTTGAAATTATCTGCTCAAATAATTGCTGTTTTCCGCTGACAGCTTGACATTAATCTAATGAGTGACGGATGGCAATATATTTTATCGACATTTTTTAAAGCAATATTATCAACAGTTTATTTTATGAAGCGTATCTTTCTCATGGCCCCGTATTTTAAAACTTACAGATCCTTTGTTGACCCCCCAAAAAAAAGAAATGAAAAAAGAAGAGGGTGTTGATTAATTTCCTTAATTATTTTGCACTGACACTGTTATACCGCCTATCAATTAATAAGGTTATATCATATCACTTGTGATAGAAATTATGTATTTTAAATCTTTTAAGGGTAGTTAGTTCAATTTATAAAATCTCTTAAATTGAATGAAAGAGATTCAGGTTCAACGCATGCTCATATGAATTGGGACAAATTTAATTTCCATAAAGCTATTTTAAAGGGAAAAAAAATGGAGCATTGCTTTTTTGTTTGTTTAGTAGTCTCGTTAGTGGATGCATGCAGTCGCAACACAAAAGTCAAAGCACAAAAGTCATTTTTTAATTTATTCTATTTGGGTTAGGTTAAGTTACGTGAAAATAAGCAAGGGTGTCATGACTATTTTATTTTATTGAATCTTCTTTTATCTAGCACAAATAGTAATATTTTTTATATTAAAAATAAGGGGTCTGGTTTTGAACACTATTTATATAAGTTGGGGGAAATAATAAATTGCCGTTAGGCTAGATAATAACAATAATAATAAAATATTACACAATTCATATTGACGCTTCTTCAGTTGTCATGCAAACGTGTCATCAAATCTAAAAAAACTTAATTTTTTTAATTTCTAAATACAGAAATTTTCAACGGTCCAAATATAAAAGTTTAAAGGATGCATTTGTTATCAAAATTTTATGCATAAAGAAAAAAAAACACGAATTTTTATTGATTTAAGAGCTTTCCTGGTAATATTATTGCCTATTTACAACGATTTTTCATGTAAATGTCATCAAATGTCGTCACTGATCGAAGAAATTGTCATTTTCTAGAAACTATGTACTATAATCAGGAGGGCGCGAAGCACAGCAGTGCAACAAATCAGTAACACTAGAATTCCTAATAAAGACATTTGCTGTTAGTAGATTTTTGGATATGGAGGCAAAGAACAAAGGAATTTCTTAGGGTTTGAGACGTGTTTGCACATTTTTTTTAAGGTTTTATTTGCCCTCACCAATCTTCGTTTGCTATAGAGTTTTAATGGTAAATTACTTCCAAGATATAACAAATCCTGAATACAATCTCTAGCAAATAAGATTGTATTCCAGAACACAAAGAAATCTGTAATTAATTTGATCTATTTGATCCAATGTATATGTCTATTTTAATGAAGAACGTGTTTATATGAAAGATTGCAATTATTAGAAATGGTACTTCTTCAAAGACACTCTTTTTGGTTTGAAATTTACATCCATTCACAATTGAATTTTCAAGCTTGCTAACTGTTTTTCCAATTGATGTGAAAACGCGCTCTTTGGAAGAAAACAGTTAGCCGATTTCTCAATAACGGTGAGTTGTTTTATTCTAGAATGTCACATAAGTTGCTCTTTGAAAATAACCGGTGAGCCATTTTCTGCAAAACAGAAAACATGCTCTCTGAAAATAAACCGTTAGTCGTTTTCTCCAAACGATTAGCCTTTTTCTGGAGAACAGAAAACATGCTCTCTGAAATTCCGTTTTCTCTAGAAACGGTAAGCCGTTTTCTTCCAGAATGTCAAACCAAAAATTGAAAAATGTTACAATCTCTCTTACATTTGCATCCCAGGTTCTCACATAAATGAAGCGTTCTAAAATTTCCCAAGTAGCATTCTTATTTTCTTCCATTCCATCTTTCTCGGGTTTGAGGATTACATTAATCATTCTTTAGATTTCCCAAGCCATATTGCAAGCATAAATGCTACTCTTTAATTCATGTAGAAAACAAACCATAGAACCCTTCAAACTTCTTGCTCAATTTACTAGATTACTAATTACATCTCAACAAAGACTATAAAATCCACACGTGAATGTTTTGTCTGGGGAAGTTAACACGTCTGATTTGTCATCAATAGATAGAGAAGAGCCCCTAGCCAAGAACTTTAGGCTTTCGGAAGTTTGAAAACACAAGAAGAAAGGTACGAGAACAATGAGAAACGAAGGAAATTTTGGAAACATTGAAGTTTGGGAGTGGGATATCATGCTTACGGAATTTGCTTTAGAATTTTGATCTGGTGGAAGCCTGTTGATGTTCAAGTTTTCAGAGAAGACAAGACTCCTAGGGATTCAGGATGTATGCTAATCTTTGTAGATTTTTCATGAGTGAAGTCCATGGGAAACGTAACAATACCCTTGATTTCACGAAATGGTTTTAGAGATCTCTAGTTTTTTAAAAATGATCATAGAGATTTTTTTTCTTTTTTTTTGGGGTGATAATTTAGATTTACCTAATGATACATGATTTGGACACTGTTGTTAAATGGTAAAATCGTCCAAATGTGATCATTTCTTAAAAAAAAAAAGGATAATTCTGCGAACATTTTACCAAACTCATGGAAGTGTCGTTGTCATTCTCCCCAAATGCAGTGGACACTTTGGTTTTGTAGAGCAAACTCTGAAAGATAGCTTATAAAAATAGTAGTGTGAAAAAGTTACCCAATTTTCGTCCTAAAAGGAGACTTGATAGACGACTTCTCAAAGTAGGCCCCAGATTCCACCTTAATCTCCTTAACGCTCAAAACAATAGACGACATTGTGTGAAATTGATTATATGGACGGTAACCCATTTCCACTTGCAATTGATGTTTCTCTTTGATTATGACTTTCAGTCGTAGAGCAATCACCATGGAACCAAGCACTTGACGGATGGAGCGCAATTGGAGGAAGAATTCATAATTTATCACTCCACCACTCATTTAAAAGGGTATGCAACTAAATAGAGACACGTCAGCCATCTTAAAGCCGCCTCACCGAGCGAACCAATCTATCCAAGCAATACGCACAACATGACAAAGATCCAAATAACAAACGCCACTTGCAGCTTGGCCTTAGAGCTTGCTGATCGCGCCAACAATTGCCATTCAAGAGAAGTGACGAGGATATTCCTATGTGAGGAGGGAAAAATCAATAAAAATTTGTCAAGGTGCTTAAAATGATGAAAAGGACTGTCAAACACACTCCTGTTAAGCTTAACAGGTTCAATTTTTAACGAGATCCGACATCTCCCTCTTGCTCTCTCAAACTTCATCTTCAACCTTTTAATATTTGTCGTTGTTGAGGTTCTAAGGTTCTTAAACTCTTAACATCAGTTAAATCACCAAAAAAACTGACTTGAACATTAAAGTATGGTCATCAACCACCATTGACCTCACCTCTAACCTCTATTATCTCTATTTTATAGGTTACTTCATGATTTCAAGATCCAAACATTGTTTCATTCAGTTTCTAATGCAAAGCAACTAGGCTACCTTCCCTCAACTCACTACAAATCATAAGAACCATAGCACATCTCGAAAAAAATTATTTATTTAGCCCAATTACCCGTAAAATATAAATTTATTTGCTGAAATCGAGTTTTAACCAAATTCGGTGACACTTGCTAAAGCACCCAAACTAAGTGTAAATCAAATCTAAGTAAAATTAAGCGTAAACAAATATCAATGTAGATTCGGAGCCTAACTGATCCTTAAACCGCTATCATACACAAATAATAGGACCCTCCAATAATAAAGATAATTTTTTTTTAATTTAACATTCTATTTTTTTGGGGGGTAAATGATGAATTTGTGAACTCTCAAGGTTCATTTGTAAAATCTAAGGGATATATTATTTGCTTAATATCTGACTTGTACGTTTTAGCGGGAGAAGAGAATGGTTAGCTTAAGTTTGACATTTTTGGGTTTTGTAACCTGAGTATTAGGTAGTATTTAAGGCCTTGTATCTTGTCGAATACTAAGATTTACGGAAAAGTCTTAGCTTGTTTTGTACCATGTAACATCTCTGTAAATTTGAGTTAAATTCTCTAATAAAAAAAGTGTAAGCCTCTCTTCTTGATCATCATTTCTTGTGTTTGTGCTATGTTCTTGAGTGTTCATATTTTCTGGTTTTCTTTCATTGTTGTGGTTGATCTCGTTTCTTTGTTTAATCTTATTAGTTTGAGATGGCTCTTGATTGATTGTTCATCTATCAATCATCCTGGAGTCCAATTGAATCTGATCTTGCATCAGCTGTGCATTAACAATCTATCATCCTCTTTGTTTATGACTTAAGTATTTTCGTCTGCATGAGACCTCAGAAAAGATAATGACATATAATTTACTATTTTGAAGATCCTCAGTCGCTACTGGCTTAAAAAAGAATATTTGTTACAGGCTATTATTAATCATGGTGCAATGTTAATAAGAGAACAAGATAGTTTTCAATCTATTTAAAATAGTAAAATAAATAAGGCAATACCAGGTTCAATGACCTTCACAAATTTCTTAGCAGGCTCAAATTCCCCGGAAACACTACTAGAAAAATGGGCTTTACTGACACCAATTTAGTGTCAGTAATTACTTTTGCTGACACTTGTTAATTGTGTCAGTAATGCTCAAGCCAGAACACACTGACACTAATCTTTGGTGTCAGTGATTTTTGCGTCAGTATTTTGTGTCACTATAGTATCACCACCATAGTGATACTATGATGTTAGTATCAGTTGGTACTATTTTTATGTCAATATTTTGTGTCACTAGAGAGTCACAAGGATAGTGACTCAATCGCGTTAGCATTTAATGATACTATTTACATGTCACTTATTTATGTGACTACAGTATCAGGAATCCACTGACTCAATAACATCAAAAATTCTTATCATCATTTAAATAATTAGTGTAAGTATTAACGGTGCTATACCGGTTGTGTTTTATTTTTTTTAATGACATTATTCATGTTTATTTTACAATTAAAATAAACCCAAAATATATTAAACATACCAAATCTTGTAATGCAATTCACATAATACACATTTCAAATACATCAGTTAAATTAAAATAGTTCAAATACATCATTGTTTGGGGGTAAAAAACATGTTCAAGTATAAAATTAAGCTTTGAACAAGTAGTATACACGATAAAGTACTAAATTAATTTCGAAAAATTTAGCCAAGAAGAAAAAACAGATAACAATGTCACTGATTTTGGAGTCACTGATTTTGGAGTCCGCATATGCCTTCATTTTTTTTCCACCTACAAGTATATAAAATCAATTAGCACACCACAAAAAATAAATCACAGATTTGTTTTAAGGAAAAATAATCATAAATTACTTGTATGTTACCTCGCGATTGTAGGCTGTAATTAACTTGGCAACGTATGTAGCCCACTGATCACGAAGTCGCGAGAGGTCCTTGACAGTGTATTCCTCAACTCCCTTGAACTTTAATTTTAAAACAACAAGTTATTCACCGAAAATCCTTGACTAAACTACTTAATTATCATTCATTTAAATACATTTGTGTGTTAACAATTAAAGCCAACAAATAAACTCCAACAATGTTACTGTTTTATCCAAAATTATATAGGTAAATACTGAACATCCTGATCATGGTAATTCCAAAAAAAAAAACAACTTGTGAACCCCAACAACAATAATATTTGATAGCCGAAGCAACTTGTGAACCCCAACAGTACGCGATTTAATACAAATATGGATGTAGATACAAAACCTTAATTAGGATGACAACTTATCCTCATCAAAGTAAAGTACAAGCAACGACACCATAGCACATCCCCACTAACAACTACTTTGCAACCCAAACAATTGTTTTGTGTTGGGATATGCAGTACATTGTGTATATCCCAAATCCTAATTCATGTCTATATGGATATTCATATAATCTATTCAACAGTATGCAACATAGTCACCATTATAAGTACCCTCACAGTTTATAAAATGCATACAATACGCAATAAAAAGATAACTGTAAAGAAGCACACAGGTGTTTGAGCTGATTCATTTCACAATAAATTAAAACAATATGATACAGTATTGTAAAAATCATTTTCAATACTTACATTATTTTTCAGAACGTTCACATTTGTGATGATATCTTGCATGTATTTCATCACATAGTAACCACATTCAAAGCTGCTCGGCTGCCTCGGACACTACAAAATCAAAATTACATTAATTTTTTACTGTACGTTAACAATAATTAGTTAGGTTTGTCTGATTTTTACCTTGACAGGTATCCATTGAACATTGGCCTTTGTATCAGAATTTAAACTCTGATGTATTCGAATCCCCCTACAATTAAGAGACATAGCTAACGTTAGCAAATAATTAGCATAAAACATAAAAATAAAATAGCATGATCAAAGATACAAATAACAAACTTAACTGATTGACAATCTGCATTAGCTCTTCATCAGGACTACCTTCCAAAGGATCAAGGTAATAGGTTGTACGTCTCACCATATCAATTGCCAATAACACCCAGTGGGCACTAAACAAAGTAAAAATTGTTCTCACACATGAATTACAAGTAAAAGTGATTAATCTACAAATTAAAGAATATTACTAGCAAATGAAAAAGGTTATACCCAAGGTTATACGGGAATACGATGACTTGTCCCAATTCTGCCAAGCCTAACAGTTTTGAAATGTATTGAGTCCTGTGTTTGAAACTGACCCTTGGATATAGCTTCTCAAAAAGCCCAAACTGAACTGGTTTAGTACTTCCATTGCTCTCCATCTCCTCATACAGGTGTCTAAGAGGAAACAAATATATATAACGAAGTAAGTTTGAATATAGGAAACAAAATAATAGGGCCAAGTTTACTAAAACATAAGTTATGATTTACTGTACTTGATCCATATGTTAATGATGCAGTTTGAGACCTCTTTAAACTCGATGATTTCAGCATAAATCATTTTGTCCAAGTGTGTTTCCCAAATTTCACCAAAGGTTGCTGTGTCATGCCGAATCCTGATCAACCGAGGTAAAGAATTCTCGATGAACATGGTAAACATGTTCATATATTCACTCCTGTCATTCTTTCTTGATCGTGCTGCTGCCCGTGTATTCTTCACACATACATTGAGGTCTTTTGCTGCTGGTCTGATGACTCGGGGTTCTTTTTTGGCTATTTCTGCTGGTCTGATGACTCGGGGTTCTTTTTTGGCTACTTCTGCTGGTATGATGACTCTGGGTTCTTTTTTGGCTACTTCTGCTGGTCTGATGACTGGTGGTTCTTTGTTGGGTACTTTGTCATGACAAGAGAACTGCCTATCTAGTACTTTAGGAGTTAGTCGAGGAGATCTTCTCGGTGTGGGCTTTGAAGTAATTTCACAGTCTACTTTTTCAGGGGTTTGTTGAGGAGTTGCTTGGGAAATTGTGGTGGGACTGTCCTTGATTTTACTCTTCACAGATTTTAGAGTCAACTTACCCGATGGGAAATCAGCCTTTGCAATAATCAAAATACATACCATTAGTAGTAATACATGCATACACAAATGGAAATAAAATAATGACATGTAACAGGCCATATACCTTTCTTTTTCCAAGAGTTTCAGGGGATAGTTGATCATTGTCAATCTGAACACCAGTGGAAGTTTTGGGCTTAGGAAAGTTAGAACTTCCAACTTCAGTATTGCTGTACGCATTTAACCTTGCATTCATGCGTTCTAATTGAGCAGACATGAATTGGAAACTCTCTTGATACATCTTTCTTTCTCTTGCTAACTCAGTGGCATCTGGGACATGAAAGTACATAGATGGGGTGACGAATTGCCCCACTCATTGCACCCTACTTCCATTTGGCTGCTTCTGAAGAGCTTCACCTAGAATGTCATGTGACCCTTGTGATTGGAATGTTCCTTGTTCAACATGACTCTTCAGCTCATTCTACAAAAAAAAATATTGTAAATCCGTAATTACGAGTACAAGACATCAGCTAAACTAAACTAATATCCTTCTTGAATCTTTAACAAAGAGCAAATCCATATACAGTTCAAATTGAAACTACAGAAAATATTACAAGACAACACCTCAAACAAGTTTTAACCTTTTAATATGCGAAGAAATAAGTTCTGATGAAATCTTACTGAGTTTCTATCAATTGTAAATGTTGCCATACAATTATTACAAAAAGCAGTATATATGTACGTTAATATCTACCCCCCCACACACATATTATAAAGAAAATTCATAAGAATTAAGTATACAAGTGACTTACTATTTTCTCAGCAATTTGCGTCACATCAGAAGCATATTTGCCATCTCGGTCTGCTCGTGCCATTAACCAAGCTTCACTGCGATCAATCTCCCGCTCAGAAACTCCACTCTCCTTTTTCTGTTACAAGGTGACATAAAACATAAATAATTGATTCTATTATATTATACGCATTAGATTACTTATGTTACTGTAATTACTCTATATTACCACACTTACTTTTCTATACAACATGCCACCATATCCTGTGCTACCCAAGCGATGGTTGTAGACATTCTTTGCTCTTTTGTCTTTTGCCTTCTTACTTTTTTCCTGCACAAACAGTTTATATGAAGAACAAAAAGTTACCACTGATTATTAGTAACTACCAACAATTAAATCAGGTAATATTAACAAACAACACACCTGAAATTGTTCAGACAAAACTTTGTCAACAAAAAGTTTCCAATCTTCTTTTTTAATGCTTGGATATTCAATAGGAGGCAACCTTAGTGACTTTCGATCGTCCTTGTTAGGTAGAACGAATTCAGTTGCCAGTTCACAACGAAAGTTTCTTGATGCAACCCCCATCCACTTTAATACTTGGCTTTTGCATTTCAAGCTCAATTTGAATTTTTTCTGTCAACCAATAACATGGATTAGCAACAACTTTAAAAAAATCTGGAAGTTATATAAAATCTTTAAACATACTATGAAACAAGAAAACAAAACCTGAAAATGAACCCACAAAGTTTCCTTCATCTCCAGTGGCACACGCCTCCAATCATCAAGTAAAATTGAAATTGTTTCACGTACAATGACTCCAATGTAACTCCTAAGATCATTTCTTCCCTTTCCAACCGGAACACCATAAGAATTGTACTCAATTGCAGCTTCATGACTAACTTTTTGTTTTTGCAAACCTTTTTTTTTTGTTTTCTTCTCCTTGGTCTTCCGTCGAGCTCCGGAAGAGTGAACTCAACATCGTCAGCCATCTCCTACAATCCTGAAAATGATTAAAATAAATAAGTATATCATTTAGATTAATAAGTTAATACAAGAGCAATAGCATATAATGAAGTAAATAAATCACTTACTGGAAAACTTTGAAAATTGGTGCTGGAAACTAACTACAATAATGCATTCACTGATTTTCTAAATCAATAGCTATTGGAATAGCATCACAATCTTTTCTGTCATAAATTCCTTCATCATCTTTCTCATCCAACTCACATACTGGAAGTTTGTTAGATAATGGAGAAAATACATCCACGTCTTCACATCTTTCCCCATTTAACTTATAAGCTTTGTCGGTCACTGAACAAACTATTGATTTATTATTCTCTAGCTGGTCCTTTACATAAAATACTTGCTTTGCATGACAAGCCAGAATAAAGCAATCAGATTTATAGCCAATCCGATTTAAATCAACTACAGTGAAACCTAAATTGTCAGTGAAAACCCCTCTATCATCTACCCAATCACACTTGAAAAGTGTTTTTTTAACCATTAGATAGTCAAGCTGCCAAATCTCATCAATGACTCCATAAAACGTCATGTCTCCAAAATGATGACTTTTATCTTTTGAGCTTGAAATCTGTAGAGTGTTAGCAACAACCCTAACACCACTATTTTGGGTCACACGATTACAGTCTCGGTCCCTCGTTGTAAAATTGAAGCCATTTATCTCGTAGCCAGAGAAGGTCACCACGCTTGAGCGTGGTTTGTTTGCTAACCAGCACACTATTTCGTCAATCGGCACATTATTTGCTTTATCATGTGCCACCTATAAATTAATTTAACAAGTACAGTAATTAGTAACATGTAGAAAAATCTTGTTAAGTTTATATCTTATATTGTATTTAGTTAAGTAATTCTAACATTTGCTTGTAACCAACCAGAAAATGTTCGTATGTGTTCATTTTGCAACCACATATTTGTTTTTGCCTTATAAGGGTTTCTTGATGCCAAATAATGCATATGCTCCCTACAATGAAACATATTAAGATTTAAAAACTAGTATATTAATCTAATAATACAATAGTAATATTTTTTTGAAAAATTAACAACTTACTCGATATATATTTGGATTTCAGGGGTGTTCATTAGAAGACACCGGTGTGCTTGTGCCAACAAAAGATCATCAACCACCTTTATGTTTGCACCTCCCAAAGGCTTTTCGATAGATAAATCAGTTGGACAACCAGTAGGCAGCCCAATAACATCACAATTTTGAGAGGTACTCAGCACAAAATGCAAGTGCTTCTTCTGCAATATAACTTTCTACAATACAACCCTCATGGTGGTAGCGATTACGAACATAATCCTTGAGAGTTTTCATTTGTCTCTCAAAAGGATACATCCATCGAAGATAAACAGGCCCACATAACCTAACTTGTTCAACTAAGTGGACTGTTAAATGGATCATTATGTCAAAAAAGCTAGGTGGGAAGTACTGCTGCAGTAAGCATAAAGTGATTACAAGTTCCTCTTGCAATTGGTCAAGAGTATTAGGATCTACCACTTTACAGCACAATGTATTAAAAAAGAAGCACATCCTGATTATGGCCGTTCTCACATTTATAGGCAAACAGTTTCGAATGGCTAGTGGTAGAAATTGTTGCATCAAAGTATGACAGTCATGGGACTTAAGGCCTTGAAGCCGACAATCATCTATTGAAACAAGGTTTTGGACATTGGAAGAATACCCATCAGGGACTTTCACACTCAGTAAGGTTTCACAAAACTGTTTTTTTTCTTTTTTACTCAAAGTATAAGGAGCTGGAGGTAGGACTTTGTTTTTTTTGTTTGTTTCATCAGGAACTAGTTTTCCCCTGATCTTCAAGGACTCAAGATCTTTTCTAGCATTAATCTCATCTTTTGTTTTGCCTGGTTAATAAAGTAATGTGCCATATATGTTTTCGCACACATTTTTTTCAATGTGCATCACATCTAATTGATAGCGAATTAATAAATGCTTCCAATAATCTAACTAAAAAAAGATTGACTTTTTTTTGTACAATTTTTCAGTTATGTTCTCATCACCACCACCACCACCACCGCCATCATGTTTTCGCTTTTTGGCCTTCTTTTTCCCGAACTTAATATCTATATCTTCCACCATATTAAAGATTTCCTCACCATACAAAGTTTTAGGAGGCTCATTCCACTCTTGCTTCCCATTAAAAACCTTTTTCAGTTTTCGAAATAGGTGATCGAGTGGTAGAAAGCGGCGATGGCCCATATATGACATTTTCCTACTATGTGGCAGCCAACACGCACAAGTGTCTATCCCACAAATTGGGCAAGCATAATAGCCCTTAACAGTACAACCAGAGAGGTTTCCGTATGCTGGAAAGTCACTAATTGTCCACATCAAGACAGCCCGTAAATTAAAGGTTTCTTTTCTATAAGAATCATAAACATCAATACCAACATCTCATAGAGTTTTTAAGTCCTCAATCAAAGGTGCTAGGTATACATCTAGATCATTTCCAGGTTGTTTAGGGCCAGATATCAAAAGTGACAACATCAAAAACTTTCTCTTCATACACAACCATGGAGGAAGATTATATGTTATTAATATAACAGGCCAACAACTATAAGTAGTGCTAAGTGTACTATGTGGGTTAACCCCATCAGTTGAGAGAGCTAAACGGAGATTTCTAGGTTCTTGTGCAAATTTTGGCCACTTATTGTCAATTAGTTGCCAGGCTGGTGAGTCTGCTGGGTGGCGAAGTTTGCCATCTCTAATTCTTTTATTAGCATGCCATGTTAAATTTTGAGCTGTTTGTGGTGATTGAAACAATCTTTTCAACCTAGGAATAGGTGGAAAATACCATAATACCTTTTTAGGAACCCCTTTCCTAAATTTTGTTGAGCTATCTTTTTTTTTTTATATACCTAGATGCTCCACAATTTGGGCATTCAGCAAGATCAGCAAATTCATTCCTATACAAAATGCAGTCATTTGGACATGCATGTATTTTTTCATACTCTAAGCCTAGCACTTTCATTGTTTTCTTAACCTCGTACATTGACATAGGTAGAGTATTATTATTTGGCAAAATATCAGCAAGGACTTCTAACAAAGCAGAAAACCCTTTATCGGACCACCCATAGTTCCCTTTCACATTGTAAAGTCTCATTAAACTAGATAACTTTGAATGTTTTGCACCCGGGTACAAAGGCTTTTCAGCATCTTCAAGCATATCCTTAAAAGAACTAGGATCTCTATCACAGTGCTCGTAAGCATCTTCGACCATGTCAATTATATTACTGTAATCATGACATCTAAATCTTTGACTATGTGAATGGTCTTCACAGTTTGTAAATGTAGATTTAGAGTCAGTCTCACCATGCCAAGTCCAAACAATATATCTTGGGAGAAAACCTTTTTCAAATAAATGATCCTTCACTTGTTGAGGAGTATGAAACTCCATATTACAACAAAAGGTGCAAGGACATCTAATTGACATTCGATTTTCAGCATTCAAAATGGCAAAATCTAAGAAATCAGCAACTCCAGAACGATACTCTACAGACAATCTATCACAAGTTATCCAACTTCTGTCCATTTCAAATATTTTACCTGTTCACATATGTAATGTTAGTTTAAGTTTAATTAAATTGCATGATTAATTTAAAGTTCAATGTTATTATGATTATAGTTGTAATAATAAACTTATAATTCTGGAAAATCATTAATAGCCCTATAAATCATTAATTATAATAATAATTTAGACAAAATCCTGAAATTGAAACAAAATAAGTTTTGAAACTTAAATAGGAGATTAATAGGTAAGATGGGTGCTAATGGCTTTTTAAGTAGTCGAACTAATTCATAAGTCAAGTAACTAACAAAAGTTAAGAGTTCAAATAAATAATGTCTTCATACCACTTTGCAAGCCATTTTTTAAGATTCTATAAATCATTTTTTAACTTCAAATACAACATGCAGAACTACTTTAAAACAAGCATTTCTTTATTGAATCAAACACAAATCATCAACTTTATACAATCTCAAAATACTCACAACCACGAACTTAATTAATTCATATCATAGTCATTGTCTCTATTACAAATCGTCCAACCAAAACAGAATAAATAAATAAGTAGGATTATATAACAAAATTTGCCTCTCTTTACATGAAACAGAGATGTAAATGGTTTGTAACCACTAAATACACAGTCATTCAGCCAATATAACACCCAAACAATAATCTCCTAATCACAAAGGCAAAAGCTAAAATCAAATTTCATATTTTAGTACATTCAAAATCAACTAACTTATTGCTCAAAGTTAAGAAACGGAGCTAACAGTTTATTTCAGAAACTAAAAAAAATGCACATTCTTAGTTTTAAATAACAATGACAGTAAATCACATGCACAAAAGTTTGAAACTGACCTCAAATGTGGTAGAAAAAACAGAGTCGCAGCAGCAAGTGTTTTGAGTTTAAGTAATGCACCACTTAAAATGCCTGTATTTTTGGACTGCATGTGAGTGAAGATATAGAAAAATAAGAACAAAAATTTCAAGTTGCGAATAAATAAATAAATAAATAAAAATATATTTAGAAAACAAAACCCACCAGGGTTGCACGACTGTTCAATTTCTGAATATCTGAAACAACCCAAAAATAAAAATTCAAAAATATTATTCATAAGCCAAATTAAAACAAACCCAATAATTAAATTGCACAAAAAAATAAAACATTCTGCCATTACCAGCTGATAACCTCCTCTACAGTTCTTTCTCTGGACTTAACTTGTCAGGGAGAATGAGATTACCTGAATACTGAACCGATGGTGCCACTTCACCCCTTGTCGATGGCTTTTACTTGCTTGCCTAGTATAGGCACTGGATGGTTAAGTTGGAGAAAAACCCCTTCGATAACAAGCGATTAGGGTTTTGGTTTGTGTTTCAATTTGGGGAAAATGGAAAAACGAATCAGAGTTTTAGGTTTTCATTATCTATCTAAATTAATTGAATTTAATTTGTAAATGGATAGTGCAAAACAGAAGAGATCGAGAAGAGAAAAACGAAAGCGAAAGTGAACGATGAAAGTAAGATAGAGACAGTCGATATAGTCTAGATGGGGAGAACAAGTGTGTTTTATGTTATTGTTATTTATATTTTCATTTTTTAATAATTTAAATATTATTATGACTTTGACTCATCGAGATTTGATGGTCTGTGCTCCAAACATTAAAGCTTTAAATCTTAGAGCTCCCAAGTTCGAGTTGGAGCTAAAACAAAATTTTTATGAATTTTTTTTATCATTGATACTTTAGTGTTAGTGATTTTTGATGTTTAGTTTACTGACACCCTAGTATCATTAATCTCTGATTCCTATTTGTCAAAAGCGGAAAATGGTGCATATGTACATAAGTACTGACACTTTTTGCAAAGTGTCAGTAACGAAGTGTCAGTAAAGCCCATTTTTCTAGTAGTGAAATTACCTCTTGATCTTAGAGGACATATCCTCCAGCCCTTGAGCATTAACACCAGGACAATCTTCTGTATCAGGTGTACCAGGGTTCTCCCTGGAACTCCTCAATCTAGTATATTCTCTCTGCTTGGACTTCCATCCATAGCCAAGCAGCCTGTTTATGGCAAATATTTAATCCTTGCTTCAAAAAATTGCAAGAATCACAAGCTGGGTATTCTAGGTGCTTACTATTGGGGAAAAATTAGGTTTTTAAATTTTTTTATAAAACCTTTTGAAGATCGCTCTTATATAATATATAAGAATTTGTAATCTAGAAATCGTATCTTGAAAATTCGATTTGGCTTTTTCCGTTGAAGTGATTTAGGCTCCTAGATCATGATCCGCCACCACCACTCCTGTTAGATCACGATCCGTCACCACCACGCTTGTTAGATCACGAACTGTCACCAATGATCTTCCAGGTTATGACTCAGGTTCGATTTGCACTTGATGTGTGGGCGCCTTTATCACTACCAAAGCAACTAGCACGAGAAAATTTTTTTCTCAACAATAGAGAGAAAAATCTTTTTCTCTGATCTGTATAAAGTGGCTACTATTTTTTTCTTTAGAGAAAAATAACCCTTTTATATCACCCTTTAGTGAAAACCCTAGGCTTCAAATAATCAAAAAACAAAACCCACGTTATTTGCTTTTTCAATAGGGGACCCACCTTGTAAAATAACATAAGACCCCTTACACAAAAGCTAATTAAATGGAGCCTCCCACTAAATGATATATTTAGGTTTTTGACCCAAATAGCTAGTTATCTTACTTATTAGTCTAGTAGTGGTGCAATCAATTAAATGAGCTAACCCGGGGATCATTTGGGAACATACAATAGTGGCTACAATAATTAGGCCTGTAATTAAACTAGCCCAATTATTTAATTCCAAATCTACTCCACTAAAAGATTGGAACTGACTTCCATAATTGTATGCTCGAATAATAATTTGTCCCAAGCCACATTGATTTCTTTACTGCACAATCATTTGTACCACATCGTTAATTAAATTGATATCTCAACTGTCCAATCAATTTAATAACATCTTATTCCTTGATCCTTACTGGTTTTCTGTAATGATCATTTTCAACATACTAAATATGTTGACACACTCCGGCCAGAGAATTCTATGATCAAGTGCCGAAAACCCATCAAGAGATGTGTTGTACAAATTCTATATTATTAATCCATAACTCCAATACTCATAATTGCTCCCACCAAGATACCGGGTAATCTTGACCACAAGGATGTGTCATGCCCATTGGTAACTCAAATGGAATAACAATTACAATCATGAAATCATAATTAACTCACGATTAAGATTACAGTAAAATCAACGCCTATGAGATTTAATAAGTCTGACAGTTATTACAAAGCTAATTAAATCTCATATGTGATCATGTTCAATGTAGTCATACTACATCAATAAATTCATACATGATTAAGACAAATCATTCAATGAATTTATTACAATCTATACCTAAATAAAGTGCCCAACTTTATTTATCAACTGCGAACTAAATTTATTTAATCATAAGATAACTTGTATTTATGTCTTCTGTGAATCCACATGGTGATCACATAAATACATATAATATGATTAAATGGACTTTAATACAAATATTAATGCAATTAAGATATTTGAATAAAATACCTCATTTATTTTATTAATCAGAAAAAATTTTTATTACAATTAAATAAACACATATGCTTTTCAAGAGCATATTTTCCCAACACTTACCTACCTCAATCTATTCCGGAAAAAGAAATGATATCAAAGATTAAAACTAAGTTTTCGACAGATACCACCAAAAATATGATCCACTACGCTTTCCATAAGACTTAGAGCATCTGAACTAACCTGGGTATGACACACATGCAAGCAGCAACTTATTCCGAATGAATTTAAAGACTTCTAAAGAAAAGCTTTTTAGATATTTATTTTGTGTAGTCCTCTCATCGCACTACATTGTGCGGGTTAGATTGCATGATATGTTCATTATTCAAGTTACATTGTGCATAAAATCTTAATTTGAGAACTTGAAAGCTTGAAATAATTCTAGATAAGTTTAAAATCTTTATGCACCTTTGTCTTTGTATTCTTAATTCTATAAAATGATACTTTTTGTTGGGAAATTAGTGGGTGAAATAGGGCTACAGCTAAAATGAAATTGGAAGAAAATAAAGAACAAACACAAAAAATGATACAAAAAATTACGTGGTTCGGTTTTTAGCTTACATCCATGGGCGAAGACAGAAGGAAAATATTTTACTAGTGAAAAGCAGTTACAAGTATTGTAATATTTTAGCTCACTACCCAAAACCCAATACACCAAAACTCTCAAATCACTATAATAAGAGCTTATAATTTTAAGCTCTTTAAACTCTCTCTAAAATGCTAAATTGCTTCTCTCTCAATGGAATGAATTTGCTCATTCTCTTCGTTTCTATTTATAGAGAAAGTTTTGGCATTATTAATCAATTATATATTATTTTTAAAAGTTTTGGCACTATTAATCAATTATATATTATTTTTATTTTTTTTTTTACCCTTTTTGGCCCGTTTCTATTTTTTCTTTCTTTTTCCATTTTTTTTCTTTTGTTCCAGTCAAAGACGAAACCACTACCTTCTTCAAAATAGAGGAGCCCACTTTCTAGAAGGGTGGTGTCCGCATACTATATTTTTTCATTCTCCCACTTGGAGATTTGATTGCGAGCCAATCATATCTCCACACCATCCTTTCTGCTTCGCCGTTGTCATGTTGCCTACGTTTTTGTTAGGCCATAAGAGGATCTACTCCAGATAAACTTGTTAGTATTGATCGGCTTGGTCAAAACATCTGCTAGGTTCTCCTTGGTATGGATTTTCTACAAATCCACACTTCCATCTTCCATTACTTCACGAACGAAGTGATATTGTACCCCTATGTACTTTGTCCTATAATGAAAGACTGGATTCCTTGCAATATGCAAGGCACTCTGACTGTCACAAAACACATGAATTTTCTGTTGTTTGTGCCCGAGTTCCTCCAATAACCTTTGTATGTAAATAAGTTCCTTGCAAGCTTGTGTAGCTGCCATGTACTCTGCTTCTGTTGTAGATAAGGCTACAACAGGTTGCAGTTTTGAAACCTAGCTTACAGTTGCTCCGACAAGTGTAAACACATAGCTAATAATGAATTTTCTTTTATCAATGTCTCCTACAAAATCTGAATTCACATAGCCCCTGATAGTAAATTCTGATCCTCCATAACATAATGCAACATCGAAAGTCCCTCTGATATATCTTAGAATCCTCTTTACAGTTTTCCAATGTTCTCCACCAAGATTCGCCATGTATCGACTGATCGCTCCTACTGCTTGTGCAATGTCTGGTCTTGTACAAATCATAGCGAACATCAAACTTCCAACTGCTCATGCATACGGTACTCGAGATATCTCCTTCCTCTCTACTTCATTGCTAGGACACATACTTGAGGATAACTTGAAATTAACAGGAAGTGGGGTAGAAATTGGTTTACAATTGTGCATGATGAAGTGTCGCAAAATTTTCTTCAAGTAGTTCTTCTGAGAAAGCCAAATCTTCATATTATTTCTGTCACGGTGAATTTCCATCCCTAAAATCTTGTTTACTGATCCCAAATTCTTCATTTCAAACTCCCTAGCCAATTGTGTCTTCAATTCTTGGACTCGATCTTTGTTGGAGCATGCTACCAATATGTCATCCACGTACAACAGTAAAATAATGAAATCATTATCTTCAAACATCTTGTAATATGTGTTGTGCAAATTTTAATGTACTCGCAAGCGCACGAATCTGTTGTAGTATAGATTAATGGTGACGAGTGTCGATCCCACGAGGAGGTGGATTTTAATTGTGTAGAATTAATTTTGTGAATGGGTGATTGGATTTGTGGTGGAAATGATTGGAATATGCTAAAACTTAAATTAAAATGGAGAGAATAAATTCTAAAATTGGTATTGAAATGGCGAGAATAAATTGAAGAGAATTATATTAAAATGACGTACTTGGGTATCTGGATCCGTATCAACATGCATCATGGGCTAAATAATCCTTATTAATGCCAATTAAATCATGAGGGGGGAATCCACACCTCATGAACCACGCTCTAATCAATATGGTGCTAAGGGCTTATTGTGCCAAATAATAATAACCTTATACTAGAGAGCCGGTGTAACCAAGGCGGTATCTAGACAAGACTATTATTATTTGTCGACGAGAAGTCAAAACATCCACAAAAATTAGAGGGGAAGAGAAAATAAATTTACCAAATTAAGCCCATGACACATGTTGAGACTTCACCTTCAACCCAAGCTTGAAAGTAAATTAGCCACTCATAGTTGAACTAGGGGCAAAATGGGAATTTATTAAAATACGAAGAAAATACAAGATGGAGAGGGAATTACAGAAAATGGATCCCAAAAATGGATTCAGAGATATCAAATTAGGGGGGGGAGGCCCCCTTTTTATAGATACATGGAGTAAATCATGGCCATCGGATTAAAAACAGTTTGGACGCTCAGGATTGCGCCACGTCATCAGTCAACAGTCCACGGTTTGACCACGCGGATGAACAGTAACATGGTTTGACCCGACTTTGAACAGTAACGCGGTTTGACCCGGATGAACAGTAACGCGGTTTGGTTGAAAATAATCCTGTGTGATGCATGCACCGTACGCGAGATTTTTCGTCCACTGATATGCTGCCACGTCACCATCAACAGTACATAAGAATTTTAGTCCAACAGGATCGTGACACCTCATCAGTCAATGCCACATCATCGGTCAATGCCACGTCATCATCTGTTTATGTGAACAGTGTCGTGAACAGTAACGTATACAGTACCGTACACGTGAATAGTACCGTACACGTGAATAGTACCGTACATGTGAATAGTGCCATTTTTCCTTTTATGCTCCTCCTAAGGTTTTCGACCGTCCTGAGTTCAAAAGTGATGTCCGTTTTGCCGTCTGATCTCTCCTTTATTGTGAAATGACTATAATGCCCCTAAAATACATAAAATACTTAATTAAAATAAAACACATGTAATTAAATCACAAGAAGGTTAAATATATAAAAGTAAGGGTTGTTAGTAAGACTTAAAATGTAAAATGACGGTTTTCTCCTTTATAAATATGCATTTTCTAACACTCAACACACCCCCCAACCAGCTTATTGCTAGTCCCTAGCAAATAAAGCGAAAATAAAATTCAAATTCAAAATATATATATATATATATTTTAATAGAAACACTCGTATTTATTCCATCAGATTAATGATAGCAATCAAATAAAAGTATAAGCATTATCTCCAGTCTAAAGCAACATCACACCCACATCAACCATCCACATGAATTAGCCCAGTAGACTTTGTTTTAGCTACTCTCAAGAATGACATGTCAAACCCCAAAATCTCACTGGAAGTAGTGACACTCTCACAAATAAATTAATCCCAATAAAAATAGTCACTCCAATGAATGGTAATTGAGAGAGAAAATAATAAAGAAGTGATATCACATGCTCTCACCAAGATGAAATAAATATGCCCTCAGCTTAGAAATAATACGATCTCAAGTCAAATAAAATGTTAAAAAAAAAAAATATGCATGCAGAAATGTGAAAATGATGTAGAAAAATTAATTTAGAAAAGTTACATTTAAAATGATAGAAAAAGAAAATGATTTTTTTTTTTTAAAAGAAGATGCGTTTCTAGAGGCACTACACTCCATATTCAGCCATCTTCGACTCAAAAGTTGGAAAATGTATATTTATAGAGGAGAAAATAAAAAGAAGAAGAAAAATAAACATAAAAACAGAATAAAGAAAAAGAAAATGTCTGAAATTTTTTTTTTTTAGTTTTTTAATTTTTTTTAAACGATGAAGATGCGTTTCTAGAGTCACTACACTCCATATTCAGCCATCTTCAACACAAAAAGTTAGCAACAGTTAGTTTCTACAACAAAAAATTAGTAAAAACTTAACCAAAATTTCATAATTGTCGACTATTCCCTCCCCCCAACCAGAACGAAACATTGTCCTCAATGTTTGAAATGAAAGAAGTAGAGTTTAGAAGACATCACCTGGGTGGTGCAACACAGAAGAAAATATTTACAGGCGGAGAGTTAAATCTAATTTGTACTTCTTACTGCTGCTACTGTTACCATCATTATTTGGGCGCTCCAACACAAAGGTCCAGGGGTCTGGCTCCGGTTTATACGCTTGTAACAGATCAAGTAGCTCATTAGCAGTGTGAGCACAAATAAAGAGTTTTTTCACATTAGCGGGAATGAAATAGTTTTTTATTGCATGGTTAAGAAATGCGATAAAGCCATCATAAAAGTTATTGACATTTAACAAACCGATGGGTTTTTGGTGGATGTGCAGATGGGCCCAAGATGCTAGCGTGATAAGTGCCTCTAGTGTTGCAAGATCTCCTGGAAGGAAAATAAAAGCATCAGCATGATTAAGCATTTCAGTTATTCTTTCTTGCATACCTGAGACGACTAACTCTTCTCCAGTTGATGAGTCAGACGAACTGCCCAATGGTTTTAAGACTCTTGGGATGATGCCTAACACTTGACTTCCTCTGATAAAAGCTGCTTCTGAGACCATTTTTGATAACCCTCGATTACCTCCTCCATACACCAAGTGTAATTTTCTCGCTGCTATGCTTCGACCAAGATCTATGGCTGCCTCAACGAACTCTTTATGTTTGCCATAGGTAAATCCAGAAAGCACACAAATGTTCTTGAATTGTCTATTGGGAGTAGCTGCCATTGTGATACTTCTCGAAAACAATTTGTGAGTGCTTGACAAAAAAGAAATCACATTTAAGAGTCTCGGTGATAGTGGGTCATGGTTGTGTATGAGGTAATATGTTAGTGTCAAATAACGCGTAAAGCACGTGGCTCGCAAGTCAAAAAGAAAACAGTAAAAAGGAAAAAGCAAACAGTAATAAAATTATTAAAGACAATAATGCAAACAATAAGACAATAGTGAAATAAAATAACAATAAAGTAAAAGGATATTTACAGGTAGTTGCGACTGTGGCTCACATCTTCCTCTGGTTTTACGTCCAGAAACGGCTTGAACGCCCTCTATGGGTCGAGGATAGGCTTCCTATCCAGTTTTCTTATAAACTGGCAAACAGGGTCGTTTATAGTCAGATTCCCGAGACTATATCGTGCATGCTCTTTCTGGAATAACGGCCATAACTGGAGAATCGCTCCTTGCACATATCCACTGGGATGCGTTTCAAGAGACAAAAGGATATCATCCAATGACTCCTTATTCAAGCCATCCCTAATGAATTGAATCTTATCTTCCCTGTTATCAGACACCATTCCTAAAGAACATGGGTTTTTATTGCAACTCATTCTGGCACACTTATGACAAGCAACAGAAATTCTTCGAGCTCGTCGTTTTCTTGCATAATTTCCTTTACCACAACCAGGCATGTATGCAATAAATTTTGGAGGTAACTCACCTGCCGATCGTACTTTAGCCTCGATTAACCAACGGATGTCAGCAGGTATGTTATTTCTCATGAGTAATCGCATGCGTTCGGACCGAGCTTTATAGATCGTAAGGAGGGCATTCTGAGGAAGTGAAGGGAATCGCTTGTGAAGCTTCGTTAGAATCTCGTTTCTGTCCATACCTTCGCCTCAGAATATCAGTTATTATGGGAAACTGAAGTAACCGACTTGATTGTCACGGAGTACCGTTATCCGCCACTTCACCGGGGTAACAAACTAAAGCACACAAATAGAAAAACAAATTAAAACACACAAAGAAAATTAAAATCGTCCTCTTATTGAATTTACCTCAAGCTCCAACTGGATGTCGTAAACACTTCTCTCAATGTCTCTGAGTTGGTGTTCTAAACCCTCAACATAGGCTACTAACTCTGGTGGTTGTAGAGCCCAAATGCGATATGTTTTACAAAATTGAATCTGTCTTTTGAGATGAGTTTTGACACGTTGAAGTGGTTTAAGAATGTTCAGGAGGAACGGTCTAAGTATGAGACTCATGATTAAAAATGATAAGAGAAAACTTAATGGTAAAATAAACACACTTATGCAAAAACAATTTCAATTAGCAAAAGAAAAATAATAAAAAGAAAGAAAGAAAAATCAAATCAACGAAAAGAAAAAAAAATCAATTCAAATTTGGTGGGTCACTCAAATTTATTTCGGTGTCTTCTTCATGTGGTTGGTACTCTAGATATGGCTTTAATCTTTGACCATTAACTTTAAACGTGACACCATTCTTTGGGTCTTTAATTTCAATTGCCCCATGTGGAAAAACAGTATGAACAATAAATGGGCCAGACCAACGAGAGCGTAACTTACCTGGGAATAAGTGCAAGCGAGAATTGAATAAAAGCACTTTCTGACCTGGAGTGAACGATTTTCTCATAATTTGCTTATCATGGAAGACTTTCATTCGTTGCTTGTAAATCTTGGCATTTTCGTACGCGTCATTGCGAATTTCTTCAAGTTCTGCCAGCTGTAATCTTCTTTCTGAGCTGGCTTGCTGCATGTCAAAATTGAATTTCTTGATGGCCCAATACGCACGATGCTCGAGTTCCACAGGTAGGTGGCAAGCTTTTCCATACACTAGCCTGTAGGGTGACATCCCAATCGGGGTCTTGAAAGCCGTTCTATATGCCCATAAGGCATCATCAAGTCTTAATGACCAATCTTTTCTGTCCGGCCTCACCGTTTTTTCTAATATGTGCTTTATTTCTCGATTGGAGATCTCAACTTGGCCACTGGTTTGCGGATGATACGGGGTCGCCACTTTGTGTGTGATTGAATACTTTGTCAAAAGAGCTTTGAATGCTTTGTTACAAAAGTGGGCACCACCATCACTGATTATTGCTCGAGGGAATCCAAAGCGCGAGACAATGTTGCTTTTCAAAAATCCTATCACCACCTTGTGATCATTGGTCCTACATGGAATTGCTTCTACCCATTTTGAGACGTAGTCAACACCAACCAATATGTATTGATGGCCAAAAGAAGGGGGAAAGGGTCCCATGAAGTCGATACCCCATACGTCAAAAATCTCAACCACTAAAATTGGATTTAGTGGCATCATGTTCCTTCGTGTAATGCTTCCCATTCGTTGACACCTATCACATGAAGAACAGAAAGTGTAAGCATCTCGAAATATAGTTGGCCAATAGAAACCACATTGTAAAACTTTTGTAGCTGTTTTCTTAGCACTGAAATGGCCTCCACACGCTTGTTCATGGCAGAATGAAAGAATATTCTGAATTTTATTTTCAGGGACACATCGTCTAACAATTTGGTCTGCACAATACTTGAACAAATATGGGTCATCCCAAAAGAAATTCTTTATTTCTGCAAAGAATTTAACCTTATCTTGCTTGGTCCAATGCTCTGGAAGTTTACCTGTAACAAGATAATTAACTATATCAGCATACCAAGGTAATACTTCCACATTCATTAATTGTTCATCTGGAAATGACTCATTCAATGGTAATGATTCTGTAATTGTGTCAAAATGGAGACGAGAGAGGTGGTCCGCCACAACATTCTCTGTGCCTTTCTTATCTTTGAATTCCAAGTCAAATTCCTGCAAAAGTAATACCCAACGAATTAGTCTAGCTTTTGCATCTTTCTTTGTGAGAAGATATTTAAGAGCAGCATGATCTGTGAATATAATTATTTTACAACCAATGAGATAAGATCGAAATTTTTCCAATGCAAACACTACTGCTAGCATTTCTTTTTCAGTAGTTGAATAGTTCAACTGTGCATCATTCAATGTCATACTAGCATAGTAAATAACATGAGGAATTCGATCAACTCTTTGTCCTAAAACTGCTCCTACTGCATAATCAGATGCATCACACATAAGCTCAAATGGTAAGCTCCAGTTTGGGGCCTGAATGATGGGTGATGATGTCAACAATTGCTTTAATTTTTCAAAAGCCATAAGACATGAATCATTAAAGATAAAAGGTACATCCTTAGCAAGTAAATTGCATAAGGGTCTAGAAACTTTGCTAAAATCTTTAATGAAACGTCTATAGAAACCAGCATGCCCAAGGAAAGATCTTACTTCTCTGACTGTTTTAGGTGGAGGGAGATTAGAAATGAGATCCACCTTGGCTTTGTCAACCTCAATACCTTTGCTCGAAATGATGTGACCGAGAACAATACCTTGTTTTACCATAAAATGGCATTTCTCCCAATTTAAGACCAAGTTCTTCTCGATACATCTCTGCAGAACTAGTGTTAGATGATGTAAACATTGATCAAACGAGTCACCAAAGACAGAAAAATCATCCATAAAGACTTCAAGGAATCGTTCCACCATATCAGAAAAAATGCTCAACATGCATCGTTGAAATGTAGCAGGTGCATTACATAATCCAAATGGCATTCTCCTATATGCAAATGTGCCAAAAGGGCAAGTGAAAGTAGTTTTCTCTTGATCTTTTGGTGCTATGGGAATCTGATTATATCCTGAGTAGCCATCTAGAAAGCAATAAAATTCATGGCCTGCTAATCTATCAAGCATTTGATCAATAAATGGTAAAGGAAAATGGTCTTTACGTGTGACAGAATTCAACTTTCTATAATCAATGCATACACGCCATCCTGTAGTTACTCTAGTGGGTATCAATTCATTATCAGCATTCGTAACTACTGTGACTCCTGACTTTTTGGGGACAACTTGTACAGGACTGACCCATGAACTATCAGAAATTGGATAAATGATACCTGCATCTAATAGCTTAAGGACTTCAGTTCTAACAACTTCTTTCATGTTAGGATTTAACCGACGTTGCATCTCCCTAGTAGTTTTAGCATTTTCATCAAGGTGAATGTAATGCATGCAGTCTACTGGGTTTATACCTTTAATGTCTGCTATGGTCCATCCTAATGCCCCTTTGTGCTCTTTCAAAACATCCAACAACTTACCTTTTTGTTCGTCATTGAGGGATGCTGAGATGATTACCGGTAGAGTACTTTCTTCTCCCAAAAACGCATATTCCAAAGTGTTGGGCAATGGTTTGAGCTCGAGTTTCGGTGGTGATTCTGATGATGGAATGAGTTGCTTCTCTGATGGTGCTAGTTGCTCAACTCTTGACTTCCATTTATTAGTGTCCATAGATGGTGTTGAGTCAAGCAGGGCATTGACCTCATCGACCGATCTGTCAATATCAAAATCCAAACCAAAGTGAGTTAAACATGTTTGTAAAGGATCACTAAGGTTTGAAACAAAAGTATCATCAACTAATGCTTCAATTAAATCCACATCAACAATTCAATCATCTACACTGTAAGGTTGTTTGGCAATGTTGAAAATGTTTAGCTCCATAGTCATGTTGCCGAAGGACAACTGCATATTTCCAGTCCTGCATTGAATGTGAGCATCCGCAGTTGCCAAGAAAGGTCGGCCTAGAATAATGGGGATGTGCTTCCTTGAATCCTGTATTGGTTGAGTGTCAATTACAATGAAATCAACAGGAAAATAAAACTTGTCTACCTGGATAAGCACGTCCTCCACAATACCACGAGGTATTTTTGTGGACCGATCTGCAAGTTGTAACACCACTGGAGTTGGGTGTAATTCTCCAAGTCCAAGTTTCACGAATACAGAGTAAGGCAAAAGATTTACACTAGCTCCTAAATCCAACAAAGCATTCTCAATTGTGTGGTTCCCTATACTACATGAGATAGTGGGGGAGCCTGGGTCTTTGCATTTTAAAGGAATTTTATGTTGGAGTATAGAACTAACGTTTTCTGTTAAAAATGCCTTCTTTTGAACATGCATATTTCTCTTTTTAGTACAAAGGTCTTTAAGAAACTTGGCATAAGATGGAACTTGTTTAATAGCATCAAGCAAAGGGATGTTAACACTTACCTGTTTGAAGATTTCGAGAATCTCACCTGTGGATTTTCCCTTCTTGCCTTTCGCTAACCTCTGAGGAAATGGAGCTTTCGGAATGTATTCTCGTGGGTTGGTTTCTTCTTTCTCCTCCGGTGATGATTCCTCAACATTCACAGGTACAATTTGATTTTCTTTTGTCACCGGCATCTCCACTTTGTTGTCGACTTCTTTTCCTTTTCGCAAGGTCATTACTGCTTTGACTTCTCCATGCTGCTGTGGTGAACTGGTACTTGCTTCATGCACTCCTTTAGGGTTAGGCACTGGTTGACTTGGAAACTTACCTTTCTCAACGGTCATTGCCAAGGTCTGAACTGAAGAAGCAAGTTGTCCCACCATCTTCTCGAGGCTTGAAACTGATTGAGCTTGTGAGTTGAAGCCTGCTCTCAACTCATTTCGTAGTCCATCAATGGTGTGGTTCTGTTGCTCAATCGTGGAGTGAGTAAGATTCTTAAGATTCTGGAATGAATCCTCCCATGGTCTGGGCTGAGAGTAACTCTGGTTCTGATTGTATGGTCTAAATGGTGGCTGAGAGGCTTGAGAAATTTGAGGAATTGGTTGCATTGGTGGAGCTGGAGCTGCTGGTCCATTCTGTTGGAGTCCTTGAGACCATGAAAAATTGGGGTGGTCTCTCCATCTAGGGTTATATGTGTTGGAGTATGGGTTGTAATTTGATGGCTTTCTCATTACACCTATGGCATTGGCTTGATCTGAGTATGAGTCATGGTCATGTGGTTCTGTTGATTTAGCAGTCGATAACGATGCTATTTGTCGAGCAAGACCTTCAACCATCTCCTTGACTTCTTTGATTCCCGAAGTTGACTCGCCAATTTGAACCTCATTTACTCCTTTACTTCTTCTAGTATTCCTGAGTGATCGACTCCGTTGTTGGGAATCATCCGCTTGTCGCTGAAAGAATTCCCAAATCTCGGATGCACTTTTTGACATTAGCTCTCCTCCACTTGTCGCCATTAGCCATTCTTGCACATTTGGTAGTAATCCCTCCAAAAAGTATTGGCATTGGTGCCATTTCTCGTACCCATGATGTGGACACTTCAAGAGTAGCCCATTGAATCGCTCCCATGTTTCGAAAAATTGCTCGTCATCTTTCTGGGTAAACTCCGAGATTTCCCTGCGAATAGCATTGGTTTTATGCACTGGGAAATATTTATTCAAAAACTTTGTAACCATTTGTTCCCATGATGCAATGCTATTAGCAGGCAATGTATTAAGCCATGAACGAGCCCTATCCTTTAAAGAAAATGGGAATAGTCTAAGTTTAACATCATCGTCTGAAAAATTTTCATATTTAAAAGTTTGACAAATGGCATGAAAATCATTCAGATGATTATATGGATCCTCATTTTCTAGGCCATAAAATGTGGGGAGACAATTTAGCACACTAGGTTTTAATTCGAAACTCCTAGCAGCTACATTTGGGTATCTTATGCATGATGTGCTCAAATTAGCTAAGGGACTGAAGTAGTCCTTAAATGGCCTCTCTTGTGGTTGCAAATCCATTTCAAATTTATTTTTAATGTGCTTTTGTGTGCGAAGTGTTTTTTTAATTCAAGGTCTATAGGTTCAAGATTAGGTAATAATGACCTACGACCATGCATGCAAAATAAATAAAATAAAAATAAAGATGCAAACAAAACAAAAAATAAAGATGGGAACAAAACAAATAAAAATAAAGAAGAGGGAGAAATTACGATACTAACCTTATTGCGCTATTACAACCTTTCTATAAAAATACACAAAAATAAATACGTGAAAGAAATTAACTAAAAATTAAATTAATAAGATAAACAAAAAAAAATTACAAAGAAAAATAAATAGAAAATTAAATTACAGAATTTTAAAGAAGAGAAAAAGAAAAGAAATACTAACCTTTAAATGTAGATTCACTTTTTTTTTTCTTTTTTTTTAATTTAATAAAAAAATACAAGAAAACAAATAAAAGAAATTATTCAAAAAAATTTAATTCTATTAATTAAAATTACTTACCTCCCCGGCAACGGCGCCAAAAACTTGTTGTGCAAATTTTAATGTACTCGCAAGCGCACGAATCTGTTGTAGTATAGATTAATGGTGACGAGTGTCGATCCCACGAGGAGGTGGATTTTAATTGTGTAGAATTAATTTTGTGAATGGGTGATTGGATTTGTGGTGGAAATGATTGGAATATGCTAAAACTTAAATTAAAATGGAGAGAATAAATTCTAAAATTGGTATTGAAATGGCGAGAATAAATTGACGAGAATTATATTGAAATGACGTACTTGGGTATCTGGATCCGTATCAACATGCATCATGGGCTAAATAATCCGTATTAATGCCAATTAAATCATGAGGGGGGAATCCACACCTCATGAACCACGCTCTAATCAATATGGTGCTAAGGGCTTATCGTGCCAAATAATAATAACCTTATACTAGAGAGCCGGTGTAACCAAGGCGGTATCTAGACAAGACTATTATTATTTGTCGACGAGAAGTCAAAACATCCACAAAAATTAGAGGGGAAGAGAAAATAAATTTACCAAATTAAGCCCATGACACATGTTGAGACTTCACCTTCAACCCAAGCTTGAAAGAAAATTAGCCACTCATAGTTGAACTAGGGGCAAAATGGGAATTTATTAAAATACGAAGAAAATACAAGATGGAGAGGGAATTACAGAAAATGGATCCCAAAAATGGATTCAGAGATATCAAATTAGGGGGGGGAGGCCCCCTTTTTATAGATACATGGAGTAAATCATGGCCATCGGATTAAAAACAGTTTGGACGCTCAGGATTGCGCCACGTCATCAGTCAACAGTCCACGGTTTGACCACGCGGATGAACAGTAACACGGTTTGACCCGACTTTGAACAGTAACGCGGTTTGACCCGGATGAACAGTAACGCGGTTTGGTTGAAAATAATCCTGTGTGATGCATGCACCGTACGCGAGATTTTTCGTCCACTGATATGCTGCCACGTCACCATCAACAGTACATAAGAATTTTAGTCCAACAGGATCGTGACACCTCATCAGTCAATGCCACATCATCGGTCAATGCCACGTCATCATCCGTTTATGTGAACAGTGTCGTGAACAGTAACGTATACAGTACCGTACACGTGAATAGTACCGTACACGTGAATAGTACCGTACATGTGAATAGTGCCATTTTTCCTTTTATGCTCCTCCTAAGGTTTTCGACCGTCCTGAGTTCAAAAGTGATGTCCGTTTTGCCGTCTGATCTCTCCTTTATTGTGAAATGACTATAATGCCCCTAAAATACATAAAATACTTAATTAAAATAAAACACATGTAATTAAATCACAAGAAGGTTAAATATATAAAAGTAAGGGTTGTTAGTAAGACTTAAAATGTAAAATGACGGTTTTCTCCTTTATAAATATGCATTTTCTAACACTCAACAATATGCACAATGGTCTGAACTGAGTCTGTTGTATTCAAGGCTCATGATGAAGGAATCAAATCTCTTATACTAACACATCGCCGCCTGTTTGAGATAGTATAAAGATTTGTTCAACCTGCAAACTAAGTTCTCTTTCCTCTTTTCATTAAAACCTTCTAGTTGGAGCATATATATTTCTTCTTCAAGTTCTCCATAAAAAAATGTAGTTTTCACATCTAACTGCTCTAAATGTAGGTCAAATGTAGCACACATCGCCAAGACTATTCTAACTGTCGTGAGTCGAACTATCGGAGAAAATATCTCGTTGAATTCAATACCTCCTTTCTGAGCATATCATTTCACCACCAATCTTGCACGATACCGCTCCACTTGGTCATTGTTATCACGTTTGATCTTGTAGACCCATTTGTTTCTAATGGCTTTTCTTCCTTGTGGTAGTGGTACAAGTTCCCATGTCTTGTTCTTGTGTATAGCTTCAATTTCTTCCTGCATTGCTATCGTCCACAAAGCAACATTTGGGTTGTTTAAAGTTTTATGGAAAGTTGATGGCTCTTCATCCTCTGTTAGAAGACAGTATGCAACATTGATCTCTATGGCATTCTCCGAGTGCCACGCCAGCAGTCGTCTCTTACGAGTTGATCGACGAACTTCTGGAGTCTCGGACTCAACTTGTTCTTGTTGCTCGTGCTCTGGTGCTACTTCAGAAGAATCTTAATCTTCTCTCCCCAAATTATTTTTCATATACACCGGTACAATCTTTAACTTTTCTTTTACAGTGCTATCATCCTCATCTCTCATTTGCAGTTGATCTTCTACAAAAATAACAGCTCTGCTGATGATGATCTTGTGGGCAATGGGGTCCCACAGACGATACCCCATTACTCCATCAGTATACCCTAAGAAGATACACCTCCTAGATTTTGGATCTAATTTTATTTTTTCTTGGGCATTATACATACGTACATAGGATATCCAAATGCATGTAAGTAGGAATAATCAGCTGGCTTTCCAGTCCACATCTCCACTACTGTATTCAGCCCAATTGCCATGGATGGCGACTGATTTACTAGATAACAGGCAGTTTTGGCTGCTTCTGCTCAGAATGAATTGTGTAGACCAGCAGTTCTCAACATAGCTCTTATAATTTCTATAAGAGTCATGTTCATCCACTCCACCACTCAATTTTATTGAGGAGTGTATGCCACCGTGAATTGCCTCTGACTACCTTCTTGCTTACAGAAAGCAAGAAACTCGCCGTCTGTATACTCTCTACTATTATCCGTCCTCAAGCACTTGATCATTTTGCCGAATTTAAGTTTCACTCGCGCTTTATATTCTTTAAACAGTGGAAATACATCTGACTTTTTCTTAATTAGATACACCCAACATCTCCTGGAATAATCATCAATAAAAGTTACCATATACTTTACACCTCCCATGGATATGTCTAGTGATTCCCAAACATCAGAGTGAACCAAGTTTATAATGCATTTACTTCTAGCAATAGATTTACTGAACTTTAATCTATACTGCTTACTTGTAACACAATGCTCGCAAAATAGTAAGCTTACCGTTTTAAGCTCCAGAAGCAATTTCGCTCAGAGAGAATCTTCAAACCTTGTTCTAACATGTGGCCAAGTTTGAGATGCCACATCATCGTTGACTCTTCTAAGTTTGATGCGACATACGTATCAGCCTCCTGTAGTGTTTTTATTTTAAGCATGAATCTATTAACACAGATCTTTTCTTCCTTCATCAATACAAGCGTGCCTTTAACAATCTTCATAATTATATTTTCAACATAAGTTTTGTACCCATGACTATCTATTTGTCCAAAGGACAATATATTTTTCTTCAGGCCTTTGACATGTCGTACCTCCTCAATTGTGCGAATTGTACCATCAAATATTTTGATTTTGATAGTACCAATACCAAGGATCTCCAAGGCATGATCATCTCTCATATAAACAGATCCTTCTGAGATAGGTTCATATGTGTTGAACCATTCTCTTCGAGAGGTTATATGCCAAGTAACTCATGAGTCTATAAGCCAGACATCAGATAGTCATTTTTTACCTTTTGAAACAGTTGTTGCCTCGTTGTAGAGAATTTCGTCATCATCCAAGGTACTTTCTACACACCCCTGAGCATTTGATGACTTAGGTTCTTTGCTATTTTTTCTCTTCTGATTACTCCAACACTCTTTCTTAACGTGCCTTTTCTTGCCACAGTTATAGCATTTAACATTCTTCTTACTTCTAGATTTTGATCTACCATAATTGTGACTCCCACTAGGGCCACGTTCCATTGATCTCCCTCTCGTCACCGATAGCGCCTCCGCTTGCTGCGAACTTGCTTGTCTGTTTTTCTTATTTTTCCACATGCTCTCCTAATTTAATACGGAGGCTGCAACATCATAAAAAATTAGACTGTCCGTTGGATTGTTGTTCGTCAAGTTGATAATGAGTTGACCATACGAATCTAGTAGACTTTGAAGTAAAAGTTCTGCACGTCCATTTTCCTCTATATTATGACCCAACATTGTAAGTTGTGAAAACAGAGTCTTCAAGGTGTTGATGTGGTCGGTCACCGTTGTAGATTCTGCCATTCGAAGAGTATAGAGTTTCCTTTTCGAAAAGATTTTCTTGTGTAGTGACTTGGTCTCGTATAATTTTGTGAGAGTATCTCATATTTCCTTCGCTGTATTTTTCTCTGCCACACTGGATAATACTCTATCCGCAAGTGCTAAGTGTAGATCAGAAATGGTGTTGCCATCTATCTCGTTTCACTTATCACCAGTTATCTCCATGGGCCTTTCTCCAATTGCTGCCAAGTAATTATTTTTCCTCAATACAGCTTTTATCTTCATTTTCCACAACAAAAAATTATTTCCGTTAAACTTCTCAATTTCATACTTTGCTACCATTTTGTTGATAAATATTGTACACAAACTAGTGTATCACCTCGAATAGTTGTGAGTACATGTGAATATGCACACTAGGAAAGTTTCCAGGAAAGACTGGAGGGGTCACAATGGTCTCACTTAAAACCTAGACTCTTTAGGCTCTTATCGCCTTTGTGACAGAACTTTCCTAAACATGTACAAAACCACACAGTTACTTTACTTACACCACTATTCCCTGCTTTGCACCGTAAAATTCTTGGATCGCTCCCACCGTTTCTCATGAACAGTATCGTATCTATGAACAGTGCCGTTTACGTGAACAAATACCATATATGTGAACAGTGCCGTATATGTAAACAGTACCCGACTCCAAAGAATACAACCAATAGCTCTGATACCACTGTTGGGAAATTAGTGGGTGAAGCAGGGCCACAGCTAACATGAAATTAGAAGAAAATAAAGAACAAGCACAAAAGAGGACACTAGAAATTACGTGGTTCGGCATTTAGCCTACGTCCACGGGTGAAGGCAGAAAGAAAATATTTTACTAGTGAAAAGGAGTTACAAGTATTGTAATATTTTAGCTCACTACCCAAAACCCAATACACTGAAACTCTCAAATCACAATAGTGAGAGCTTATAATTTCAAGCTCTTTAAACTCTCTCTCTAAAATGCTAAATTGTGTTCTCTCTCAATGGAATGAATTTGCTCATTCTCTTCGTTTTTATTTATAGAGAAAGTTTTGGCACTATTCATCAATTATATATTATTTTTATTATTTTATTAATTTTTTTCTTTGCCCTTTTCGGCCCGTTTCTATTTTTTCTTTCTTTCTCCATCTTTTTTTCTTTTGTTCCAGTTAAAGACGGAAGCACTGCCATCGTCTTCAAAATGGGCGAGCCCACCTTCTAGAAGGGTGGTGCCTGCATGCTATATTTTTGTTTCTTTTGAAGTTGAGAATAATGGATTAAACGTTGACTATTTGCCTTTGATTCTTATCTTAATTATAAGTTATCAAGATGTATAGGCAACACATTCATAAACAACTACCTATAACTCTTAAGAATAAAACTATTCTTAAGTAATATGAGTTTGAGTATCACAAAATAGAGGATGATATACCATGAGAAAAAGCTACCTTAAGATGTAGATTAAAAAAGCTCCGACTATGGTTAAAAAAAAAAGGGAAAAGCAAAAGCAAACCAAGATGAGGAAAAAAAAAAGACACTACCTACTTGTTTCAATAAGTTTTAATTTGAGGTGAAGATTACAAGGTTACTTTGACTTGTTCATTCTATTTCTTTATACTAAAGTTGTTGTTATTGAGAGACTTGATAATGAATTTTGAATGATTTGCTTTTCACATACGCAAGAAAGTTTAAATTTCTATATTCTTTAATTAGTTTGAGTGATTAATTTCTAAATCTCTTGATTTTGTATGTACTGTGAGAATATGTCAAAGAAAATTGTCACTAGTTCCATTAAAAGTTCACTTTAGGTATTTCACGCATAAAATATTTATTTTGAATATTCTTGCATGGCGATCATTATTTGAGTCTTTATTTTAGGCAAACATGTATATTCACTGCTCATTAAACCTTAGACTATTTTCTTAAATTATACTTTGGATTCTTTTGCAAAAAAGGGGGAGTAGTAATTCCTTAGGGGAGTCACATTTGTTTTTAGAAAAGAATTGCTTGATTGAGGAGAATACTGAATTTTTATTCTTGAAACGAAGTAAATTTTATTCATGCCATGTTTATTTATTTTTGGACTAACGTGCTCTAATGTTTATGTTTTGGTTAGTTCTTTAATTTATTTATATGCAGACTTTTGCTCCAACGCCATGATATGCTTTAAAGACTAGTTCGTCAAAAGTTTTTGCCACAAGGATGCCAAAGGGAAAGATTGTTAAAACCTAAAAGTCTTAAATAAGTTGACATCTAGTGACAATTTAAGATTTGTATCCTTTTGAATTGTAATTTTCAAACTAAAATCTGCATTAATCAGGAGACTTCTTAATTTAGTTATTTTTTTAGGATATAGAGATTTTATTTTAGGGAGATTATTTAGGATAGAAGGGATTTGATTTTGGAAGTAAATCAAAATTGAAAAGGAATATGTACTCTATTATGATTTACTCTAGGAATATCACCATTTCCTATAAATAAGGATGTATCCTACATATTGAATATCAGTCCACCACAAGCAAAGAAACAGAATTTTGGTGAGCATGAACTGTATTGGGTGCAAAGTATAACTGGATAGTATTGTTTGAACACTACCTGTCAAAACTATTCATGGAGTTTTTGTCTTCATATTTTATATCCACCTTAGTCTACTATTAGACATGTTTATTGATTGGTCGATCTGGAGAAACGGTCATTTGCAACAGTGAATGGATTTCACATTAAGGTTGCAAATAAAAGACAAATGGTGTTAACTAAGCAGATTCATTTAGTAGATTCAACTAAATTGGCGGTAACAGTAAGAGGGAGTTTGAAATCGTGTAAGAATCTCATAGGTCGAATAGGTTGTAATCTTCTTATACTTAGTGAATTACTTAATATTTGGGATAGAATTGTTCTTTGAACTATGTAAAAACATCTGTGTACTTCATTTTCTGAAAATAATTTAGTTTAATTAATTTAGATTTTTAATAATCAGCCTACATCTATAAAATAAATATAAATTTCCCAGGAATAAGGATGAACATCAATCTTTTACCTAATGTTTACCACTGAAGTCTAACTAGCTATACGGTTTCTGTCATGCAACAAAATGAAACTTTTTTCCTTGTGATTTAATAGAGAAACCAAGCTAATGTGGAATTCAGATTCAGCTTCACATTCTTATTGGTGCCACGTCTTTCTATTCAGATTTGGAGGCTTCAGTTTATCTATAAGTTGACTTGATAAATTGGTCATTGATCGATCACTATTAACACACTAATTTATGAAAGATCTGTTTAAATCTTCAACAGTTGATTTTAGCAATGGCCTCTCCCTGTTGATGGTCAATTTCTCTCTACCTGAAAGGTGAAATCCGGCTCCTTCACTGAAAAGCGGTGTTCCTTGCTAATCCAAACCAAGCAACAAATAAGAAGATTTTTTAGAAGATCAATTTGCCTTTGCCTCTGTATTTTGTTACATTAGGTCTGTGCTACAAATTTTCTCTTCCTTTTTGGATTTCAAAAATTCAATGGACAGCAGTTCCAGGGTTTTGCTACATATCTATAGTGCATCAAGAAAGACAAATTGCCTGCGGAAGAGGACTTGGCAATTAACTACATGTATCTCTTCAGTTGACGATATTTCATCATCCAATACCCAAAACAAAAAAAAAAATGTTTGATTCAGGAATGCTAGCGAAGTCTCATACTATTTATTCTCTTATTAATTCATACATTACGCGTGCAAATACCAACAGTTGATTTTACGTAATAAATATTGTGTCCTAGTCATGAGAGCCAGAAAATACGCCTGTAATGTGGATTTCAGACTCAGTTTCACATTCTAACAGGGACTGGACTACTGAATCCATTGTTGGTCTTTTGTTTCGATCTTCATCCGCACAAGATATCCCAATTCGAAACAACGTTGCAGCCTGGTTCTTGTTAAAACTTCCTTTCAATCTTGGATCCACTATTTCCTCTATCCGTGCTTGCTTTCCACATAGAATTTTCTCTTTCACTTCCCTGATGAACCCTGTCAGCTCTGCTTCTTGCCCTTCACTATCTTCTACTACCCAGTTTGAAAGCCGAATTCCTTTTAACATTTCAAGTATCACAACTCCATAACTAAAGACATCGACTTTGGAAGTGATGGGAAGATTTGAAGCCCACTCTGGAGCCATGTAACCTTTTGTTCCTCGAATTCGTGAGAATTGAGAACTATTGCTGCCCCTCTGAGACAACTTGGCTAGACCAAAGTCAGCAATCTTAGGCTCAAATTCGCTATCCAGAAGTATATTTTCAGGCTTTACGTCACAGTGGATAACCCATTCCAGACACTCATGGTGAAGATAAGCTAGACCCTTAGCCGTCCCCAAGGCAACTTTAAACCTCTCTTTCCATCCAAGAAAATTTGAAGAGAATAGATGCTTGTCCAGCGATTGGTTTTCAACATACTCATAAACTAAGAGTCTGTGCATACCTTCTGTACAGAATCCCCACATTCTCACCAGGTTCATGTGATAGATTTTTCCAATTGTACTCACTTCTGCCCAAAACACTTCTTCTCCTTGATGTAAATCTCCTAGTCTCTTCACAGCCACTGCCCTTTCATCGGTCAAAACGCCCTTATACACAGCCCCCGAGCCCCCTTTGCCAAGCTCTTCCTTGAAACTGTTTGTTGAATTTTTGAGTTCAGCATAACTAAATCTCTTGAATTGACTTGATAATGCTCGATATCCGTCTTCCAGAGAGGATGGTATACCTTGTCTTCTAAAGAGCAGCCACCAACCTGAAACAATGAAGAGGACTTCTATTGCACCAATTGCCAGTGCAAACCAGTAAAAATAACTCCATTTCGCTCTCTTAGTATTTCTGTAGTACATCGATGGAGATCCAACCAATATTTCAGATTTATTCGACTGGCATGCAGGATTGTTGCCATTTAAAATAGCTGGTTCTAATGCCTCCACTGTCACTGGCAATTTTAGATACATGTCTCCTGGAAAATTTGGAGCCTTGTAGCCATTAAACAGCTCACTTTTTGTAAAACAAACCCTTTCACCTGTCAGCCTATAGCTAAATCCTGAACACCGAAAGTCATCCAAGCACAATTTCATACAAGCCTCTTTTGATACATGTTCACTGAAGTTGAGGTCAAAACCATAGAAATCTACTTTTGGAACCTTGACGAATTTCACGTCTGTCAAACTTGATGAAGAAGTTCTATTAAACTTAGGCTTGCAACCTTTGCTCCAATCACCCGGCTCAGTTGCCTCATACCCGGGTGGACATGAGCACTTTGGCTCTGGCGTATAAGTGCAAATCCCATTTTTACCACAGACACCATGCACTTTACAGGGCCGCATAAGAGCTTGCCAAGAAATCATCCATAATCCTGTCACAGTGTTAAGACTATAAAGCCTGAGGTTTCCATCATAATCCATTGTCAACCTTCTTTTGATCCCGAAACCCATGTCTGTAGCACTGAATTTCAACTCATCACTTGATGAGAAACTGCCAAAATTATCTAAAACAGCTATTCTGCTACTGTTATAATTTGTTCTTCCATTTTGGAACACATTAAGATCAGGATCTGGCCAGTACACACTTGAAATTTCAGGCCCATCATACATCAACCTCAATACATTATCATTATCAAAATATAAACTAAAATACCCCGACGCATAAGTTCCATTTCCTACTCCAGAAATCAGCTTAGTGCTCTTTCTAAATACTTGATTAGGAAGGAGGGTATCAGTAGGAAAATCAAAGCTTTGCCATAGGATTTTACCGTGTCTGTCCTTGAGAACAAGATTTCCAGGATCCAGAAGCTCTGCTCTATCAGCACCAGTAGAGGTTGTGTTAGTCATCCAAATGACTCTGCCATCAACATCAGTTAAGACCATGGCGCCATTTCTCCGCAGAGAAGCTCTGGAGCCCTGGCCGTTGACTGGTCTGTCACGGTTAGCTGTCCAAACAACAGTTCTGTCTCTAGAGTGCGTGAACCAGATTGAGAACAAATAAGCATTTCCACCCAGGCCATAGAAGCCACAACTGAATGTTTTGTCTGGGGAAGTCAACACGCCTGTATTATCTTCAACAGATAGAGAAGAGCCCCTAGGCAAGAGGTTTTGGCTTTTTGAAGTTTGAAAGCAGAAGAAAAAAGCTATGAGAACAATGAGAAGTGATGGAAAATTTGGAAACATTGAAGCCTGGGAGTGGTATATGATGCTAACAGAATTTGGTTTAGAATTTTTGATTTATGAAAAGATTTGTTGGCGTTCAAGTTTGCAGAGGTCGAAGAAGAGATTAAGAAGAATTTAGAATTTATTTCATTCTTTGCTGATTTTTGAAGAGTCGCATCAATGGTCATGTACAATAGAAATCTTGTAGTCATGGTCCTGATCTGGTTGGTTGCATTTCTCATGTCAAGAAGAGGTTGTCGCAGCCCGTGATTATTGTTTGAATAAATATGGCCACAGTGAGATAACTCCTGTGGTTTGACTACTCGGTCATCATGACCAATTGTTTTCGTAAATGACCTTTCAGATTTTTTTTCTTTTAAGCCTAAATGAAACAAAATTTGGTCACTGTTGCCAAAGGATAATCCTAAAGATTTTATGCGATCATTTCAAAAAAAATAATGAGATTTCCGGAATCATTTTGTCAATTCACAGGAATACTACTGTCATTTTCCCCAAATACAAGTGGCCACTTTAGTTTCGTGAAGCAAAGTCTAAAACTAAAATATAGTTTATAAAAAGGTGTGAGAAAATTACCCAATTTTGGTCGTTGGAGAAGACTTGACAGACGATTTCTAGAAGCTGCCTCAGACTCCATTCCAGTCTCCCCAACGCTCAACATGTTACAGAGCATGGTTAGAGCTGTGAGGATGAGCACACTTGATGATCTCCTAGCTAACGTGTAACAATTAGTTAGCTGATTCAGCTTATTGTTAACAAACTTGTTAGGCGTGTGTAGAAGTTATAACAAACTCTAGTGAATGCGTTTTCATGATGTATAAATACAGAGCTTAGATCATAATTGTTAAGTTGACTTCATTCTAATAAATTCCAGATTCTTCTTTATCTCTCTCTTTCATTTTCTCGTTAACTTTCTTACTGACCAAAGACACAAATTACAAAATCTTTCACGGTATCAGAGCAAACAATGATGAGCTCTAATGAAATCTTAGGATCTTATTGTTTTGTTACTCTTATTAAACTGGATCAGAATAATTACATTGTTTGGCGAACTAAGATCTTAACGTCAATCAAAGAAAACAACTTAGAAAGTTTCATCATTAGTGATCGAGCTTGTCCAGAGCAATTTCTCTCATCAGCTAGCACTGGAGCTACTGATTTAACAAGAACAAAGGATCGAGAGATTAATCCAGAATATAAAGCTTGGATGAAGACTAATTAGTTGATTCTGAGCTGGATGATGTCATCTATTCAGCAAAACTTGCTTGCAACAGTGATTCAATTCTCCAATGCTAAAAATCTTCTAGATGCACTCACTAGTAAGTTTATCTCGCAATCTCAGGCTATAATAATGCCTCTTAAAATGCAGATTCAAACACTTAAAAAAGGATCAATGTCGATGATTGATTACTTTGCTAAAATGACAAGAGTATCTGATAGCTTAGCTTTGGCTAGAAAACTTGTTGAATTGAATGATTTTATTCAATATGTTTTGACTGGACTGGATTCCTCTGACTATGAGTCTCTGGTTATTTGTGTCTTAACTAGAGGTGACAAGATTAATCTTAATGAATTTTACTCATTGCTGTTGAGTTATGAAAATAGAGTTGAGCAGAAGAAAGACAAAATTGCTAGTGATATTACTCATAATTTGTCGGCTAATGTAGCTCAAAAGCAATTTATTTCTGGAAAACATGCTGGTGGTAATCCAAAATATAATAATGGAACTTATGGAGGAGGTTACAACACTGGCTTTGGGATTTTTGCTAATGGCAGTGGTATGGGATAGTCTGGTGATGTTAATTCAACTATCATTTGCCAAATCTATTTTGCACCTAGTCATGGAGCACACGAGTGCAAAAATAGGTACTATTCTGCTTTTGTACCTTTAAGGAATCAAGCAAAAGGAGCTTTTAAAGGCAATTTTAGGCTTGGTCAAAGAAATTTTGGAAGAGGATTTGGAAATGTAGGTGGCAGATTTTTTAATGAAGCTTATGGCAAAGGTTTTAATTCTCATTTTGGCAATGTTTTTGGTCATCCTAATTGTAGAAATTCTAATACGCCAAGAGGTCCTGGATATCAAAGTTATATGATGTACTCAGATCCAACTGAATTTTATGTTTCTCATCCTAGTAACTCCTCTGGTGCCAGTTCTTCTACACTTGGTTTTGGCTTTAATAGAGATTACAGTGGTTGTTCTCCTTCAGCTCCTTTAGTTCCTTCTCTAGAAATGGTTGACGATCTTACCTAATACATTGACAGTGGTGCAACTAATCACATCACCAATGATTTAGCTAAACTTCTTGAACCAAAAGCTTATAGTGGGAGTGAAAAATTGCTTGTTGGAAATGGTTCTTCTTTGCATATTAAACAAATTGGATCAGTATTGCTGGCCACAGCCACACATGAACCTTTATTGCTAAATCATGCTCTTTATGTTCCTCAAATAACCAAGAATTTGCTTAGTGTCTCAAAACTCTTAGCTGACAATGATGTTACTATTGATTTCTTGAAAATTTTTGTTTTGTCAAGGCCAGGAGCTCATGAATCATCTTGCTTAAAAGAATTGCAAAAAGAGTGTTGTATCCAGTCCAAATTACATCTCAACTCTTTGATGATAGCTCAGCTTTGTTCTGTCAACCTTCTTTCAACAAAATTGAGTCTATGTTTGCTTATTTTCCTTCTTTGTCTTGTAATGATTCTAATGTCCTGAATAGTTCTTCCTTTATCAATAATAACTTATGTAAGTCAGCCTTGATAGTTAATGCAAGTACAGTAAATATCAATCTGCTTCACAAAAGGTTAGGACATCCTACTTTTCATACTCTTGAAACTGTATTGAAGGATTGTACTAATTTTACTTTGAATAAAACCAAAAACCTGAATTTTTGTAATGCTTGTCAATTTGGCAAAAGTCATCTGTTACACTTTGATTCTGTTCCAACACAAACAACAGAGTCTCCTCAACTTTTGTATGTTGATCTTTGGGGTCTATCTCATGTTACTTAACTCAAGGTTACTCTTATTATTTTTCAATTTTAGATGATTTTAGCAGGTTCACATGGATCTTTCGTTTGACTGCTAAATCTGATGCACTTCAAGTATTCATAGCCTTTAAAAGTTTCATAGAGAAACACTTGCATAAACATATCAGAACTATTCAAACAGATTAGGGAGGGGAATTTAAAAGTTTTTCTACCTATCTTGCTCAGTTTGGAATTCAATTCAGGCATCCTTCTCCTCATATTCACATCAAAATGGTATAATAGAAATAAAACATAGGCATATTGTTGATATTGGCCTCACTTTGTTAGCTTAAGCAAATTTGCCATTGAAATTCTGATGGAATGCCTTTCACACAATTGTTTTTCTCATCAATAGGTTATCTACATCAACTTTGAATAATATTTCTCCTTATCAAAAACTTTTTCATCAAAAACTTAATTATAATTTTCTCAGAACCTTTTGTTGTGCCTGTTATCCTTATCTCAGGCCATATAATAGACATAAACTTGAGTTTAGATCAGATAGATGTGTTTTCATTAGCTATAACTCTCAATATAAAAGGTATCAATGTCTTCATTTTTCTGGTCGAGTGTATATCTCCAATCATGTAATCTTTGATGAATATTCTTTTACATATGTCTCTGGTTCAAATTTTTCTTCTGTCACTCAATCTTGTACTTCAACTGATACCGTCTCAAATTCTTCTACTGTCTCTACTCTTTCCTTTACTCATTTTCCAATACTACAACCTCCTCTACAACCTCTTCCAGCATGTGTTTCCTCAGAGCCTTTATCAACAGCTCCTAGAGAGGTACATTCTCCTTATTCATCATCTTTTGACATTGAATCTCATACACAATAATTGTATGATATTCAACCCTTGAATGACACTCAATCACCACCACATGTAATACCCGCTGCACCACTAGTAAGACATCCAATGATCACCAGATCCAAGGCTAGTATTTACAAGCCAAATTCTTATCTGCTGCTATTTTAGCCACACCTTCAGAACATACATCTGTTTCCCAAGCAATATCTGATCAAAAATGGTTTAAGGCAATGCAAGAGGAGTATCAAGCTCTTTAAATCCGTCATACCTAGGATTTAGTATTACCAACAACACTGTCAAAGTGATAGGAAGCAAGTGGGTTTTTAGACTAAAACACAACTCAGATGGTACCATTTCTAGATACAAAGCAAGACTAGTGGCCAAAGGTTTCCATCAGACACATGGAGTAGATTATACAAAAACTTTCAGTCCAATTGCGAAAACTTCGACAGTTATAATAGTTTTAAGCTTAGCTATCATGAACAAATGAATTCTTAGACATGTTGATGTAAATAATGCTTTTTTAAATGACATTTTGGTTGAGGATGTATATATGGTACAACCTGAAGGATTTGCTGATACTACAAAGCTCAATCATGTCTGCAAACTCAAGAAGACCATCTATAGGTTAAAGTAAGCTCCAAGAGTATGGTTTGACAAGTTTAAAATTGTTATAGTAGTTCAATGGGGTTTTCTAAACTCAAAATCTAATAGTTCCCTCTTCTATATGTGGGAAAATGGTCATATTTTACTTGGTTTAGTACGTGTTGATGATATAATTATTATTGGCTCTAACTATCAGTTGGTGTAGCAAGTAATTCACAATATACAGACTACCTTTGCTTTAAAAGACTTGGGGGAGCTCAACTATTTTCTTAGGATTGGAGTTTCAAAGACAGCTACTGGATTTTATCTTTCTCAAGCAAAATATATAGCCCAGTTCCTAAACCAATGTCAACAGGACATCATCTTAGCAAAGGATCAGGTCCAACTATTTCTAATGCATCTCAGTATAGATGTATAATTGGGGCCTTACAGTATGTGACCCTAACAAGACCTGAGATAGCATTATCTGTGAATAAACTCAATCAACTTTTGTCTTCACCAACAACAGAACATTGGGAAGTATGCAAAAGACTTTTGCAGTATTTAAAGCGTCCCATTCACTTTGGTTTGCATTTTTACCACTATGGAACATTACAAGTGAACTATTTTAGTGATTCTGATTAGGCATGTGACAAAGATCATAGAAAATCAGTTGCTGGATATGCTTTGTATCTTGGTTCGAATTTAGTTTCCTGATGTTCTAAAAAGCAACCAGTGGTTTCAAGATCCATTACTAAAGCTGAGTATAGAGCTTTAGCTTAAGCTACATCTGAGGTTGTTTGGATTCAAACTTTACTTAGTGAATTGAATATTAAACTTGTTACAACACCTATAATGTGGTGTGATAATCAAGGTGCTATATTATTGGCTTATATTCCAATTTATCATGCTAAAACTAAACATGTTGAACTGGATATTCATTTTATTAGAGAAAAAGTAGCAGCTAAAAAGATTGTTGTGCAATTTGTTCCGAGTGAAGATCAAACTGTAGTATACTTACCAAGCCACTGACTTTTGATTAGTTTCATTAACTTCGCAGCAAGCTAAAATGTCCAGGATATGAGGGGATGTTACAAAGCATGGTTAGAGCCGTGACGATGAGCACACTTGATGATCTCCTAGCTGATGTGTAACAATTAGTTAGCTGACTCAGCTTATTGTTAACAAACTTGTTAAGCGTGTGTAGAAGTTATAACAAACTCTAGTGAATGCATTTTCATATTGTATAAATACAGAGCTTAGATCTTAATTGTTAAATTGAGTTCATTCTAATAAATTACATATTCTTCTTTATCTCTCTCTTTCATTTTCAAGTTAACTTTCTTACTTACCAAACACAAATTACAAAATCTTTCACAACATAATCAAGTACTTTTTGTGTCATCGAGAATATGGACGGTAACCATTGAGAATATGGACGGTAACCTATTTTGCACCATCCACGAGCAATTGATTCTTATGTATGAATATACATGTCGTACCATACCCCATGCCTTGCTGAAATGTGCTCATGTTAGTGCTATGTTGTACTAACGTATACTGTGCCTCATGCTAGTGGACTGATGGGCATCTTCAATATTTATCATTGCAAACTCACCAACCCAATTCCAAGTCACTAGAGAGAAAGAAATATTTATTTCAGTGATCAACGTTATTCATTGGCAGCCTGCTACCTTACAGCTGCTGTAAGGTGCAGCCCTCTCACGTGAACAGTACCCACCGCAGGCTTAAGTGGGACTCACGGAGGGCTACACCTTACAGCAGCTGTAAGGTGGCCCTCGCATATTCATTGAGTCTAATGTAGTATTTCACGTGGGTAATATTTTAAACCACCAAAATTTAATATTAAAAAATAATAGATCCCAAAATGGGACTGGTTGCTGTGTCATTTTATCTAAGACAAGTGACTAGCTCCACCACTTCAACCTTTTCTCCTAAGCAGAAAATCTGTGCAAAATATGACGGGCCAAGCCATCAGCAAGACATTCAAAAATCGTAAGTTATGCTTGATCCTGGCACTTGAATAGAGCCATTCTCTGGTCTCTGCAATCTCGATAAATGAAAATACAACATTACGGAGTGAAAATACAGAAGCCACTTTTTTATTTTATATTTCAACAACACTAGTGATTAGGTAGGAATGATTCATAACCTCTGATATAAAGATGAATGAAATTATTTGATAAATATATTATATTTTGGATATTAAGTGCATAGTAGCCTAAGGCCTAAGGGAAACAACTCTATGATGTCTATAGATACATGTGAAGTTTAAAAAAGAACTAGTCCACAATCATTTTCTTGGTATTATATAGCAATTTGGATATGGACTAATCGATTCTCAAACCATTATCTTACACAAATATTAGGTAACCTCCAATAAAAAAAATTATTATTTAGTCATGTTAGGTTTTGATTCACATTTAGTTTCGGGTGTTAATGATGAATTTGTAAACTCTACAGTCGAGTATTTTCTTACAGATAGCTGATCATCTATAATTTCAAATACTCGACTGCAGTCGTGTATCTGTGCAATACCCGACTGCAATCGAGTATTTTCTTACAGAGAGCTAGTCATGTATAATTACAAATACTCGACTACGGTCGTGTATCTGTGAAAATATTCGACTACAGTCGTGTATTTTATTACAGAGAGCTGGTCATGTATATTTGTAAATACTCGATTGCAGTCATGTATCTGTGCAAATACCCAACTGCAGTCGTGTATTTTCTTACAGAGTATTCCCTGAGCATAAATGACAATCTTGTTATATCACATAGATTATACAAACTATCTTCTCCATCATTAATATAATTAACAAAGAAATAAAAGATATTAATGATGTCAAGTTATCTTTAATGACATCAAATATCAACAACATCCTCATTATAACTATTACATCTCATGGTCCAAAAAATGACACATCAACAAAGTTTTTAAGGGTAGTACACTACAAATTTTTTTTTCATGACTTATGCCCAAATAATTTAACAGCCAAGGCTTTTCGAAATTGTGTAACATGATCTTGTTGGCAATATGAATTGACATCAAGTCCATGGGCTATGACCTCCAAGTACCGCAACAAAAATGCTCCACAATCACCACTAAAAAAATTCATATAAATCAATTGTTAAAAATCAGCATTCTTATTATTATGTTCAAAACACATTATATATATAGTACATACCCTGATTTTTGTTGCGGGATGTCACGTACTTGCACGATGGGCCAAAGAATTTTCGATATAACCTCAGTACAGTTTCGATATAACATCATTCTTATTATTATGTTCAAAACACATTATATATATAGTACATACCCTGATTTTTGTTGCGGGATGTCACGTACTTGCACGATGGGCCAAAGAATTTTCGATATAGCCTCAGTACAGTCTGGATGTCACGCATACACAAGTTTGAGTAACTTATAGTGACATGAAGTCGCATACTAGATAACAATTTACAATTCTAGTTCCAAACAATAAACCACAAATTTCCACATTATTGCAGCTGAACCAGTTGGCCATTTTGTAACCAATTATTACTTTATTCAATTGACCCAATCATATGGTACTAAATCACATGTATTGAAAATTAAAAACAACAAAACCTGTGTCAAATCAAATTGCTGAATAAGAAAATCATAAAGACAAGAAATTTATAATACTTGCAGTAATCAAATGGCCTCACAATTCTACACAAACTCTCCATCCATCACTAATCCCCTTGCTTCTTGAGCAATTATTAATGAAAAACTAAATTTATCCACCCACTATTTCCATTTCTAAGTAAATATAATGTCAATAGTCCAAAATTAAATTATCTCGTACAAGTTTCCTAATTAACATCTTTCAGTCGTTGAAAATAAGAAATGAGATATATGTAATGCAGGTTTTTTTTTCATTAAAATTGTAACCCATATCTCCACATAAGCACAACTCCAATACTTGAGCTTTTGTACAAAATTTTCAAGTCATTCAAGATAGATTCTAATGTTACTAACAAATCACACAAATTAGCAAAGCATATATTCGATAAAATCATACTCAACAAGGTGTAACAGTCAAGTTTTGAGTGGTAAATCACCTTTCATTTGCCCAATTTCAATTCAAGGCAACAAATTTATGGGCTAGAACAAAGGGCAACAGAGGCATGAAGTAACAACAGCAAAGCGTCATTGGCGTTAACCTCATCTAATGGCGCTTCAAAGGGACTGCAATCGAGCCTGGCAAACAACTCTTCACTCTTTTTTGCTTGCTTGAATTGGATTCAATCTTGAGGAAGGTTTAAATTTGGCAAAAATGGGTGTTGTGTACGCTGGTCATGAGAGAGAATTAGGGATTGTGTTTTGTGACTGATTATGCAGGGTAATTTAGATGATTTTAGGTTTTTAATTAGGGCAATTTCGTAATTGCACATTAGAAAAGGCATATATGAGGAATTTTACAGTATGGGGGTGTTTTTAGATAAATACCCTTTTTTTGGGGTATGCCACGGACAAATCCTTGCAATTCACTCTTGCCACATAGTGCCATTAGTATTCCCGTCGACCCTACCAGTAGTTCAGTATGTCACATGTATTCCCGGCGACCTGACCAATAGTTTAATATGTCACATGTATTCCCGGTGACCCGGCCAGTAGTTCATTCAGGGTATTTTACCCTGCAATAATCATTAGTAGGTGCGCACAATACAACTACTGTTCGGTTATATCAGTAACAGTAACTACAAATTATGAGTCAAAACCTTAAATATAATTTTCAGTCTTTCAATTTTAATCTTTCAGTAACATTTCAATAAAACGCTCTTATAAAACATTGAATTGACCAAGTTTTGCAATTTTTTTTTTAAGGAAAACCATTTATTGAAAACAAGTATTTTAAATTTATTTTTAAAACACATTTAAGAAAATGTTTTAAATAACTTCAAAACCATGAAGTGCCAATACATTTGGACAACATTATTTTATTCATAAATATTTATATATATACTTATAATAACATTATGCATGAATTTACTTACCTCGATCCAAAACAATCAATGGCAACCCCAATCACATGAGCTCACTCTTGGCCTAAAATTATTAAGACAATTTTCTTATCAATATTTTATTCAAATCCGATCTTGATAGGAAAACCCGAAAATTCTTAAACCATGTACTCTTACTTAAGCACATCAATTCGTTAAACTATACTAAATCATCATAAAGGAGCTGATTTCTAACAAGCTATAACTATGTCGAAAAAATTATAAATATTACAAAAAGTACTGTAAACATGTTGGCATTCAATAAGAAACTTAACAAGATTAATTAGAGTTCATAAACATTTCCAAAAACTGATTTTTCATAAAAACATCAAAACTATCCAATGACGATATAAACAGAGGATTGCTGGTTCAAAAATTTATAATTTTAGTTATACACGTTGAAAAATAGTGATTCAAGTTTTGACAAAAAAATTCATAACTTTAGTTATACATGTTGAAAAATAGTGATTCAAGTTTTGACCATCAGAGGAGACTATAAGGAATTAGAATTAAAATTTATAAGGCATTTAATAGTGAAAAAGTAACCTAAACTCGCTTTAATACCAGCCGTAGCAATTCTGGAAAACAGTTTCCAGGATTGCAGCAGCCAACTCTATGATTTTTAGTGATTTTTATATTAAGATAAAAATTACGAAATTAAAAACACAGAAACTAGACATATATATGTACAGTCATAAAAATTCCCAAAATTTTCAGAAGTCGTTTGGGTTATGAAATAAAATGTAGAAGTGAGAATTGCTGCTAAAAATCAGAATTTTCCAGCGCAAGTGTTCTAATTTCGAAAAATCAAAACAATTAATATACAATGAGTTTTTTAACAATAACATATGGATAGAAAGGTCAAGGTGTCTAGTTTGATAAACTATATGTATGAAACTCAAAGAAAATAGTAGTCATACACGATTAAATATACACTGTTCACAGTTTTTCAGGATAACATAATAGCGCTATTTTCACTCAGTAACAACATATATCAATACATGATGATGTTTTCACATTTTTATTAATACAACACAAAAAAATAAATAAAAATCATTCATTCAATCACATAAAATCACAATTAAAACCAGAAGTTCAATCTTCTAAAAAAAAAAAAAAAACCAGAAGTTCAAAGGATTATAAATTTTTACCTACCTTCAAAATAATCAAAACTAAAGAACTAATTTAATGGTAAATAGGAACACAATCAAAATCTTCCTCTCTTCTTATTCAAAAACATGAATTTACTCTTGTTTTCATTGCTATATTCTTTTCTTGATTAGTCTTTAGGGTTTTAAGAAACAAAAATAAGGTAAGAATGGTTTTTATAAGCCAAGCCTTTTAATATCCCTACCCATTAGGGATTTTATTTCCTTTTTTAATAAGGTATTTAATATATTTAAAAAAATAATTTAGTGATTTTAAAATTTAAAACACTCGTCATTGACCTAAAATATTATGTTCCATAATAATAATAATAATAATACAAAAAACGGGTGTCACACTTGATATTCTACATGCTTGCCTGCCTCAATCTATTCAGGGAAAAGAATCGATATCAAAATTTCGAAACTGAGCTCTCCACCGGACGTCACTGAAATTATGATCCATAATGCTTAACAGAAGACTATGAGAATCTAGACCAGCAAGTATGGCACGCATACAAGCAGCAACCATCATTTATTCCGAGTGAATTCAACACTAGATCATGACCACTTACAAGTTTATTCACCCAATAATAACGATCAACATCAATGTTTTGCATTATGTTGATCGTTGAAGTCTAGTTAGCTATGCTTGCAAGATGAACTTTTTTCCTCGGGATTTAATAGAGACACCAAGATAATGATAAGATCCCACTCCCTCTGCGAGCTCCCTACTGGAATAGTCTGCCCTTTAGATACAAATTGCCAGGGTCTGTCAAACAGAGGCCATTTAAATGGTTCTGAAAGAGTACAACAAATGTCGAAAATAAGACCAGCCATTGCTGCTCTTGTGTAAGTATTTGAAAATTTGGACATCAATCAAACAAACAGACAAGGAATAAATTCTCTTAGTAGTTTTTGCACTCAGCCAAATTTCATCATATTCCACATGAAAGTGAAAAGATGTTAATGAACTCGTTGCATTTTCAAATTTCAACGCGTTGCTTCCTTTCATGTTTTGAACCAATCGTAAAGACAGATCAGGTTGCCCACTGTACCTCAAAATTCATCTGGTTGAGTCTGAGAAAGGAATAAATCCTTCAAAAGTTAAGATTCCACCTAGAGATGAGAGTCGTACTTATGACTATACTATAGATTGACAGCAAGAACATTGATCGAATTTTAGTAAGTTGTGCTATTTCCACTCTATGTTGCAAGAAGATAAGACGTTTCAATTCTGAACTCAAGTGAAAAAACTTCTTAAAGATATAAAGCTCCACAGCATATGGGTTTGAGGTTCCTTTTCTTTCCATTTTACCTCGTCAGAATTCCATTCAGAATGTAAAGGCGGCATAGCCGAAGCCACCTCCTTTTTATCAAAAGTACAAGTGATCACCGTGTTTCTAGTCAGATTTGGAGGCTTTATTTATCTATGATTTGACTTTATAACTCGGATTTTAAATGGATTAATCACTATTAACCAACTCATTTATGAAACACTGTTTGGATCTCTAACAGTTGATTTTTTCTATGATCTCTCTCTCTCTGTTTCTATCAGTAATGCAATGCTTTTGCATATACATGTCACTCTCCGCAGAATATATAGTCAGCAGCATGAAAATTTCTCCTTATTTTTCAATTTCTTTGTGGGAGAGGCAACCGTACCTTTTGAGGTGTTTTTTTATGGTTAATTTATCTCTACCTGAATATCGAAATCTTGCACCTTCACTGAGAAATGGCGTTCCTTGCCAATGAAAACCAAGCTACAAGAAAGCAAAATTATAAAGAGATCGATTTTGCTTTGCTTCGACATTTGTTAGGATGTGTTTGGGAGTGAGGTGCTGTAGCTTTTAAGCTGCAGCTGCTGTGGAGTAAAAGCTACAGCTGCTGTGGAGTAAAAGCTACAGCTGTAGAATAGAAGTTGAAAAAAAAAATTTGCTAAGCTACCAAAGCTCAGCTACAAGTGTTACCAAACACTTTAGTAACTGGGCTTTGACAGCCCAACTACCTCACCACACTCCTAAACGGGCTATTAGTTCAGGTCTGTGCTACAGATTTCTGCAACTATGACATCTAAGCCCAGTTCGTATCAGATATCTATTCCTTTGACTGCAATGCTAACGAATTTCCAGTTTTAGTTTCTTTTCTTTTTCAATTTTAAATTTCTTGGGACAGCAGTTCCTGCGCTTTGTGACATATCTATTGTGCATAAGCAGTAAAAGCTACCTACTGGAGAGGACTTGGCAATTAACTACATGTTTCTTTTCTGTTGATGATATTTCATCATCCAATCCAACAAAAATTGTTTCATCATGGAATATTAGTGAAGGCAAATACTAAGCGAATCTTATTAATTGAAATATTACATTTGAAAAAGCCATCAGTTGATTTTACAAAATAAAACTGTGTCCAAGTCATCAAAGCACAAAAATATGCTGTAGCTAGAAAAGAAAAGAGTACTTATCAGTGATCGTCTGTAATGTGGATTTCAGATTCAGTTTCACATTCTAACAGGGACTGGACTACTGAATCCATTGTTGGTCTTTTGCTTCGATCTTCATCCACACAGGATATCCCAATTCCAATCAAAGTTGCAGCCTGGTTCGTGTTAAATTTTCCTTTCAATCTTGGATCCACTATTTCCTCTATCCATGCTTCCTCTTCATATAGAATTTTCCTTTTCACTTCCCTGACAAATCTTTTCAACTCTGCTTCCTGCCCTTCACCATCCTCTACCACCCAGTTTGAAAGCCGAATTCCTTTCACCATCTCAAGAATCACAACTCCATAACTATACACATCAACTTTGGCAGTGATGGGAAGATTTGAAGCCCACTCTGGAGCCATGTAACCTTTTGTTCCTCGAATCTGAGAGAATTGAGAACTATTGCTGCCCCTCTGAGACAACTTGGCTAGACCAAAGTCAGCAATCTTAGGCTCAAATTCACTATCCAGAAGTATATTTTCAGGCTTCACGTCACAGTGGATAACCCATTCCAGACACTCATGGTGAAGATAAGCTAGACCCTTAGCTGTCCCCAAGGCAACTTTAAACCTCTCTTTCCACCCAAGAAAATATGAAGAGAAGAGATGCTTGTCCAATGATTGCTTTTCAACATACTCATAAATTAAGAGTCTGTGTCTGCCTTCTGAACAGAATCCCCACATTCTTACCAGGTTCATGTGATAGATTTTTCCAATTGTACTCACTTCTGCCCAAAACACTTCTTCTCCTTGATGTAAATCTCCTAGTCTCTTCACAGCCACTGCCCTTCCATCGGCCAAAACACCCTTATACACAGCCCCGGAGCCTCCTCTGCCAAGCTCTTCCTTGAAACTTTTTGTTGATTTCTTGAGTTCAGCATAACTAAATCTCCTGAACTGACTTGATAATGCTTGATATCCTTCTTCCAGTGAAGACGGTACATCTTGTCTTCTAAAGAGCAGCCACCAACCTGACGCAATGACAAAAACTTCAATTGCGCCAATTGCCAGTGCAAACCAGTAAAAATAGCTCCATCTCACTCTCTTAGCAGTGGTGTCATACATAGATGGAGATCCAATCACAATTTGAGATTTACTTAACCGGCATACAGGATTAGTGCCGTTTAGAATAGCAGGTTCTGATGCCTCCACACTCACTGGCAATTTTAGATATATGATGCCTGGAAAATTTGGAGCCTTGAAGCCATTAAAAAGCACACTTTTTGTGAAGCAGAGCCCTTGACCTGTTAGCCTGTAGCTAAATCCTGAACACCGACAGTCACCCAGGCACAATTTCATACAAGCCTCTTTTGATATAGTCTTACTGTAGTTGAGGTCAAAACCATAGAAATCTGTATTTGGAACCCCAACGAATTTGACTTCCGTCAAGCTTGATGAACAAGTTCTATTAAACTTAGGCTTGCAACCTTTGCTCCAATCCCCTGGCTCAGTTGCCTCATACCCAGGTGGGCATGAGCACTTTGGCTCGGGTGTATAAACACAAATCCCATTTTTACCACAGACACCATGCACTTTACCTGGCTGCATAAGAGCTTGCCAAGAAATCATCCATGATCCCGTCACCTTGTTAAGACTGTAAAGCCTGAGGTTTCCATCATAATCCATTGTCAACCTCCTTTTTATCCCGAAACCCATGTCTATAGCACTGAATTTCAACTCATCACTTGATGAGAAACTGCCAAAATCATCTAAAACAGCTATTCTGCTACTGTTATACTTTGTTCTTCCATTTTGGAACACATCAAAATCGGGATCTGGCCAGTACACACTTGAAATTTCAGGCCCATCATATATCAACCTCAATACATTATCATTATCAAAATATAAACTAAAATACCCAGATGCATAAGTTCCATTTCCTACTCCAGAAATCAGCTTAGTGCTCTTTCTAAATACTTGATTAGGAAGGAGTGTATCAGTAGGAAAATCAAAGCTTTGCCATAGGATTTTACCATGTCTGTCCTTGAGAACAAGATTTCCAGTATCCAGAAGCTCTGCTCTATCAGCACCAGTAGAGGTTGTGTTAGTCATCCAAATGACTGTGTCATCAACATCAGTTAAGACCATGGCGCCATTTCTCCGCAGAGAAGCTCTGGAGCCCTGGCCGTTGACTGGTCTGTCACGGTTAGCTGTCCAAACAACAGTTCTGTCTCTAGAGTGCGTGAACCAGATTGAGAACAAATAAGCATTTCCACCGAGGCCATAAAAGCCACAACTGAATGTTTTGTCTGGGGAACTCAACACGCCTGTATTATCTTCAGCAGATAGAGAAGAGCCCCTACGCAAGAAGTTTTGGCTTTCCGATGTTTGAAAACACAAGAGTAAAAATATGAGAACAGTGAGAAATGATGGAGAATTTGGATTCATGGAAACCTGGGGGATCAGCTTACAAAATTTGGATAGAAGTTTTAATTGGTGAAAAGCTTTTCGGTGACCAAGTTTCCAAAGAAAAGTCTGGTTCCGGGCTTTACTTGGTTTTTCAATCAGAATATATTTTTTAATCATCGTCGTCATGGCCGGTTTGGCTACAGCCTCGACGAAGTCATATCACCCCCAACTCCATTATTTTGGGACCACATTGGTTCGTAAAGCGAAGTCTAATGATAGTTTAAAAATATTTGGGTGTGAAAATTAACCAATTTCCGTCCTAAAGAGGAAACTTACAAGACGACTTCTGGAAGCCAACCTTAGCTTCCTATCTGATCAACGCTGAACACAATCGACGACTTTGTGTCGCATTGACCAAGATGGACAGAAACCCATTTTGATTTCAGTCAAATAAAACCATCCAAATAGAATTTTGTTATCCAATCACCATGGATCCAAGTAACTGACCAAATGAAGCACGATTTGAAGAAAGAATTTATAATTTGTCATTCTTTAATCAGAGAAATGAGAATATTCCAAAACCTACCTTTACAACAACCCAATCCAATTTCAAGTCACCAGAAAGAATATCTGTACAAATAAATACATTTTACAACGTAAAATAGGCCAACCCATGAGCAAAACAGGCACAAAAAAATTATAAGTTATGCTTGATCCTGGCATTTGAGAAGAGCTATTCTCTGAGATCTTGAATGGCCTTGTCGGTTATTAAGGATATCGATGTAATTTCGGAGCCTATATCGGTCAGAGTTTGTAAGAGAAAAAGGTGGGTTGAGGATGAGAGACGGCGCTTCGACTAGAAGGAAGACTAACAATCGCACTGCTTTTGAATACAACAAAGTTGCACTTTCCATATCACCCATGAGCTCATCAACCTGACAAGATATGCAACAATTCAAGGAATTACTAGTGTACTTAATATCTATCAACTTTATTTAAAAACATTTTCAGGAGGTGCAGTAATATGTTACAGATGACATAACTTTAATCCCGTTTCAGAATAACCAATTTTTACAACACCAAATGGAGAAAAATCAAAATACAAAACCTTACTTCATTCTAGCATCATATTAGAACATATCGACATAAACTGCAGAGCATACCTCACCACCAAATAGTAAAAGAAAACAGAATTAGTTTAATGAGGAAATGCACGCAGATAATGGCAAATGGAAAATCTGGTGTTGAAAAACCAAGAGGTCTTAGGTTTAAACCTCGCTCACATGAGAGGGAAGGAAATTGGGTTCCGTCAGGCTAAATGAAAAAAAAATGACAAATGGAACAAAATGCAAAGAATACTCACTCCCCCATGTCGGCCAAAAGCAAGGGCAGCTTGAAATATTGTCTCCATTGCATCTGGCATCTCTGTACTTCCTGCAAAGATGAAAATACAACATTACAGAATGAAAACATACACATGCAACCTTTTTATCTTACATTTTAACAACATTAGGTACATACACATGCAACCTTTTTATCTTACATTTTAACAACATTAGGTACATACACATTTCCGGTCAGCAGGGATACCGGAAGGATTCATAGCCTCTGATATAAAGATGGCCAAAATTATTTGATAAATATATAATATTTTGGATATGAAGATAGTATCCTCATGAATACTGCTTCACGAAGTCTATGGATACATGGAGTTCAAACCAGAACCAGTCAGCACCAAGTGCTCCTTTTCTTGGCATGTAGAACTTTTAGCACTAACTAATGGATTCTCAAACTACTATTCTACACAGATAATAGGCAACCTCCAATAATAAAGATTACTCTCTATTTATCTAGTATCCTCTTTGTTAATGACTTTCAAGTATTTTCATATACATGAGACCCCAAAAAAGATATATTTACTATTCTGAATATTTATCACTACTGGCTTAAAATAAGAGGCAAAAAAAGAATGTTAGTTCTCAATGTATAGGAATCATACAGGCTTGTTAATCATGCATCAATGTATAGGAATCATACAGGCTTGTTAATCATGCAGCAATGCTAAAATATAAGAAAATGAGGTGGTTTATAAAACCATTTTAAATAGTTAAATAAACAAGGCCATACCAGGTTCAATGACCTTTGCAAGTTCCTCGGCATGCTCAACTTCCCGGAGAAATTCCTTCTCGATCTGAGAGGACATATCCTCGAGCCCTCGAGTATTAACACCAGGACAATCTTCTGTATCAGGTGTACCATGCTTCTTCCTGGAGCTCCTCAATCTAGTACTCTCTCCGCTTGGGCTTCCATCCATAGCTGAGGCAGCCTGCGTATGGCAGATATGCAATGCTTGCTTCCAAATTGCAAGAATCACAAGCTGGATAGAGAATCCTTCTAGATGCTTACCTGCCACAATCTATTCAGGAAAAAGTAAAAATTTAAACATTTGAAAAATGATCTCCCCAATAGACCACTAAAATTATGATCCACAATGCTTTATAGAGCTATGAAAATCTAGACTAGCATGTATGGCACACATGCAAACAGCAAGCATCATTCATTCTGAGAGAATTTAAAAGCTACTTGATCATGCCCGCTTACAAATTTATTCACCCAACAATAAGGATCAACTTCAATCTTTTACCATACTTTGACCAATGAAATCTAATTAGCTTATGCTTATATTGAACGGTTTCTGTCATGCTACAAAATGAACTGTTTTCCTTACATCTTATAGAGATACCAAGACATTGATATCCCATTCCCTCCGTAAGCTCACTATAGTGTATAGTCTGCCCTTTAGATACAAAATACTAGAGTCTGTCAAACAATCATTTAAATGTCAAGACCAGCTGTTGCTGCTCTTGTGTAAGTATTTCAAAATTTGGACATCAATCAAACAGAGACAGGAAATAAATACTCTTGACTGGTTTTAGCACTAGGCCAAATTTGATCATGTTCCCAAAGAAAATATGTTTTGTGGTGCCCGCGCACGTGCGCCCTGGGGGGAGGGGCGCTTGGATGTCGACAGTGGGGGAGAGAGGAAGGAAAGAAGATTCCCAATGTAGTGTAGTGTTGTCATTTATCATCCATCAGACCCTGATGGACCTGTTCAATTACAAATGGGCATGCCATGGCTCACCTTTTCATTCACTAATTCTGTGATGGCACATGCACACCGCTTCAATGACTTTATCCTTGTCATGCAGTGAGTTGATGGCTGCTCCAGAGCATCTCCCATATCTGTAGATCCAAGAGAAGTCCCAGGAGCAGAAGTCTGACTTTCCAAGCTTCCAATATGGCTGATCTTACTGTTTGTGGCACCAATGATTGGCACAGGGGCACTAGATGTAGTGTACTTAGGAACAGATATTAGGGGTCTCTCTGAAGTTCTTGGTATATGGGTTGGCTTGGAAACACTTGTTGAAGAAGACGATGTGTCCATAGGAGGTCCCGAAACAAGAACATAATCTTGATCAACTAAGTCGAGTGAATCCCCAACTGTCGAAGCCATAATGAGAACATTAAAACAAAAAAGTTTTGCCAGCACATGTTTGGTCACAGAAAATATATTTAGCAAAATGAAAAGAGGAACAGATTGGGATTCTTGATACCTTTTGATTGAGTGTTAGCCAATCTTTGGTCCAAGCATTTCGGACGTTCATTCAGGTTTTCATCTGAAAGTTTATAGCTATCATGTCTAAGATTAGTATTATCCAATTTATTGCCATATCTAAGGTCCAGATTGTTTAGAGCACTTGATGTTGCTTCCCTTCCATGTTTTGCATCAACAGAAAATCCATAAGTAGACTTCATTGAGGATCTCCTTTTTGAAAAGGAAGGGCTCCCCTCAGGACCACTGGAATCATCATCCAGAAAGAAAGGTAGACAATCATCTTGAGAACTTTCCACCACATCCCTCACAGATTTACTTTCATAAAAGGGAAAATCATCAGCTGATCTAGAAAACATCCTACTCCTGCAAGTAGTTTTCTGTCGTTTTAGAAATCAATAAGAATCTTATATCAGTATCATAAAGATAGATAAGGTTGCCCAGTTTACCTAAAAACTTGATCTGGTTGCGTCTGAGAAAGGAATGGATGATTGAAAAATTCTTCAAATGTTAAGCGTTCCACTGAAAATACCAGGATAAAGAGAAGAGTCATCAATAAGGGATTATACATTATTAGATGATTAAGCAAAAGCTACAAAGATTCCACCTAGAGATAAGAGTAATACTTATGACTATCTTGTATCATTCTGTTTATCACTTGTCTTGAGAAAATTGGTCAGTGCTTAACCTTTGCATCAGAAGCAAACTTAAATCGAATAGTTAGGAATCTAAATGATTCAGAAGCGACAAAAACTAGCATCACCATGAAAAGCATTCTCTTTTACTAATGACTCAAATGTCAACAAATCTTGTAAGCTTCATTCACAGGAAAGTTAATTAAATTAGGCACACTGAAACATCATAGGAAGTTTAGCAGCCCAACTATGTTTATATGGGTGCGTTGCTACTTCTATTAAGCAGCTCTAACTCAGATCAAGGCATGGGAAACACAAAGTTTCATTTCAGATATTAGCACTTCAGACCAAACTTTGGCAATTGTAAATGAGTTAGTAATTTGAACCTTTGAATAATTCTATATATTCATCCTGATGTTAAAAAATAACATAGGAAATAAAGTGGGGTTGTCTGTCTCATCTCTAACACATATTACACCATTGCATTGAATTGTTGATTAACAAACACAGAATGAATATTTAGCACCCGACTATGATCTATTTTTCTTCAGTCCTATGGTCACAGCATAAACATTTGCAAAATTATTTGCACACATTCATTTTCCAAATACATCTTTTCTTAGAACATTAGATCAGACAAGTCTCCAATTTAAACATACATCCATTACATACCTGGATTACGCCTTAACAATTTCTGGCATAAATCTTTGCAGTCAGCACTCAAGATTTTTGCATCTGGAGGAAAATGCAATTCAGTTGCTTTCACAATGTTCTGGAGCAACTGTACAACACAACAGAAATATAAGATAAGGTAAGGCAGCTGTGACAGCATAGAAACTCACTTATCACTCTAAGAAATCAATGAGAGAGAGAGAGAGAGAGAGAGGGAGAAAGATGAACTAAGAATACCTGTATTTGATTGCTTCCTGTAAATGGGGTTTTCCCAGTTACAAGCTGAAATAAAATAGCCCCAACGCTCCAGAGATCTGCCTGTCCATTTAGTCCAAGGTTAGACGTAGGCAATTCAAGCAAAAGAGCTAACGAATCAAAAAATTTCAACCATCACCTTTGCATCATATTTTTGAAGTTGCATAATCTCAGGAGCCATGTAAAGGGGTGAACCACACAAGGTTTCTGCAAGTCCTCTAGGTTGCAGAGATCTGCCAGAAGATTAAAATGAACTTTTATTCATAATTATCTATGGGAAGAAGCACAAGTGGGTGGGGCATGCCTGTATGTGAGACTGAACAAGCATGGATGAAGGAGAAAGGAGTAAATAAATAGCGAGTAACAGAAAGAGATGAATATAACAATATTATCAATAATACCTTGCAAATCCAAAGTCTGCAATCTTCAGAGCTGCATTGTCATCATCTGTGGAGAGAAGGAGATTCTGTTCCAAAATGAAACACATTATAAATAAAATGCTTCACCTGAATTTTTTTTTTAATTAAATGGACAGGTTTGATTGATATCAAAGGATATCCCATGTCAGCACCAAACTACTTAGCAATTCTCATTCTTTAGCCTTCTGCAATCTTTATTGAACTATATCATCATCATGGATAAAATTACAATGCTCGAAACAAATCATAGTTCTGGCTCAAACATACTATACCTGGGGCTTTAAGTCACGATGTATGAGATTATTATCACGAAGAACTTGTAAGCCAGCAGCTGCAAATGACAAAATTTTCCAAACATCACTACAGGACTCAATCATCGAAAACGCAGCATAAACAACCAGAAAAGTCTCAGCACATGCCTAGCTGCTTCATGAAATGCTTTGCAGTTTCTTCGGGTACACATCCATGCCGTTGAATATACATAGATAGATCACCACCTTTGCAATACTCCAATATAAGATGCAACTTCCCAGGAACCTAGAGAATTTATAAGCTCACATTTTATTCATGTTCCAAAGCAATACATGCAAAAGTCAACACCACTGAAGCTAAGCTAATTTTTTAGCTGCACAAGAAAATCAATGAACATAATAACTAATCTAATTTAGGTAAGGTAATTAATAAATTGACTAACCTCAATTATATCGTGTAATCGAATTATATGAGGATGGTTAATTCTCTTTAGAATAAAAATCTCTGACATAAGACTCTCTTGTAACTTCTTGTTGAGTCGACCCATGGCGATCTCCTTCATCGCCACTTCCGTTCCATGGACTCTGTGCCTCGCGTGCCATACAACCGAGAACGAACCCGACCCGATTTGCCGACCCACCAAGTAGTCTCCAACCACCCTGCCCCTCCCCGTCGCTTGCGACATAGAAAAAAAATACTTTTTAAAACCCTAATATCCGACCCGAATTAACTCCGAATAGCGAAAAAGTGAACCCGGAGCTGAATTGTTGGATCCTTTGATATGAGACAAGAGACGGAGGGGGAGGGGAAATTAAGAAAGCTTTGTTTGAAATTATACCTGATTTTTTTGAATTTAATGAAATAAAAATTTAGTGTAATTAATGTGGGTTATTGAAAATAATTGAGGATTAGTAGTATTTTTGATTTGATTGCTTCTGTGTAGAGAGAGGGAAGCGTGGAGCTAGAAGTTAAAAAGCAGAAGACAGAGCAGATGTTAGCATGCGGCCGGTGCTACGGTGCACCGTTAGTGCCTTGTCCGGTTGCCGTAGCAACCACTCGTTTGTTTGGTTCATTCTTGGCTTGTCATTGGTCAATTATATTTCTTGGCTTCGGTAGGTGATGGTGGAATGGGACCTAGTTCAATTATTGTTAGGATTTGGTACGTGTCATGAGATCACTGCTTAAGAAATTTAAAGCACTTTTCGGCCTTTATTTGCTCCGATGCGCCCCATTCTTTTTTTAATTTTGATTGCGGGATCCTAGATTACTTCTTTATTTCTATTTTAAAAGGATTAAATATTGTTTTGTACTTTCGTTGAGTGCTGGTTTAATCGTGATATAGTTAGTATTGGTATTAGGATATTCTATTTTGCTGATAAGGAAAAAAAAAAATATATATATATATATATATATATATATATATATATATATATATATATAATTGCTAGTTTTTGTAATTTACAAAAATAGTATGCCTATGATATAAGCGTAGAATGTAGATAGTCGTAAATGTGTTTTACTTTCAAAGTGAAGTAAATTTAAGGTAAAAGTTGATACCGAATTAGTGGGATTCAACCTCATCTAAATTTTTTTAAAAAAATACATATAAAAGTTATAAATAAATTTTATCATGTATCATAATTATTATTTGAATTATAAAAAAATTAGGGACTAATTTGGTATTGATACTTGAGTATCGATCTCTTAACAAGCGAAACCAAAATACAAGGAAAATACAAACTCTAATCACAATTTTTGTTTTTTTAGTGTACTAATTTTTTTTTTATCTTTTAACTCACTTCACACCAAAACAAATACACACATGAGAATGACTCATTAATTAAGCCTTCCTCCTCTATTTGTGGTGGTCGCCAAATGATGGCTAATTTTGTTAACATTGATGTTACAATTTAGTGTTTTTTCAATTTTGTTAACATTGATGTTAAATCGAGCCTTTTTTATTATTTTCTTTTATGAAATTATATCGTAGTTAAGGTGGCAATTTCGGCTGGGGTGTCACGTTTAAATAAAAAATTTTAACTGTATCTTAGATTGACAATTTATTTAATAATTGTGTCCAGAATTTGAATATTACGGGCATGCTCGGTATTGTTTCTGAATTTATATATTTGAAGAACAAAAAAAAATTGAAAAATGGTGTTTTGCAGTTGATGTATTTCGAATTTAAGTATGTGTCTGGTATCATTTTCTATATCATGTATTTAAAAACTGAAAACAGTAACATGCATTCGGTAGATACAGTTGAAAATGGTAAAAATAGAGAATATGCGTTCGGTAATACATTTTTCAAAAATAGTTTTTACTAAGCATTTAAGTTATACTTATAGTCAGAAAATAATTGTGACAATTATTACATACACAAATATACCATAATAATTAAAGCAAAATTATTATAAAAAATGACATGATGATAAAGTTTTCAAATTACCATTAATTAAAAAAAGAAGTTTTACACTGTCATTGTTTTTACACTATAATTAAGATATATATTACAAGGGGTGCAAAAACGAATAAACGAATCGAATCGTAAACGAATTAGTCAAAAATTCTATGGATTCGCATTCGATTCGTTTATAAAACGAATTGAAATTTCAGGATTCGGATTCGATTTGTTTATTAAATGAATATTCGGTTCGATACGTTTAATTCGTTTAATAGAATTGATAAACAAATCAAATCGAATCCGAATTCGTTTATTATTCGTTTATCCTTTACGAATTCATAACGAATCGAATTGAATCTGGATTCGTTTACAATTCGTTTAGAAAAATATAATTAATAAACAAAATTAAGCAAAAAAACACAAATTTAATATCTCACAACAAAATACAAATAATTCAAATCATATTATACAGTCATCCAAATACCAAATACCAAATCCTTAATATTACAAATAACAATAATTCAAATTCAAATTATAAAGAAATGTAATTTCTTTAATTCTCTTCATTTGTCTTTGTCACCTTGAAAACAAAAATCCTACACCAGAAAGTAAATAAAATGTTATTAACATGCTGCAATATTGATAATAGTCATTGTAAAATTTCAAAAATCAAATATATAGCAAATTTGTAGCATTTTCAAGGAAATAATAATTAAACAAGATAAAAACTTACCTAGCACACTGTCATTTGGATCATTGGCACTCTCTGCAGATGGAGCACAATTAGTGCTCATGTTCATAATGTTTTGAGTAAGTTGGTCCACAGTAACATCCAAATTTTCTACAATAATTTTATAAAAATAAATCTTAATTAGAAACAATTGCACATAATATTATAAAAGAAAAGTAAATAAATTTTATGAGCAAGTTTTACCAATCTCTCCAAACTTCCAATCTCTAGTAGTAATAATTGCTTGGACTGTCTCTAGCTTCAATACACTTCGAAATTGATCAAGAACTCGACCGCCAACACTGAAAGCTTATTCAGATGCAACAGTGGAGAGAGGAATACTCAAGATATCACGAGCCATGGAAGAAAGGTTAGGATAACGAAATCCATTTCCTTTCCAAAAACTTAGAATGTCCAAATCAATCTTTCTATCAATTCTTGGCTCATCTAAATAAAGCTCCAATTCAGATTTTCTAACATAAGCACTACAATCCATGCTATCAAAATCATCAAACTCCTACAAAATAATTAAGAAATAAGAATAGTCAAAATTCAAAACAAGCATGGAAATAATAAGTCTTACAATGAACAAATAAGAAAATTGTAAATATACCTTGAACATATCTATGGTCCTTTAGTTAAGTGTACTTTGACTATTGTCATTATGTCCCACACTTGAACCAACATCACTCATTTGAGTGAGTACGGATGTAGTGGAGGAAGATGGTGTGATCAAATTATACTCACCAAAAATTGAAAACAACTTATCTAGAACATGTTTCAACTCCTCCGAATTTTGACCATAAGCCTTGCTATAAGCAAACTCAATAAATGTCATCTTGTATCTAGGATCCAAGATGACCGCTATGGCCAAAATGGTACAAAAATCAGACCAATACTTCTCAAATTTTTCAATCATTTTTTGTGCCATAGTTTTCATGTACACATCCTCACTACACAATAATTGATCCAAAGCAACCTTAGCTACAAACACCTTTGGAAAATGCAAATTTGAAGCAGGGGATTTTGAACCAGAAAAAATCCATGTGATCTCATAAAACATAGACAAGAATTTGCCAATCTTTTTTATTTTCCCCCATTCTTCTTCAGAAGGACAATTCTTGTAATTAGAATCACTCAATTGTAAATGACGGAAAGCATTTTTGTGATACAGAACACTATCAAGCATGAGAAAAGTTGAATTCCATCTTGTAGAAACATCTTGTCTTAATCATTTCTTGTCATCTAGAGATACTTGCTTAACACACTCTAAAAATTTTCTTTTTTCTCACTTGTGACCCTTTGACATATTTCACACTCTCACAGGCTTTTTCTATTTCTTTCTCAATTTCTTTCAATCCTTGTTGAACAATTAAATTAATAATATGAGCACAACATCGAATATGAAAGAAATTCCCATCACACACCAAAGCATTCCTTAATCTCAATTGACTTTTTAACATTACAACACAAACATCATTACTTGAAGCATTGTCTACAATCAATGAAAAAATCTTTTTCTCAATACCCCATTCACACAACAATGACAATATTTTTTCAGCCAAAGCAACCCCGGTGTGTTGAGTTGGCATTTCACAAAAATTCAGCACTTTTTTTTATAAATTCCATCCCTTATCAATGAAATGTGCAGTGAGACACAAATAACCATTTGTAGTTATAGAAGTCCTTAAATCAGTAGTAATGCATATTCTACTAGGAATTTCTTCTAACATGCTTCTAATTTTTATCTTTTCCCTATTATGCATTTTTAACACATCGACTTTCGCAGTGTTCCTATAGATGTTGGGCACTTCATCACACAAATAATTCCAAATTCTTCTAATTCCCTCATATTCAACAAATTGAAATGCCAAATCATGCATAATAATGGCACAAGACAATAATTCACAAAACACATGAGCTTCAAACTTGGAAACAGGAGTTGACAGTCCATCACTACAATCTAACATCATTTGTACAGGATCACGCTTTTTAAATTTTGCACAAATTTCATAATGTCTTCTTAGATTACCTGTACTAGAATTGCGCACAACCACGTACTTAATGCTGCATTTTTTACACACCGCTCTCGGCTTGTTGTCTGGATATTTATCCACCGAAACCTTACGGAACAACGACCAAACTTGTGAAGTTAGTTTCCTTTGCCGTGGTGTCTTTTGTTCCACTGGCCTTAAACCTTTTTCAATCTCTTCTTCCAGTTCGATTATGTCATTTACATCATCATCTCCAACACTAGAATCGTTAATTGTGTAGGCTGAATTACTTTGGCTTGTGTCCATTCTCCTAAAAACAAAATAATTCAAAATTATTTCAAGGGCCCTGATTAATAGCAAAACAACACCTAAACAGCAAAAAAATAACAGTAAAATAGAAGCAATGCCAGCAAAACAACAGTAAAATAGTAGTGAAACAACAGCCAAACAACAATAAAACAACAGTAAAATAGTAGTGAAACAACAGCCAAACAACAATAAAACAGCAGTAAAACAGCAACAAAACAACAGTAAAATAGTAGTAAAACAATAGTAAAATAGTAGTAAAACAACAATAAAACATCAGTAAAACATCAGTAAAATAGCAGTAAAACAGCAACAAAACAGTGGAAAATAACAAAAAAATGGCAGTAAAACAGCAGCCAAACAACAGTAATAAAATAGCAGCGAAACAGTAGTAAAATGACAACAAAATAGCACTAAAACAACAATAAAACAGTAGTAAAATAACAAAAAAAGTAGCAAAACAGTAGTAAAACAACAATAAAAGGCAAACTTTCAGTGGTGTACCGTGATGGTGGGTAGTTAGCGCGGCGGGAAGTGGTGCTGGGGATGAAAGCCTATCTTGTGCGCGACTGTCGTGGCATGAGTTCGTGCCACCAGTGGCTGCGTCGATGAGGGTTGGGATGTGTTGTGTGGCCGGATTGGCGGCGGTGGCTAGGAGTTGCAGCAGCGGCCAACGGCTTTGATGGCTGCAGTGACGGCTTCTCTTTCCCTACGCGTTAGGGTTTTTGTGTTTGTGCCCTTGTGCAATCATGTGTGAGTGTGAAATGTCAAATGCAAATGTGTGAGTGTGTAATGTGTTTGTTATTTTTTTTTATTGTCATATAGTAGTTATTTGCTTAAAATTACAATATTAACCTTCAAATTTTAAAAAGCTTTCAAATAAATTTAAGGATAAAAAAATAATTTAATTAAACGAATAATAAATGAATTTTAAATGAATCGACCCGTATTCGATTCGTTTATGACCCATTTATTAAACGGATTCTAAACGAATAAACGAATCAAAATTTTCAAACCGCATTCGATTCGTTTAATTAACGAATCGAATCGAATTCACCCATTTATTAAACAAATCAATTTTTTCAAATCCAAACCCATTTAATTCGCATCGAGTCGAATCGAATAAACGAATCTTAACCCATATTGCCACCCCTATATATTACAACACATTATTTAAATAAAATAATTATAAAAAATTACATGATACACATTATGCATTATGTGTGTAATCATGTCATATAGAAGCTGCAATCCTATTTCTTATAGCATTCATCTTTGTGACGCTTGCTAGAGATAAATCAATATTAGTAAGTGGCCTACTAGTATCTCATTTTTCGTTGGTAACCAAATCTTGCACATCAAAGTCCCTGAACAACCTATCACTTGCATTTTCTCATCAAATAAAATTATGCAAAACACAATATACAATTGGAATTAAACATTGCTTACATAAACTATAATTATGCATATCCCTTAAAATTAAAAATCGCACTTTTGAAATACCAAAGTATCGTTCAATTACATTACGCAATGATGAATGTCTATAATTAAACAATTCTTAAGGACCTCTAGGTGCACAATCTGATCCTCTATAATCACGTAAATGATATCTCTCACCTCTATATGGTGTCAAAAAATCATTCATATTTATGTATCCAAAGTCCACAACGTAGTAATATCCTAAAATATAAAAATAATAAAACATAACTTAATTAAAAAAATAAAGGCTAAAGATACTAACTTACATACACACACATACATACTTATATTCTTACCTTCTTCTGGACATGGAAACCCATATTCTAGTCTATTTAAGGCATCCATAAATATCCTTGAGTCATTTGCAATACCTTCTCAACCCGTGTATACAAATGTGAATATCATGTCAAAAGAACACGCACACATAATATTTTGAGTCACCTAAGCCTTTCTATCTCGATACAACGTTTGTTTATGTGCTGGTGATCACGCAGCAATATGAGTTCCATCAATTGCACCAATACACTTCTGTAAAAATATGTGATAATTATTAATTTATTTACCAAATATTAATGTCACATAAACATTAAAGTAACATGTATTCAATTTCTTATCTCAAAATGTGGGAAAAAAATTGAATTGTTTCTAATCTCTGGTGGCGTCTCCCCTTGAGATTTTGCTTTTATAATGTGTTTTGCCAAGCAACAAAGTGCTTTTAACACACGCTTAAAGTGTGTAAACACTGTATCAACTGAACGTTGAAAACACTCAGATACAACCCGTATAACGGCGCCAAGAGACAATATATATAAGCACATTGCCACAGCCTCCTTAATACAAACATGTCTATCGTGGTCTAACAATTGTAAATGTTCAAGTGTATAACATAATTGAATGAAAACTTCTTTATCTATACAAAACATGTTATCCATCCTATCAGGATGGCCATTTAACAACTCTTGAACAAATTCAATTTCAGAAAATTGTCCCGTATAGCATTGCCTTTTAATAACACATTGTTGTTTCTCATATATCTTTATAGCAATGACAACGTCTAAAACTTCTTCTTCAATATCTGTTAAACTTTCAATATCATCATCTTCATTGTTGTTGTTGTTCATATTTCTACTCCGATTAAAAAACAAATCACAATTATATCTCAAGTATATCATAATTGAAATAAAAAAATAATAATTTGAACATACAGATACAAATTCATACACCATTTAGTAATATTGTATCAAATAAATAAATAAAACAATTACAAAGTTCAACCCATAAAAATAAAAGAAAGTCCAACACATAAATTTCAACCCATACAAAAAAAATAAAGTCCAATACATAAATTTTAACTCATAAAAATAAAATGAAGTTCAACAAATAAAAGTATCACAAAGTTCAAAGCATAAAATGAACAAGTGCATAGTTCACAATCAATAATATTCAAGTTAAACACATTACATTTTAAAGAACATACTACAAACTAGTTAACCAATATCTTTTTCTATTTTCAAGCATGCATAGAAAAACTTTCCTCTATTCAATATTGGGCACTAGCTTATCCATCAATTTATTGTATGTATCTCCATTAACATCTCTCAATTTCTCCACAGCTTCGATACACTCTTCAATATACCACTTTTCAACACATTGAGAAGTTGACTCCGTACTTTTACATTTAACCATCTTCAATCTAGCATTCATTACTGAACTGGCCATTTTAAAGTAATTATCAAACTCACTCTTTTTGTTTTTTACCACGCTCAAATGATTTTGCAATTGGCCGATGAAGCCTTTTTTCTGTCTTACTCTTGGAAAGTGGTTCCATTGAATCAACATCATCCTCAACATCAACATGAATTCCATGACTAAGAAAATTGTTTTCAATTCACGATCCTCATTGGAGGACAATGGAACTTGGTTAGAGGAAAAACATAAATGGCCAGAAGCTGTAGTAGTGTTGAATATCTCCCCTAGAGTTTGGTAGTGCTCTAAACTTTTTTTACGATATGGCTTCACTCCAGACACTTTCTGTGGAAAAAAAATAAGTGTATATAAACAAAATAAAATATATTTTATTTCCATATGAAACTATACAATATACTTTGAAATTATAGATTTTACCTTAATATATCCAGCCCAAACAGGTTCTGATGTTGTGACTGTATTTGAAATAGGATCCTAACCAAACCCAGTATGAGCTATTAAGTTAAAAAACTCTCGATGTTTTTTGCGCAACAAATTAAACTTGGACTTAAGTTGCCCTACATTAAATCTTTTTTGGGATTGTTCAAATAACTTATCACTTAGAGTGGTCAAAATTTTCTTAGTGAAACTTTATGCTTGTAGATCACCCTTTTTAACATGGTCATGCATTATAGGAATAAAAGCAGTTTCAGTCCGGCTAGACCAATCAGCCTTATCCTCACCATCAACATCATGTGGATCCATATCTTGTTACTAAAAAAATTTAAAAAAAACATATATCAAATATTAATAAAAATAAAGAAACTGCTTCTAAACATACATGGTTTAAAATTTTGAAATTAATCAAATTCAATAATATAAAAGTGGATGATAGATAAGTGTTTGCAGAAAAAATGCTGAATTTTCCTAAATTATTTTCTTTTTTTAATAACACAAATTCATGTCAAAATAATATTATTAGAGTGGTAGACAACAAACTTAATATGTGCATTGGCAACATGTTCAAACATTTGGCAATAAAGAAACTGATCACAATCATGTAAATACAATAATTTACATTAGGTTTAAGAATCTTCGTAAAAACAACTAAGCCCACAGACATTAGCCAATAATAATTAAACATAACAGACAAATCAAACAACCGACACATATCAAGCAACGGACACAAAGCAACAAAAAAAGGAAAGCTCAAATCAAGCAACAGACACAGAGTAACAGCTAAAAATGTTAATACTAAATCATTCCATTTTCTAACATATCTTAAAGAAGATACAAACATCTAATTTGCCTAAAAAACTAATTGAACATGATATGGGTCTAAGCTAAACAAAAAGAATCACACTCAAAATTTACTGAAATAGAAAAATTAAAGAATAATACCAACGAGAGATGGAGCAAAGGTGAAGCCAAGAGAGTGGTTGCAGTAAGCGAGCAGATTGCAGTAGGCGATGTAGCAGATTACAGCAGGCAAAGCAAGAAAGCAGGTGCAACGGTCGAGATTGAGCAGCAGTAGCAACGGACATAGAGCAATAACTAATTTTGGGCATAGAGAGAGACAGATCAGTGATGTTAGATAGAGTCAGAGAGAGATATGTGATGTAGATCTGGATAAAAAGGAAGAAGAGAGAGAGTCTTGTGCACAGTTTATGGGTTGTGGTTGAAAGATGAGTAATAGCCACAGGGAAGAGAGCTGTAAACAGAGATGACGAGAGGGAAGAGTTGAGATAACTTTGGGAGATGTTGATAGAGAGTAACGAGGTCGGAGATGTTTGAGATTTGTTCTAGAATATGTTTTTTGGTTTAAACTGTAATTCGTTTCAGAACACCTTTAACACGTTTTCAATTTTACAACGGGTTAAGTGAATCTGAATTCTTGTTATTTTATAATTTATTTTTGAGTTGAGCCCACCGAACGTGTTTTTTAATTATATTCATAAAACAAGAATGAAAACAAAGATTTGAAAAGAGTACCGAACATACCCTAATTTAACATAATTTATAGATAAGTGAAGCATGTTGTAATCTTGCCGCTTGATCAATTATCAATTTTTTATATGGTTTTATATTTTTTAAAATATTTATTTTTATTATTCACTAAAATTTTGGTTCGAGTTCAAATAAACCTTACAAAAATAAACCTTACAAAAGAAAAGTGCTAAGTGGCCAAATGGATGAGAGAGGGATGACAGTAACTTCAACATATGCTACTGCTCTTATGGCCCATTCTCTCTCTTCATTTTACACATTAAAAAATTTAAGAAATAATTAAAAAACTCAGCTAGAAATTGAGGGAAAATTTAGTGTTTTATTCTTATCCTCGTACACCACATCCCATTTAGCATCACACCCACGAACAGCAAAATAAATGAACACTACCACAAACGTAGCCGCTTCTTATCACCAACGTTGTTCTCAACACCACTGACGATGACGACGCTATTTTTCCTTTGCTTTATAAGCGACTAGAAAATAGAACCGCGCTTCACGCGGCTTTGAAAAAAGAATTTAGTATTATCATTTTTTCTTACTTTACACTTGATGAAACTGATAAAAAATATGAATTGATTTTTTTTAAAGATGAGGCAGCCTTATTAAAAAAAAGCTATTAACCAGCAATATAAATAAAAAAGCAACGCAAGATAAAGAATAAAATGAGAGAATATATTATAAAGTGATTTTATTCATTCAAATGGTGTGTGTACAAAACAAAAAGATGAGCTCTCCTTTTATAGTTACATAATCACTCCATGAAATTAATGAAAAATTATAGATCATAATTCCTTGTGAGATAGTGGGATTTATAAGGAAGCTAAAGGTTGCTAATGAGAGATAGTGAAGAGACTAAGAGATATATGTTATGAACATCTACATTTATTTTAATAAATTCATAACACTCCCCTTTGGATGTTCATTACAAATAATATGCCTCATTAAAATCTTTACATAATTGTTATTGTGTAATAACAATCAAATTAATTATGAGAAGATGAAAAACTAAATTTAAAAGAAAATTTCTCTATTTATTAGATAATAGAGAATATACAAAGATGAGAAATGGTGATGCCACATCACCTCCTCAAGTCCCAACTTTATATATATATATATATATATATATATATATAGATTTGTTATCCAAAAAAAAAAATTGATGAATAGAGTCACTGGTGTGGCACCGTTGACAACGAAACGACCACTGCCATTTAATGATCTCTCTCTCATTCTATATAATTCATTTATGTTAAATAATTTAAAATAAAAAATGTGAATTCTGCGATTTATGATTTATGACAATTCCATAAAAAAATGATTCAATACAAATTTATAACTACTTTCATCATCAATGATTATGTCTACAACCTCAATGAAAACATTACACATTTTGTCAAATCTCTCTTGGTGAATGGATAAATTTTACACCATGATTAATTTTCATCTAACTATAGTATTTTCTCATGTCTTTCCTCCACCTTGATAAAATGTATATTTTTAAAAGTAATTCAACATTGTTACGTATCAATATTACAAAGGTATATCTACAAAGAATTCCTTAAACTGAAACTTTGAATAGATATAGATAACTTTACACTCAGGTTCTTCAAAAACAACCGTAAAGATTCTTTTCTTACATTACCCATATGATTCACTAATTTCATGCATTGATTCCAAGGAATCCAACATGTTATAATACATTAGTGCAGTTAATTTTTGGTCAAATTACTTAAACCTAGAAATGGTGTACACCTCTTCAACTTACTTCTCCATCTCATATCTTGTTATACATGGAGACTTTATGCTGAAACACTTGACATATGCTTATCACTTTAATTCAATTTTTCCTCTTAAAGCATTTTCATATTTCTTCATATACTACTTCATATTTATTTTTGAGTTAACAAACTTATCAAAAATTGCATTCATACTTTCACTTCGATGAGTTATTAGCATTCCTATTAAAAAACTATCTTTCAAATAGCATGTAACCCAATGATGCCTCTCATTATATAAACCATTTAATGAATCATTATATTATAAATCATATTTCATAATCATGTCATGCTAAGCTTCCTCAAACACAACAAAGCTTAGTGAATCATAAATAGCAGAAAGCAAAAAAAAAAAAAAAAAACATTCACATTCATTAAAATCTCATAACTTCTCAAGTACCTTATTTATTATATGCCACAAACACCATTGATGCCTAGTCGTAAAAAAAAATTCTTCATTGCCTTTTGCATTACTTTATCTTTTTTTGTAATGATATTAATAGGAGGAGAACTGGACATGCATGATAGTCATGCTTCAAATAACTATGTAAATGTTCTTGTATCCTTGTGTGAAATCAATCTGCATCTTAACAAATATAGAGAGGCCATGATGACTAACTCTGAAAAATGAAGTGAATAACATGTTACTTATTGGTGAGACATGTGGTGTCAAATGTGATGACGTCCCCAAAATATTTGTAACCTAACCTACTTCTCAAATCTGCTCAAAATACATTCTTTAATCATTCTTGCTCATCTAAATCAATTCTTAAAAAAAAACCTTAGATTTTTTTTAAGTACTTCAAAATTGTCATAGTATCTCCTTTTCCAAGCTATAATCACCTTACTTTATTAACAAGATTTCTAAAATATTTTTCTAAGAATGAGACATTTTTATGTCCACCAGCTTCAACAATAATAGAATTGAAATTTTAGAGAATGTTAATTTTTGTACAAATATTCATTTCAATACGCATTTTTGCACTTGCACCAATTATGTAATCGTAAGAGAAATATTTAGCTTGTTCGGATTCAATCCATGATTGTGCTAGAGATTTTAAATTTGAAGAACAAATTTTCCATCTTCATTTATACAACCTCTAATTTTAGCATCACAACAATTTTTCACAATCGGTTTTGACTTTAATACATTAATAGATTTACTTTCTAACTTGTCGTTACAGCCACATGCAAATGTCACATATTTAACAATCTCATCACTCCCTTTCTTAGTAGTTCGTACCTTCACAGGAAACCCTTCTTATTTACTATAAGACTTATAAAATACAAATGTTTCCTCATTGCTATCAAATAACATCTCAAGAGTTGACTCATATTTTTTCAATTGCACATCTTCAATTGCACACTCATTTTCTAAATTTTCCATTTCTATGAAATAATTAGCACGTGTATTAATAATGAGTTATTACAAATTTTTATAAAATTTTTGTCTAGTGAAAATTTAATCCATTAAATTTCTAACAATTTAAATTAAAAAAATTTTAAATCAGCTAAAACTTAAAATGAGCCAAGATTGAAGCATTACACACTAAAAAGGCAACCTCAGGTGTAGAAATAATATGTTAGAATAATTAAATCGTTGTTTCGCATACAATATTTCAAGTTATCATACAAAAACTTATCATAAATCACAAAATTAAACTTTTGTACAAAATTATCATATATCATAAATTATAAAATTCAAATTTTTATTTTAGATTATTTGAAACAAAATTGATTATGTATGAATGAGAGAGAGAGATCATTAAATGGGACCTTTGGTGATGACCTTGTCGGCGTGGTGCGTCGGTGTGGTGGCAGCAGTCGTGTCGTTGTCCATGATGCCGCATCGACGACTTTGATCGTCAATGCGTTATTTTTTTAGGTAACATATCTTTTGTAAAGCAAAGGGAAAAACAGCGTCATCGTCGTCAGCAGTGTCGAGAACAATATTGGGATAAGATGCAGCTATGTTTGTGGTAGTGTTAAATGGTTCTATCATTCGTGAGTGTGATGTAAAATGGCATGTGGTGTACGAGGATGAGGATAAGGTACTAGATTTCCTGTCGATTTCCATATGAGTTTTTTTTAAAATTATTTTATGCATAAAATAAAGAGAAAGAATGAGCCACAAAAAACGACAACATGTGCTACTATTTCTATCGTCATTTTCTTGTCTGTTTAGCCATTTAATAACACTCCTTATAAAAAAAGAAAGGAGACGCTAGATTTTCGTTCACTTTAAAAACTTTAAACAATTCTCGATCAATTTAATTAAAAAACATCTAAATACTATTTAAAATATGAAACGAATTATTAGATAATGACACGTACAGTTCAAAAAAAAAAAGATAATGACACGTCAAAATAGTTTAATAAATGTGACATATTGTACATGACACTCGTGTCACCTCAAGTCAACCCGAGTCCGCTATAAATCTGTGCGTAATAGAAATTGCCACCTCTTGTCGGGGGGGTTGTCGTTGAAATATCATTTACATCAGATAAAATTATATTTATATAAGAATGAGGAAATGTCTTACATAACCGTCTGGGTGGTGTAGTTGGTTATCACGCTAGTCTCACACACTAGAGGTCCCCGGTTCGAACCCGGGCTCAGACAACTATTTAATAATAATTATTAGTTTTCATAATTTAACCAAAGATTCCTTCATTTTCAAGAAGGCTACACTTCGTAGAAATTTCACAACTGTCCCTTGCCGTTAAGTCATTCCCTGGCTCACTGCACAAGTCCCATTCAATTCAATTCTCTTCATCACATCGCAGGAAACCCACAGCCACAGCCTCGACTCTCTCTTAATCTGCCTAGGGTTTCGCGGATCATTTTATTTTGCACAAAATAAATCGTTTTCTAGGGTTTCGGAAGAGCGGAATATTATAATAATAATAACAATAGTAGTAATCAAGCGATGGATTGGGGAAACGTAACAGCAGAAGATCTTATCGACGCGCTTCGTGAAGTTGACTGGTCGTCTCCACCGCGTCCTCTCTCCGAGTTCTTCTCCAGGTTCACCGTTCCGAGATCCTCCGCCAAATGGAACAGCCGATTGAAATGCAATCTTTACTAGTAAGATCAATCGCCTGTTTCGTTGTCTTCTTCCCTTGTTCTTTGCTGTTTCTTTTTGTCTTTGTGATTGGATCGTTTGGTTTCGGAATTCTGATCGTCGTTTTACTGCCTCTGTTTGGTTGCCGAGAATGTTTGGGGAAAGGAAAATAATATGTTCAGTAATTTGACGGTTTTTGTTGTCTGTGTTCAAAAGTAGATGTAGACAACTCAATTAGGGTTGTGACAGGCGTTTGCTAATTGATGGAAAAAATGCTCTAGTAGGTCATCTACTAATTCACACATAAGTGAACTGATTTTGGATGATTTCTGATCACGAGTATGTAAAATCATTCTATTGCTGAAATTCTCGTGCAGAAGAATTTGAAAAAATTAATCCACGCTTATTCTATAGTTATATATATCAGGGAATGGGGGAATAATTAAAGAAAGAAAGAAATTGTGACTTTATTTGTAGCCAGTTTGTGTAATACTACTCATAACTAAATGCAGTATGAATATTAGCATATTTGAATGATGAATAACCCGTGGTTTAAGAATATTTCTTGTTGCTGCAATCAAAGAGATGGATGATTGCAAACTGTTGGATGAAAATTACACTTCTATGTTTGACTTAATATTTGATATATGAGCTTTGCATGCTTTTGCAGCTACCGAACAAACTACTTTATCATGATTACTGTCATTCTTGGTGAGTGGACAAAATATCTTTGGTTCATCTTTCTTTGTTCGGTGCATGTGTGTACTTTGTTCTTAATATTTTCTTTTCAATTGTAGGGTTGGGTTTCCTAAGGAGACCTGTTGCTATTATTGCTGCTCTTTTGACAGCCCTTAGTATTGCATTTCTCAATGACAGGTAAGCTGTTTTATACCTACTATGTATGTGTGTGCATGCACCCACACACACAGCATTTTAGTTCTGATTCTGGGTTAAGTAACATTGAAACAACTTGGTGAAATTTTTGGATTGTAAGAATATGTTCTAGTCATATCCATTTTTCTTACCCTTTTTAATAAAACGAACTTTTGCTGCCTAATTGGTCATTTGAGCTCTCTTGTTGAATAAACTGCCATAACTCTGCAAAACATTTGGATGTGGATGAATTATGTTTTCTGGATTATAAAGTCTACTTACAGTTCAAAATTTTCAATTGAGCTGTCTCAAACTATTTTGTGACTATTGTTTCCTTTTGCGGGTTTGAAAACTCAGCAGAAATTGTCATTTAAATTTGGGTTTTGTTTCAGTTGTGAAATCTGACAGGATTTATTATCCTGCTCAGGTTAATTGGATTATTAATTTATTTTTTAATTTGTGGATTCCCTCATTCAAGTCAGTATAGTGTCTTCAGTTTCTACTAGGAGTCAGGCAGTTGGACTGTTTTGAGGTTTAATTTGATTCAACCTGATTTGGAGTACAGCGAAATAGATGTGATCGTGGTAGCTGTTAAATATCAATTGTGGGAAACAAACGTGTGGTTTTAGCGGATGCGTTGGAGTATTGGCATGATGCCATCGCTCCTGATCTAGAGTAGAGATAGCTTGAATTTATTAGCCTTTTACTTAAAATAAAAATATTGTGCATTATTAATTCTTTTTGTAGTGTGTTTCTGTGGGTGTAGTTCTTAAGCTTAAGGTATAATAAGCCTTATTTTCCAGTCAGTAACCATGCTATAATCTTTAGCACATGGTTGTTGAGAATTCTTTCTACAGCTTTGCAGGTACTTTCAATGAGAAGGTGACAAGAACTGTGAGGCAATTTTCTCCACATCTAGCTGCAAAGATGAGGCCTCCTCTTACGTAAGTTTCTTTTTTGTTTATCATATTTCCCCTGGAGCATTTAGAATCACCAGCTTAATTAATGGAATTATTATTTCAGACCTGTTATTCGTGGGCGCCCATCAGCGAAAAGAGCAATCTATATATGTGGTCGGCCTCGTTGGGTGTTTGTCTTAATATTTTCTTGCGGTATATGAAACTTTTGAGTAGTTTTTTCTTTGAGTTACTGATGCAAATTAATCTAACTGGTGACATATTCAACTAATTGTTCTTCTTTTCCCATTATTTTTGTAGTAAGTTTCATCCTTTGGTATGTTTCCTGTGGTCTTTTGACTGTTCTATGGGCACTTGCTGTTGGACTTCTTGGTATGTGTACCCCTTCCATTTTTCAAGTTTCTTCCCTTTCAGTTCTTTGTATGTTTTTTAGTTAATTTATTCTCTTTTCTTGTTCTGTTTCACAGCCACTATCCTTCATGCAAGTTTTCGAACTCCCAACTTGAAAGCACGTCTGAATACATTCAGAGAGGAATTCCGTGCTGTTTGGCGCAATTATAGTGAGCTGTAGCTGATACGCCTCTGTAGGAAGTGAGTAAATCTGTTTTGCAAAATTTACTTTCATACTAGATTTGGGCTCATTAATGTTTTTTGCCTAGTGTCCACATGTACGGCGCAAACACTCTTCTTATGTTGTCATATTGTCAACAGCTGCTGCGAATACAGTCTGCTTATAGCTTGATCTGTAGTTTTATGCTATATTATTCTTGTTATTCTTTCTTGTTTTTAGCTATTAATGTGTTGTTCACTTTGATTATTTGTCTTTAATTGGATATCTTAGTTTATTTTTCTATACTTTGGAGGTAATTGTTTACTCAGAGTGGAAAATATTAAAAATTTACCCCTTCTATCTTGCTCATAATTATGGCTATTTTTCAATTTTTGTAAGTTATATCAATTCATAATTTTAGTGGGCTTGCACAGTTGCTGTATAACACTAGCAGAGCTTAAAGCTTTTGTTTTAGACACTTTCTCCTTTTAGATGGGTTTTATTGCTGACAGGATGGAGTTTGATTCTTGCCTGTTTTGCATAATTAGCTTGTTTCAACTTCGCCGCCGTAGTAAAAACAAAGGAAAAAAAAAAAAGGCTGTGTCTATTTATTCCTTTTTCTATCCCTTTCACACTGCTGGTAAATTCAGCCATTTCCCCAGCTTGAATTTCACTCAATCCATAAACATGTGCAATCCCATCTCCAACTGAGACCACTCGACCGATCTCATCCACTTGAAAATTTGTATAAAAGTTGCTAATTTGACTTTTGAGTGCCAGGCACCGAAACGAGGTATTAATGGTGTTTTGTTGTTGATTTGTGGCTTTTATGTCTCTGCTATATTATTATTCTACTGAATAAGTATTATTCTTTTTAGCTTTTTTATTGCCTCTACTTGTAATTTTGGGTTACGAATGAGTAAATATGATAAGGTAATGATGTTCATGTGTATTAAGAAGAATAATGTTTTGGATACAAACTATCGTACAAATTCTTTCTTGTATATACCTATGTAGCTGTGTGGTATCATTGCCAGTGCCACATCCAGATTTTCAAGGAAGTAAAATGAAAAATAAATATTAGGAGATGACATATGGCAATGCATAAGCCGGACTTTTGGGCTCTCACTTGTTGGATACATTAGTAATATATTTTGCATGAACATTAATTTTTTGCCTCTATCTGTTATTGTAATAACAGCATTTGCGTTTTTGCAGGAGCTGCCTTTTTCGTTGCGAGGTTCATACAGCCTGTTGTTCTGGATTGGCCTTAATTGCTTCTTCTGTTTGCTATAAAATAATTGCATGTCTTGAATAGAATTCTCGGGTGAAGTTGCTAATTTTTGCTCCTAAAGGGTGTAAATTGTAAGGTCTTGTTTTTTGTAAAGAAAACTGTTTTCACTGATAATCAATATTGGAAGGAACTCTGAAGGACCAAGTGGAAAAAAAGGTTTATATCTGAAGATTCTTAGAAATTCTGGGCAAGTTCTTATTGCCCCATCTAGATATTTTAGAATTTTACAATGCAGAACTGTTATGTATGCATGACTTCAATGACTTAATAGTGTAACCTTCTTGTTTCCTTGACCTTATATTACTCACACGATTCCACATAAAAAATTTTCTTATTGTTGCGGAAGTGTTTTATGTCTGCGCAATTGTAGTTATAATTGGTTGTTAATGGATCATTGTGTTAATATGGTGACACATTGAGAATGGCTCATGTTCTTGTATACGTGTAATGGGGGCTTATTTTCCTACAAAGAAGCTCAATGAAGAGACATGGTTTTGGGTAACTAAAATGGTTGCTGCATTTCTGAGGTTATTAGAGTTCTTGTTGTTCATGGATCATTGTGTCAATATGGTGACACATTGAGATTGGCTCGTGTTCATGTATCCGTATAATGGGGGCTTGTTTTCTTACAAAGAAGCTCAGCGAAGAGACATGGTTTTGGGTAACTAAAATGGTTGCGATCGATGGTTAGAGCGCAAAGCAGGACCTTACCTTTGACCAAATCCAGAAAGGTGGGCGATTTCTGGTTGGGATTATCAATCAAATTTGAAGTGGGGATGTCAGGTAAGATATTCTGTTGAGTCTACATATACTTCACGGCAGACGGCACACAAAACAATCGACATTTTGAGAGCGGTAACTTGTGGGTCTTAAATCATAAATAAGTAAATAAAGCCGCCCTCACGTCCACGACCCTGAATTGTTTGCCACATTATGTCCGGTCTGCGTATGTGTGAAAGAAAAAATATTGAGCACAGCTAACGACTATGAGAGTGAAGAGGTTGCCGTGAAGCAACTTCTTTGGCATCTTTTGAATTCTCTGGTCCCAACCAGTTTGCTCATTATCGTGGGAAATGGGAAAGTTTCTCAATGAATCCTACATGAATTGATTTGTGCTCACTATCATCGGTATTCTCTCAAATTTTATTCTCAAAGCTCAATAAAGATTTCGGAGCAATTGCAATTAATGTACATGGTATGGCGGGTACCTCGTACCCAGAAAGGTCAAAAAAAAAAAAAAAAAAAAAAAAAAGGTGGTGGCCAAAAAAATGAAATGGTGTGGTTCCAATCCAATTGGTGCAAGAGAGGAATAATTTCAAAAGGAAACTTTTTAGCTAATCTGGCTATAATATCTCTGTATTAATTTATTACAGGATACGATCACGAAAGAAAGTGTCTGGTGTGTGGGTCACGTTGTGCATTAACATAAGAGAATTCTCCATCCCGTTTTGCTTTCTTCTCAATTACGGTTTGTGAGTGGCATTCCCCCACAAAAAATAAATTGATTATAAATTAATACATCTAAACATACCCTTAATGACCCTTCCCACCCCCCAACCCCAACGAAAAAGAAATCATCATCAACACGTATAAAAAGTAAAAAACTTTTCTGTAGCTTTAAACGAAGAAGAGTTGGATGGAGAGCTTTAGCAACGGTAGCTGTTTAAATTCACAGGCTGGCCCATGTTAGTTCGACCTCTTTCAAGCTCAGTCCATGTGCAGTTGTGCACCACTATTCTCTCTTCAGCTCCTGACCAGCGTTAATTCATTTCTATTTCTCCAAAACAATATTTGCTAGGCCTTAGCCATCCAAGGTTCTTCGACTGAGCACTTATTAGCTGTGTCATGCAAATGACCTTGCTAGCTGCAGTGCTGAGACGATGACCAAAAGCATCAAGAGTTGCAAAGACAGAAGCAAAAGGATCAAGAATATGGGGCAGTATCTGAACTGGGTAGAAGCTTTGGCCTCAGCAATGGGTTTCATGTTATTGATAGGGCTACTGTGTTGTTGCCTCAGCACCCAACCTCGCCAACATGGAGATATAAGCACCGGCACCAGTAGTTGCACTTGCGACGGCGGTTACGCCGGAGTTTGATCACCCGTCTTCAACATTATTTGTTATATTCTTTCAGACAAAAGTACATGCCTATAGCTTTATTCTTTCTTCTTTTTGAGTTTTTCGTTCCTTCTTGTAATATTATTCTTCTTTTTTCTTTTCCTCCTCCATTCATTATTAGGTGGTTGGTATTGCAGATACTAAAGTATAGAAAAAAGGGCATTGCTATTTTTTGTGTGGAACATCTAGAAAATCATCAATCAAGAATTCAATTTTGCGTATAAAGGATTGCTCAGCAGTGTCAATATAATTTTTGAAGGAAAAGGATAACTGCATCCTTAAAATTTGGAGAAATGATCATATAAATTCTTAAGTTTTAAAATAATGACATTAAAGAGTCATTTTTCATCGTAATACTCTTTGAATATAGTAATTAAAAAATTGACTTTAAAATTTTTAAGAAATAAAAATATAATATAAATAATGTAATCTATCTGATAGACTATTAATATTAAAATATTAAAATAAATTTAAGTACTTAAATTATTATATTTATTTTAATAATATATTTATATTTATTTTAATAATATATTTATATTTATTGTGGAGATTGTAAATAAATATTTGGGTTAAATATGTTTTACAATTGAAAAAAAATCCCATTACTTATAATTTTTTTAAAATTATACATTATTGCATTTATTTTAATATTATATATGTATTTATTATAAAACATTAAAGTGGTTTTTTTGGGTTAATAAGTCAAAGAGTATTATGATAAAAAAAAGGGTCTTGACATCCCTTTATGAAAACTTGTGAGATTTTCTTGATTATTTTCTCAAATCTTGAGAGTGTACATATACTTTTTCTTATTTTTTATTAATTAGTTTCAATAGATGATTTGTATTTAAAATTCTTATATTTAATCAGATGTACTATTACAACATGTATAACGTGCGCAACAACATGCATAATATCGATCTTCTTAAAGTTGTTATCTAACAATTTTACTTCATTAATTTCTTGCATTCTTTAACATCTATACATCTTTTGGAGGCTGTGTTTGGGATCTAAATTTCAGCTGGGATTTGAGAGTTGTGGTTGTACCAAATTAAAAGCAGGGTGCGACAAATAAAAGTGAAAACAAGTGGTCGAAGAAAACATTTAATGGAGCTCTATTATAAGTTTAGTTATTGTTTATACTCCATCGAGGGATATCGCATAGCTAGCTACGAAATATTCCCTATAAGATCAGATATCTTGAAAGTTTTGTGGGCAAGATTATATATTTATATATGATAACAAAAGTCACCCACAATTTCAATAAAACTCTTATAAAGATGAATTCCTATTCATAACTTGATATACAAACGCAGTTAGATTAAATGATCGATCTCGATCTAAGCTATGCTTCCAAACAAATGGGGAGACATATTGACCATAAATTTTGCCTGTGCTTCAGTAGTGGAAATAACTCGATTTCTCCCACAAAGTTGAACTTTTGAACTTCATACGTGTCTATCTTTTATAGATTCTTTTTTTTTTTTTTCGTTTTACTCATCATTTCTCTCCTTCCCCTTCCAAGATCGGTCTTGCATGCATGACCAAATTACAGATGCATCAAATTGAATCTATCGAACATTCTTCTGCTTTTGGGCAGTCCAAATTAGTTTAGTCCTCAAGCCCAATCTAACCATAGATAACATTTATTGGCCTAAAGCTACCGCAGCTACCTGGCATCTACGCAACTATCAACACTTGGATCGTGGTCCCCAATTTTATCCCCCAACTTAATATAATCCAAAATTACCCTATAGAGCACTAGAGAGACTGTATAGAGATTTGTTCAACCTGCTAACTAAGTTCTCATTTCCTATTTTAGTAAAACCTTGTAATTGGAGCATATAAATTTCTTCTTCAAGTTCTTCATGAAGAAATGCAGTTTTCACATCTAACTACTCTAGATGTAGGTCAAATGTAGCAGATATTACCAAGACTGTTCTAACTGTTATGAGTTGAACTACCGGGGAAAATATCCCGTTGAAGTCAATATTTTCTTTCTGAGCATATTATTTCACCACCAATTTTGCACGATACCACTCCATTTGGTAATTGTCATCACGTTTGATCTTGTAGACCCATTTGTTTCCAATAACTTTTCTTCCATGTGGTAGTGTACAAGTTCTCATGTCTTATTCTTGTGTAGAGCTTCAATTTCTTCCTGCATTTCTGTCATCCACAAAGCAACATTTGAGCTGTTTAAAACTTCATGGAAAGTTGATACCTCGCCATCCTCTATTAGAAGACAGTATGCAATATTGATCTCTGTGACATACTCCAAGTGCCACGCTGGCGGTTGTCTCTATGAGTTGACCGACAAACTTCTGGAGCCTCGGATTTGAACAAGAGAATCAGATGTAATCAAGATAGGACATAAATTTAAAATAATCATGAAATGAAAATTCAAAATTAGAACGTTGACGTCTTTGTCAGGAGTCCTCGTAAAAGAGGAGTTATTTCATTTAAATAACTAAATTTAATAATTCAAAACAATTTCTTTTGTTGGACGAATTTTGATAGATATGGCTCGACAAAATAACTTTTATCCACACACCAAATACAAATTTTTATTCTTGATTCAATCAAAAGAATGGAAATAGTCCTTTTTATTGTTCCTTTGAATACAATAACAAGTATTTCATTTTGGAATTAGAAGGCCTAGTATATTGCGATGTGTGATTTGATCAAAATTTTGATTTTACAGATTAGAAATATGAAGCTGTCATCCCAGGCAATCGAATTGGGATGCCCTGAACCTGACATGTCTCTTTGGAGGAGTCACATGAAGCTCAGACCGATGGGTGTACTCAATACTCCCCCCCCCAAAAAAAGGGGAATTGTTCTATGGTCGATTCAGTAAAACATAAATAAGAATTTCTAGTTGTACCTCGTGAAAAAAAAATGAAATTATGTTCCTCAAGTAAGCAAATATGTCATGGTTGGATTCACACCAAAGTGAAGATGTCAATCTAAACTCTAGCTATGTATCAACAAAACCCAATTCAAAATCAATTAAACCAAGATATATAAACAATTAACTCATCTCATCAACTAGGGCTTCAAACTAATAAATTATTAAAAAAAAAGAGCATTTTCAAGAAAAGAAACAATATTGAGTTCAAATCTAGGGTTAATAGATTTTTTATTGAAAAAAAAATTAAATGAATGAAGAAGAGATTTGTAAATTACCACAGCCAAGCTTTCTCCTCTCCTTGATGTCCATGTTGGTTGAGGACTTTGACGGCGTGCTAGAGAGAGACGCAATTTCGAAAAAGGTGTGAACTTAAGTTGGGGTTTTAACAGCCAAGCTATCTCAGCTTCACTGCTCGGCAATGATGGCTGCTCTTGTGGGTCTTTGTCTTCATCTTCGTCTACAGCTGCAAGGACTATGAGGGCAGTGAGCGTTTGGGTTTTCAGGGCTGCGAGAGCAAAAAAAGAGAGATGATTTAAAAATTTCTAACACTTTAAGCACATTTTTATACGATGTTGATGATGTATTAGATGTTGTAGTTATGATACATGAAACGACACACTTTCATGTACCGTTAAGAATTAATTTGTTTTTATAGATAATGAATTTTTTTTTTCTAGATTTAGAATAATGCAATAGAATTAAAAATAATAAATAGATTTAAATTTTTTTTATGTTATTTAAAAAATTACTTGTGGTAGATGGTGTATTATTTAAATTTAAATAAAAATAAATAAATGCGCTACTTTGATAAATTCAATTATCATATAAAAATCACTTTTTATTTAAAATCATTTGCTTTGCTAGTACTAATTTTTTTTTTTAATGGACTTTGCAATTACATAGAAAAAAAAATGGTAAATACAAACATTTGTCAGATATGGTAAAATATATCACTGTTGAATACAAATGACAACAAGTAAGAGAATGTTGCATTACAATCTTATTAACAACATGCATTTTAGAATGTTGCTGAAGATTAGATTTTTAGCAACGTGCTTAAATTGAACGTTGTCATTTGGCTTATAAAATCCACCACAATCAACAGACTGTAGCGATAGTGCCTTTCGCAACACACCCTAAAGAATGCTGTTGAAGGTCAATTTTTTGCAACTTTTAACAACATTCGATCTTCAAATGTTGCTAAATGTCAGATTTTACAACATGCATTACACGCACTTTGCTAAAGTACTGTTGTCGTATCTCTTTTTTCTTGTAGTGATTTATAGCCAAAATTAGCTATTAGTTTAATCTTTTTTTTTTCTTTGTCAAAATTGTGTGCCTCCATTTTTCTTCTTCAAACTTCTTTCTTCTTCTTCTTCCTTGGCGGCACCATTTCCTTCAACATTTGCTGCTTTTAGATATGCTGTCTAGATCCTGTAGCCACTTATTTTGACAAATATGTACATAAAAAGGTAAGCCGAGAGGTCTCAGGCACTCTCACAAAAACAAAAGTAAAAAATGTAATTAAACTTCCTTCCTGCATGCTCCGCCGAAGTGCTTTTGCATATAGATATGAAGGTCTAGGTAGGTTGGCACTTGGTACCATCTTTGTTAATCATTTCATACACAAACCGCTTAAATTCTTAGACTAATAATCCAGTTGAATGTACGTATATATTAATTCAATGCTCCTCTTATCTTGGCTTAGAATTAATCGCGGCACGAATGCTCCAAGAGCCTTCCCAAAACCTAGAAGCTAGACATTGAGACTAATAACACGGTCAGAAGACGCGTAATGGGACTTTTATGAATTAGTAAGTCAAGTCAACGACCTTAATTATAAAGTAATACTATTAAAGAGAATGATATTTTGTGTGTGTGTGTGTATATATATCACGTACGCAGATTATGTAAAATATCGATAAAACGAAAATAAAAGACTTCAATATTAATTAGATTTCTCCAGTTATGGGAAAGACTAAGAAGAAGGCAAATAAAAATGCAAACAAGAAAAAGCAAAACAGTTTCCTCGAATGCTTAATCAGCTGCTGCGGCGAGGGCGTCAAGTCCGGTGCTGATATTGCTGATGCTGCTGCTGCGAATCATCACGACCATGGTGGAGGAGGCGCCGGATGTGGGGGTGGAGGTGGAGGTGGCGGCTGTGGGGGCGGAGGTGGAGGTGGCGGCTGTGGAGGCGGAGGCGGAGGCAGTTGACGTGCTTGAACTCATCATATGTGGCTATGTGCATGATGCACTATCTCTCTACACTTTTTTTTTTATAATTTTTTTTCTGTCTCTCTTATTTTCATTATTGATTAATTTACGAGGGGCCTTTTCATTTCTTTGGTATTAATCAATAAATTCGTGGACTGAATTTGTTTTCGATTTTTTTTTTTATTTGAATTCTTTGTACATAGTTTATGGCTTTTCTGCCATTGCCAGTATTCTGTTAATTTGTATTTACCAATTAAATATATTACCGAGGGAATAAAACGATATGACCAAAATAAAATATGAGGGTGTCTTGTGAGATTTTACCAAATATAGGAGTTAAAGGAATATTTACCTCATATTATTAAACTCATGAGTCAGGACTATTATTATATATTTTGTTTTTCAAATTTGGAGATCCTTGTCATTTTTGTGTTTGTCTTATGCTTGAAGATATATAATATACCTCAAGAGAGAGCCAACTCCAACCCCCCTAACCCTAGCAGGAGTTAATAAAGGTTAGACTAATGACAAAATTTCCTTAAATTCTAAAATAATGACAAATTTGCTCCAAAAAGTTAGAGTTGAGGTGGGTCCATTGGTGGTGCATATCGTTTTTCACAAACAATGTACACGTTGCACGATGTAATTATTGTTAGGAAATCGGCACCCACAACATGTGCAAAATGGGGAAAAAAATCACTAAAGACAAAAACTTCTAAATAAAAGCCACATAATTTCTTTTTAATTCATTTTGTGATCTTTGCTCTTTAATTTTTTCTTTTTTCCCAATTCTTATACATATATCATTCTTGCAAAATTAATTTCTACGAAATGTTTCCCTAAGAGTTTGATTGAGTGGTTTTCGGATAATTTTATTTAATTGGTCACTTAAGATTGAATATTGAGAGTGTAAGAGATTAAAAAATTAATTTAAAATTTACCCATTCCTTTATCATTAAAAAAAAATTCAAAATAAAAAATATCCACAAACCATTAAAGAATAATTTTTGACTTTATTGTCATAGTTTTTAAGTGTTGATTTGATTTTTGTGCTCAATTATTGAAAAGTTGAAATTGATAGTTATTATATATATATATATATATATATAGCCGTTCATTATTGTTATAAATGCATGCATATTAGCAAATTATTAAGAAGCAATAGATCTAATCTAAAATTCATGTAGTGATTTGTTATTTCGCAAATCGCAATACTTATCATAGTGAAAGAATAATAATTTTTTTTAAATTTTTTTTCATCAATTTAACATTTGTAATTTTCGGACATGCATGCAGATCAAATATTGTTTTTTTAAAGATTTTATCTAGAAGAAGATATGTATATCATGTGTGGGAAAAGCAGGATTACGAATTTTATATAAGCAAATAATAAAAAATGAAAAATTATTTCTTTAATTGAAATTCATAGCCTTCGGATTCCAATAATTCCGTTCGTTAATTTTGTTTATACACTAATATTATCATTTATCTCTCTTATTGACGTCCAATGGAGTACACTCCGTCACCTTTCTTGATTAAATGATTTTTTTTTCTTTTACTTCTCTCATAGTCACTGTAAAGATCAGAAAAAAAAATCAGCAAATGAATCATTAATATTAGATAATGATAAAAATGAAATATATCCGCCACATGATTTTTAATGTCAGGGTCAAGAGACAAATCATTACTCGTTGTGTAAGATTCAACGCAATTCCAGTACGTGTCTTCTGTTTTCCGGAGGACCAGATCAATTTCAATGGTGACAGATCAGTTTCAAGTCAACATGAAGCCTCAATAATTCATTCGATGCAAGGACCCGATCAACTGCATTGAATTGCATTGGCATCAACTTATATCACAATATCATATTTGGTGTAATATAGACTTGAACAAATATTGTAGTATCTTATATAATAGTTAGTAATATTATATTAGCATTTATATTAAATTTATTTGACAAAAATTACAAATTATTCACTTGTGGCCACCATCGAGCATCACTGACTACTATGGCCACCTTTGACCGCTTTATTTCGGTATTGTTTAACCTTAAAATTTTATATTATTAGAATTTTCGTCGTTAGAGCTATGTAAAATACAAATATCACAGGGGAAAAATTATAAAATACCTGATATGTATTATAATCAATTGATGCATGAATGACATGTATAGTTAAATTTAATACAATTATCACTTACATGGTGATTTTTCAACTTAAATACACACATGTCATGACATTATTTATTTGTTATATGACTGAGATAGTAACTCAGATATATTTTAAAATTTATCATCACAAGGAGTAGAGCTTTCATTCATCATGTAAATCTCTACAATAAAAATTTCTTTTACTACATGTGCAGATAATGACTATCTATCACTCATCCAATAAATTGATAATTAAATGTGTCACTCATTCGCATTGATTAGAATGTAAAGCACATTGGATATCATTGGTTAAAAAAAAACTATTTGAATAGCAACAAGACAATATGAACAATATTATCGTTTTATATGCTACAGTATTACTATTACTACAGCATGAAAATATCTATTTATCTTTCTTCATGTTGTCTTGCTGCTAATGAAATAGTAGTGCTCCCACAAAAAAAAAAAGCGGCAAACGTTTCCGCCAATCTTAAGTCTTTCCTCTTCTGCCGCAACTTAACCCTTTCATGAGGGAAAAAAAAATGCAGATTCAAGAGTCAACTTCTCAGAAGGAGAAAGGTGCCTTCATACTTGCTTATATGATTACTTTTCCAACTTCGTTGCACTGGTTGACTTAGTTCAGGAACCTTATAAATTCTGACTTGTAAAAGTAACATGCGCAAAATGATAGTTGAATAGGAGTCTCTGCTAAGACTTCTTTGAATGGATTATCAAACTGTTTAATTATCAAATCAAAAGTAAAGATTTTCAATTTCATCTAAACTGTGTATATATATATACACGGGTTAATTTTGTCCTGCCCCCAAATGTTTCAACATTTTTCGCCACGCACCCATATGTTTCGAAAATACTCACTTCACACCCAATTTCGTTATTTTGGGGTAAATTTGAAAATTCATATCCTAAATATTATTTGATGATGATAAATTAAATTTATTTGATAATTTAATTGATGGAATTATTATTAATTACCTTTAAATAAAATTTTTTAATATAAACATTAATTATTAAATTAACATTTTATCTCATTTTATTTTTCTCTAATTCAAGATAAGGGGTATTTCGAACATTTACTTAAATTTCAAATAACTCCGTTAAACATAACGGTCAAATTAACGGAATTGGGTGTGGAGTGAGTATTTTCGAAATATATGGGTGTGTGACGAAAAATATTGAAACATTTAGAGACAGGACAAAATTAACCCATATATACACACACATATGGAGTGGGCTCAAGAGACACAATTTTAAACACAACTTTAGACACAATTTTATGACCATTAAATTAGAAATAATTAAGGGTTGAGATTAAATATAACATGCCTTTTTTTAATTTGAAAAGTCAACAAATTAATGCAGTGGGTCCCTTACAATAATAAATAATTGCCTATTCCTCTCTCTGATTTAACGTACTCCCCCTTCCTCTTTTCAATTGTTACGCCCTCTTTCTCTTTTTGTCTCCTTCATATGCCTACAAAAATATCAAAATAAATTGTGTTATATAGTATATACCAAATAATAATGATTTAAAATAATAATTAATGCACATTCATTCTATTTTTCTAAAGAATAAAAATGTATTTTCTTCAAAAAAAAGACAAAAATGTATATTTTTAACAAGATAAATTCATACATTATACTCCATTTAAGGATGAAGTATTTAATCTACTCTTGTGTATATGAAAAGTTTTTTTTTTTTTTTTTTGTTTCCAGTACTGTGATTCATAGAAGAAAGATAAATATAAAAGAGAAAGAGGGCGTAACAATTGAAAAAAGGAAGGGGGAGTACATTAAGTGAGAGAGAGGAATGGACAATTATTTATGGAAAATGCTTCTCAGCGGGAATGCTGAGAGAATGCCGAGAGAAACGGCATACAGTAATGCCGTTTTCTCTCGGCCCCACACCCACCAGGTGAACTTTTGCTCCTTTTGTTTTTTCTTGCTACTTTTGCTTTTTCCACATTCTCTCGGCGTTCTCTCGGCGTTCTTGACTTCTAGCACTCCTCTTTATTTATTATTGTAAGGGACCTACTGCATTAATTTGTTGACTTTTAGAATTAAAAAAGGCATGTCATATTTAATCTCAACCTTTAATTATTTTTAATCTAATGGTCATAAAATTGTGTCTAAATTTGTATTTAAAATTGTGTCTCTTGAACCCACCCCTATATATATATATATATATATATATATATAGCATTTGGAGATAATTATATATGTTTGTATATCGATTTATACCCTCAACATTGTATATCATTACGTTCTTTGGCCGCTAGATCAAAATCTTAGTTAATTAACTTAATTATGGGTTGTTTTGGGATGCTTAGGCGTAAGAATAAGCCGAATAAATATGCAACAATGCCTGCTGATCACAAAGATGGAAGTAGCAAAAAGAAAAGTTGTTTCGTGGAATGTTTATTGAGCTGAATACAGTCCACAACTGAATCAGTAACAGCGGCCGCTTTATCATGATTATGCTGGTGGCACAGGCGGAGGCTGAAGGCAGCCTGAAGCTGTTCTTGTTCATCAAAGCATACATGATAATTGTCCTATATTTCTATTGATCTAGTTTTATTGTTATAACATATTAACATTATTGATTTTTGTAGTTTTTTTCCTTAATTTATTTCCTTTTCTTTGGTGTTAATTAATAACATAATGGATTATCGTTTTATTTCTATCTATCTTGTTGTTTTTGCATTGACGACTGTTTAAGGACTTCCCCCATCACCTTTTTCTTTTCTATTTTTAAGTAAATAATGTGTGGTTTTTTTTAATGATCCCCATGATCCTTCTGTTGGAAAAAATATGCTCTTTAAAAGCATATGTGTTTATTTAATTGTAATAAACATTTTTTCTGATTAATAAAATTAATGAGGTATTTTATTCAAATATCTTAATTGCATTAATATTTTTATTAAAGTCCATTTAATCATATTATATATATTTATGTGATCACTATGTGGATTCACAGAAGACATAAATACAAGTTATCTTATGATTAAATAAATTTAGTTCGCAGTTGATAAATAAAGTTGGGCACTTTATTTAGGCATAGACTGTAATAAATTCATTGAAATATTTGTCTTAATCATGTATAAATTTATTGATGTAGTACGACTACATTGAACATGATCACATATGAAATTTAATTAACTTTGTAATAACTGTCAGACTTATTAAATCTCATAGGCATTGGTTTTACTGTAATCTTAATATTGAGTTAATTATGATTTCATGATTGTAATTGTTATTCCATTTGAGTTACCAATGGACATGACATATCCTTGTAGTCTAGATTACCCGGTATCTTGGTGGAAACATTTATGAGTATTGGAGTTATAGATTAGCAATATAGAATTTGTACAACACATCTCTTGATAGGTTTTCTGCACTTGATCATAGAATTCTCTGGCCAGAGTGTGTCAACATATTTAGTATGTTGAAAATGATCATTAGAGAAAACCAGTAAGTATCAAGGAATAAGATGTTATTAAATTGATTGGACAGTTGAGATATCAATTTAATTAACGATGTGGTACAAAGGATTGTGTAGTAAAGAAATCAATGTGGTTTGGGATGAATTATTATTCGAGCATACAATTATAGAAGTCAATTCCAATCTTTTAGTGGAGTAGATTTGGAATTAAATAATTGGACTAGTTTAATTACAGGCCTAATTATTGTAGCCACTATTGTATGTTTCCAAATGATCCCCGGGTTAGCTTATTTAATTGACTGCACCACTACTGGACTAATAAGTAAGATAACTAGCTATTTGGGTCAAAAGCCTAAATATATCATTTAGTGGGAGGCTCCATTTAATTAGCTTATGTGTAAGGGGCCTTATGTTATTTTACATGGTGAGTCCCCTATAGAAAAAGCAAGCAACGTAAGTTTTGTTTTTAATTATTTGGAGCCTAGGGTTTTCACTATAGGGAGATATAAAAGGCTTATTTTCTCCAAAGAAAAAGATAGAAGCCACTTTATACAGATCGGAGAATAAGATTTTTCTCTCTATTGTTGAGAGAAAAATTTTCTCGTGCTAGTTGCTTTGATAGTGATAAAGGCGCCCACACGTCAAGTGCAGATCGAACCTGAGTCATAACCTGGAAGATCATTGGTGACAATTCGTGATCTAACAAGCGTGGTGATGACGGATCGTGATCTAACAGGAGTGGTGGTGGCGGATCGTGATCTAGGAGCCTAAATCACTTCAGCGGAAAAAGCCAACTCAGATTTCAAGGTACGATTTCTAGATTAAAAATTCCTATATATTATATGAGAGCGGTCCTTAAAAGGTTTTATAAAAATTTAAAAACCTGTTTTTTCCCCAACACCTTCTACTATAGATATTAAATAGTTGTTATAATATATAATTTGTACCATGGGTGCTAGTTAGTTTGCTAAAATTTCTTGAGTGAAATAAGTGGTCTAGGCTTCTAGACTCACATAAGAGGAGACAGAATTGAATATCATTTATTGATAGGTATTGTAAAATCAACACATTGCTACATGAATGGCAAATCATATTAAAATCAACCAACGCTTGCGCGTAACAAGTGAAAAAAAATATTGATATTCATTCTCTAATAAATAAGTAATGGGATCCCTTCACATCACTTCATCACTTTATACTCTCTTATGATCCACCATATGAGATGATTGACATTCGGATCCCTTAATTTTTAATAATTATTAAATAATTCATCCATTTGTATTAATTGAAATAGATATACCTAGCTTAAACTGTGTCAGTATAAAATTTGTAAATGATGCTTTTAGCAATAGATTTTGACTAGCAAACTTTTAGCATTTCTCTGTATTTCAATTGAGGGGAAAACAAAAATTCATTTGCCTTTCATAGCCTCAATTCTTAAATATTAATTAACTTTCTATTAAAGCTATCTTAATCAATACTGGAAGTGACTATGTTGTATACTTCTTGAAACCAATGTATGGTCTCATTGTCAGAAGTAGTCAGCTCCCTTCGCCATGAAACAGTATAAGAATATATATCCTCCATTTTTTATTTTGAACCGTTAAGCGCACCTTTTATTTGAAACTCGTAAAGTACGCGTAAGCTTGCATTGAGGTCAAAGGTTGAAGTTTCGAAGGAGTTGACTTTTCATCAGTCGTAACAGTATGTATATGTAGCCAGCTATATATAAAAGCAATAAGCAAGCCATAGCTAGAGATATAGAGAACTGGGACAAAAAAAAGGAAATTTAACTATAATGGAACCTTGGCTAGCTGCAATCATAGCATTTTCTTGTTTTTTCTTTTTTGTTATAATCACGATTTGCTGTCGGTATCAGCAGGGAACGTACGGTGGTACATTCGGTGGCGGAGATGGTGGCGGAGACGGTGGTAAATTCGGTGGCGGAGATGCTCGTATTGACGTAGGCACCGGTGACGACGGTGGTGATGGAGGCGACTTTGGAGGAGGTGGTTTTGATGGAGGCTACGATGCTGGAGGAGGAGGTTTTGGAGGTGGTGGGGGTTTTGATGGTGGCGGAGGAGGTGGTTTTGGCGGTGGTGGGGGTTTCGATAGTGGTGGTGCTGGAGGAGGCGGTGGCGGTGGCGGAGGCGGAGGGGGAGGTGGCTGTTGACTCAGGAGTATTAAACCCTAGTGTTGTTTACTGGCAACTATGTTCATAATTTTATGACGTGTATATATAGTTTAAGAAAAATGCTAAAGAGATTAAAGGCTGATAATACACGCGAATGTTAATCAATTATTTTATTATTTTCTTCTAAAACCACATGGTTTATATATAATTCATTTTGTCAGTTTTTTTTTTAGATATTAGTGCTTTCCTATGTATAAGAATATTTAATTTACGAGAGTAATAATTATTTTCTTACTTTTGTTATCCTGTAACATGCAGGATTATTATTTTATTCATTTATTTTAATTGTTTATTGAAGTTCAACTTTATCTAAAAAGACTGAAAACGTACAAGGCAAAACAGCAAATATAAAATCATTTGACTTTGACCTTTAAAATCAGCCTATGACAAACCAAGATGAAAGAGTAATAATTGCAGTGTACCGCCTGTTGTATGTGCAATATGTATAACTTTAATTGTACAAACAAAAGTTATTCAACTTTAAGTTTATTTGAGATTCATGGCCTTCAGTCTTATTCTACATGCATATTGATGGATATGTAAAATATTTTTTACGGACAATATTTAAGATGGGTTCATTAAAATTCAATTATGCCGCCAAACTATGCAAATTAAAATGAAAATTGAATTTTTTTTTTCGATTTCTGATAAATTCTTACACATCAATGAGGTTTAGAAGAACTTAATAAATATTGAACGTTAAAATGAAATACATCCGTCACATAACCATTTATGATTGTCACGGTCAAGAGACAAATCTTGACTGATTGTGATTCAACGCAATTCCAATCGTAAAATTTAATTTTATCACCATATATAGAGATACAATTTGGCTGATATCGATCTAACAAATACCTGTTAATTAATTTGTCCCACTCTCATTATTTTGTACGTATCTTCTGATTTTTGCAGAACCTGGTCAATTCCAATGGTGATTAACCAGTTCAAATCAATGGAGCCTCAATTATTGACTGTGATGATAGTCTTTACGATCAGGAATAGGTCTCCACACGTAATCTGCGATAGCAAATCAAAGCAGTTATAGGAAAAATAATTTTGCCAATAGTAGCGAACCAGCCCTAAGTTCCTTAACGTAATCAACTAGACCTACCGAATTGCAATCTTTCTACATTTACAAAAAAATTAGGAAGGCATACAAATATTCTTTGGAAAGAAAATTCAAGAAATTAATCGGATTGAATTGTCAAATGTGCCATACTATAAATTAAAGCTAAGTTATAGATAATGATATACATATTAAATCGTTGATATATGAGCGCCGATCAAGATGGAAATTTGGAAAATCATAATCATAGTTTGGTTTTCGGTAGCTGCTGTATTTATTCTTGTGGGTTGCTACTTTCGTCGTGGCAGGGTTGGATTTACTAGCCCCGGAAGTAGGTTCGGTGGTGGTGGTCATCATCATCATCATGGCGTTGGTGGCATTGGCGGTGGCACTTTTGACGGAGGTGCTTTTGGTGGTGGAGGCGGTTGTGGCGGCGGCGGAGGAGGAGCAGGAGGCACTGGTGGAGGAGCAAGTGCCTGTTGAATGTTGACCAATTGATATTAACTTGTGTTAGAGTTGGAATATGATTTTTAATTTTCTTTGTATTTAGTTTTAATAGTTTCAATAATGCTAGAGTCACGAATTTTTCGAACAAATGTTGTATGTATTTTACGTATGTAGGTATTAAATAAGACCCCTTCTTTTCCAAATGCGAGCCACAATTCTCTTTTTAAATTAGAAAATTTGGTTACGTAGTTTGATTAGTTGGTGTTGCTATTGTGGATGCATTATATACATAAAAAATGATCTTATTGAAGGCATCAATGTACTCTGTTATTGAACCACCCTCTTGCATCTCTAAAGTATGGGTTTTTTTTTTTTTTTTTTAAAACATTCTATTTGTCAAATACTTTTTTGATATACAAGTCTTCAAGCTCTTTTCAGAGACCAGTAGCTATTTTCTGTTCACCAAATTCTGTAAGGACTCCATCATTAAGATTGGGAATTATGGTCTGTGCGCTCTATCCAGGATTATTTCCCTGTCTTCTTCTTTGACTTGGCTTTCCTTTTTGGTGTCTCCAATAGCTTCAAGTCCTTAATAGACTACAAAGCCTTCATCTTCATCCTCCATAGATGGTAGCTTTTCTTTTAAGCTATAAAACTTGCAAACCAAAAGTTAATGGCTAAGTATTGATCACATAATTGACAATGTCCATGAAAATGCAGTAAGTGGATTATTTTTCTTTGTACGATAGTCTTTTTTGTCTTTATAATCCATCAACTTGTTATGCTCGTTGCTAAATCAGGCATTCTGAAGTTGACTTGTAGTGTACTATTTATCTTCATAGATAAGTCATTCCCTTATCAATGCTATCCTTTAATTTCTGACTATTGTTGTGTTAAATTAATATCTTATTGACTCCCTTATTAACCAAAAGGAATAAGAGAATAATTAGATTAACAAATAGGAAATCCAAACATTGAATGAATACCCCTTTTTCTCTTAATGCACCTTCAGGAACAAGAGATAAAGAAAGGGTTAATATAAACATTGAAATATCCCTTATTTTCTCCTTCTTTTCTTCAAGCGGAACGAAGAAAGATAAAATCAGACTAATTCCCTAAATGTCTTTTTTTATATACTAGAAAGAGAATCAAGAGAAAGAAAAGCGGTTACTTTCAATAACTCAATGTTACTATCAAACAAAGATTTAAGCCCAAAGGACAACCAAAGATAATCATTGCAAATATTAATTGAATAACAACCGACGACAAGGGTGTTGGGGAACTACTCCTCACCCAATTAAGTTACTCCCAAAGACTACTAAAAACCAAAATTTTACAAAAGAGTCACTCTTTGGACCATGCAAGGTGAAAATCCGAGGCTATGTCAAATCTTAGGGAAAACCCAATGGATCTTCAAGAGTTAGAATTGCACATATTAATAGCACTCAACACGGGCCACTCACAATAAAAAAAAATGGAATAATACGGAAGATCCCAACTTAGAAAGAGAGGAATCCTAGCAAAAGGGCCTATGGTAGCACGACGATGTCCCCCGAGTCATAGACAAGCTCCGCATATCGACAGTCCATACAATATAACAGATGCACAAATTAGTGCTCCAGGGCTTACTGATCAAGTTATTCTTGTGCTTGTCTTGTTATGCAAGTACCTTGAGTTAAAACGGACTTTCACCGAACACCTTAATCTAAGAATCAACTATCTTCCAACATGTTTACTGTTAACCTAAAGTGTTTGGGTAGAAACAGAAAAGATTGTAGTAGAACGCCACGTGTCGAGTGATTGTAGTATAATATCTTTATTAATTTTATTAAATTATTATTTAAAAATCATATTTACTATATGCTATCAATATTTATAGTATTTTTTTTTTTTACAACAGCTGCAATGTTTAAGTTACAATAGCTTAATACTAAACAAGACCTAAGTATATGTGTTTTATGCTTATTTGGTGTGACTTTAAATCTTCACACTCTTCTTGTTTCAAGATTTTGTTCATCTTGCTCTTTTATGACATCCATAACAATTTTTCTATCTACTCTAACTATTAACTTTCTGTGGTAGTGTAGTTCCTATAAACCTCAAATTCGATCCAAAACTCCTCCTAAATACCCATACTGTTACCACTTTCACAAGAAGTAAAACAATAATTAATTAGTTATAAGATTTTTTTCTCTACTCCCACAACCAATGGGACTGGAGATTTGAATCCTTCACTTTTATGTATAGTGCAATTCATTATGTGCAGTGCAATCGAAGTTTAAATTTGTAAAGGTTAAAGAACTAAACAAATACAAAGAGTGTGTATAAAATGCGTAGCTACCGATCGCATTTCTTTTTCTTGAATATATACAACCTAACTTGCCTTGCCCTACAAGACAGCTTTGTTTCATTCGCGACTGTGATATTAATCTAATGGTTACAATTCATCTAATCTAACGGCCGCAAGTGCCTGCAGTAGTATACCACATGTCCATTGTCTCCATATAAATTCTTATCTTCAATCCACTCTAGACAGTTCTTGAGAAGCTGCTGAGTCATCCATCCAACTCATCTTTTGTCATTTGTAAGTTGCAGCCAAGTCAGCCCAAGCTGATGACTTGTCATCACACTAGAGCTGATGTTCATTCAGATTGATGATGTTCATACAGTAATTTTAAAATGCCCTCTCCTGTGAAGGGACTCGAGGGCGCGAACGAACGGAAGTTGATTCCTTTTTGAGAGCATAGGCAAATAAGCACAATAAGCATAGTTCACGAAATGCATTATGAAGCAGCACTCGAGAGAATCCTTGTTACTCAATTACTCAGGATGATCCTGTACTCGAGCCATGACGAGTTTTACCAGTTTGCCCCTTAAAACTTATTGCGCTACCCCTCTTGAGAGCAAGCGCATAATTATGTAGTATGGTATATTAGAGCTGTGCATAGAGAGAGAGATTAGCTCATATCATTCACTCATACACTAAATGTGGCTTACTCATATAAGAAGATGACAATGAAGGCTCTTTCTGTGAGACATTTAAAATCTCTGGAACAACGTACAAAAAAGAAAAAGGAGAAACGCTAAGTTTGATCTGAATAAGTAGGTGGGATTCCTCTTTCTGAACCTTCAAAATACAGTTTTTTCAACTTTAGAAATTGAAACGACTTCAATTAAATATTGGCAATGCATATTGTTGAAAACAATCTGTTGAGCACATGCACTATTTAAATATTTGCAGGATCCCTGTAATTGGAGTTTCTTGAGACCAAAAAAGAAAACAGAAGAGGCGTCTTAACTGGTTAGTTCTGTCACTTCTGTTTGTGAAAAAAAAGTCAAGCGGGTGATAGATGCAAAACAATTAGTACACATTCACGAGATGAAACGTGCCGCTACAACTTCTTTAGAGGCGCCATATTCCTACTTGCCGCTTTCACCATTTGTGCAATTATCTTGTTGCTCATCATTTGCATCCCTGAATATCATCCCTGAATATAAGGCTGATATAAAGACCAAGAGAATTCACGACCTCAATTCTCGTACGAGCTTCGTTTTGGTATGGTGGCGGCTGGTGTCCTTGAACATTCTGCAGTAGCTTCTGCTGCTGCCACTGGTGGTTGCGGTGAAGGTAACGGTGGTTGCTAATTTCAGCTTCTGTTTATTTACTAGTTCACGATATGTAGCTTCCGGTCTAATTCTTATGTTCGTTTCTAAATCATTCAAGTCACTTTAATAATCACTTTTTTTCTTTCTTTTTCTAATTTCCCAGTTAATCGACCTCCATACTTGTGATGTGGTGATGATTATTTACTACTAGTCTGGTGCAATAAATTGATGTTCATGTTAAATGTCCCTGTCCTCCATTCCAATTATTATGCCATCGTACCCAGTCAAATTTCACAGAGTAACTTCAGAGCTGAAATATTCTGGGTTGTTGCAGAGATTCAGAACTCAACCAAGGATCGGAAGTCCTCTGTTGTTGACTTTATACCAAGGTCTTGGGACCAAAGGGCACAGAACCTTAAAAAAAAGGAACAAATTTACTAACAAAATATTTACCCAGTTGACCTAGCATTTACAGTCATTTTACATGAATCTAGAAATTGTTTGAACTAAACAAACCAAGATTCCAACACAATTAAAAACTCAAGAAAGCTTTTAGATTGATGATAGGCTCAATATGTCAAAATTACAGCAGATAAAAAGCAATAGTCTAGAACCAAATGCACCCACAATGAGGGTGACATACTGTTGCTAGCATTACTCGTGTAACTTTTATGTCCCGAAGCTACGATCACCTGCATCTCCAAGCCCAGGAACTATAAACCTGAAATGGCCCATTCAACACAGATTTGAATCAATTGAAAAAAAGCATCTGTTATTAATATCCATGTTTGTAAGTTAAAAAGTAGACACACGATGATTATCAAAAATACTACTAACCCTTTGTCATTGACAGTGGGATCAATAATTCCGGTGTACACATGAAGCCTGAAAAACAAAATACCAAATACAAAAGGCTTTAGAAATGTCCAACTCTCAGACTGAAATTTGAGCATGAAATTATTGTTACCCAGGGAAATTCTCGCTGAGCTTTTGGAGGGCTGGAGGAGCAGCTACAGCAGATATCTGTGACAGTGCAATATCTTTGAGTGGTATGATGAAAAAAAGAAAATAATAAATACTAATCATTACTAGTGACATTATAACTCAATGGAGGTTGTCATCTTATAAATTCAAACCACCATGTTGACAGGGCAGCCGGATTTTTCCCAATGCGAAAGTTGGCCCGGAAAGACTACTAATGCTTAAAAACCTTCTAGACAACTGGGATCTAATCTATCAGAAGCAATGGAAACAAATCACTTAGAAGCATAGCTATTTAGTAACGTTAATTATATATAAAGGATTTCTATTGAAGGCTCTTGATCCCCACTTTGCATCACAGCAAAATATGCAAACAACAGTGGATCTTAAAAAACCACTAACAGAACAAGAAAATTGTTATAAGAAATCATAGACTATAATAATTCATGAAAAGACCACTACATCCTACAAAACTGGCATATATTATAACTAATTTTTTGTATTAATTATAACACTTTCCTCACACGGCACATCCCTAATAACTTGCTGACGTAAAACTGCATCTGCATAAAAGCTTTAATAGAAAATAACAAAGAATGCCCAAATATTTATTTACCACTTTAATTTGCTTGTTCTCCACCCCACGTTCCTTTACAAGGTTAAGAGCTGCCACAACTGTACCACCTGAAATTAATTATCAGAAAAATCAATTTATGGTGGTGGAAAAAGAATAAAAAGAAACATACCAGTAAATATCACACGATGCAGAAAGCATAAAAATTTAGGCAGCATATCTTTGGGCCAAAAAAACTGGAGGTGGCGGCGGTGAATTCTTACTTTCAGTGGTAAGCTAATTACCCTAAGAGATTGTTCAAAGACCAACCTAAGCATGACAAATGATTGATAATGAATACAAATCAGAAGAAGCTGAACCCCAATATAGTTCTGCAATGTTAACAGTAAAACTGCGAGAGAAGTTTTGTTCAAGCAACATCACAAGTTTCTTCATTTGTAAGAGAAAAGAGCAAAGTTAGAAAAAGCTATGTGCTGAAAATGGTATATAGAAAACAAGAATTTTCAGCGAATAGGACATCACAAATACCTGTTGCCAGCATAGGATCTACTACAAATATTCGTGATCCCTCTGGAAATTTTTCAGGCAATCTGCAGAAGTGACAGCACAATATATCAGGGCCAACCAATTTAAAGGATCTTAAATAGAAGTTAGCTCTACACAAACTGACAAATGAATTTGGGAAATAATGTAAGAAATCAAAGTCTAAAACATCTGCTTTCTGCTTCTGAAATTCACTATGATAGAAAAATAAGACAAGTTATTATCGATCTTTGTTTAAACAACAAATAGTGAAGGCCATTTTGTAGGAAGAGGAAAATAAACCTTCCTGATTTATGTAATAGAGAATTCTTACTTATTCAGGTATGTCGATGGCTGAAGCGTCTCTTCATCTCTGGATATACCTTAATTTCAAAAACAGAGCACTAAGTAAATAAATGCTCAACCGAAAAGGAAAGAGAGATCTCCAGATTACAGAACAATTTGAAACTATAAATTACAAATATTAGAAGTGGTCAAAAGGGGGTAGTGACCAGAAATTCTAGAAATTAGAAAAGGAAAAGAATTGCAAATCAGATGATCACCATAATTACAAGCGCACACTTACATTCTGCAGTCGGCAAAAATCAGCAACCACAATTTACAAATAACAGTTTATGTTGAAGAATCGTAGTACTCCTTTACACCTCCAATGTTATAACTAAACGAAAACGCAGGCCCAAAGACACCTCGTCAACAATGCATGCATGCATCAATACTACTTTACCTAGATGATATGTTTTTATTGCGGGCAAGATTGACGATGCATGCTCCACAAGAACAAGACCTGCTCTCAATATTGGAATAACCTGCAAAATTAAACAAGAATCAGCTATAGGTATGGCTAAAACATCAAATTGGCATTACTTCCAATAAAATAACCTTTATAAATTTACATTCAATCAGAACGGACTTATAGTTATAGAAATGTTAACATTAAAGCTGAACTAATTAAAGCATGGATAGTGAAACCATGTAAACTAGTTATACAAATATCAGATGCAAGATAAATACATCTTATGCAATGTACAGTAAAGTAGCAACAAGAAAAATTACAAGTGGATACTTACCGCGACAGGCTCCCTCGGATCAATAAATTCAACTGAAGCAACACCCATTGGTGACTGAATTTCCCCTGAGACAGTAGGCTGACAGCAACAATAACACAGATATTTAGGCAAAAAATATTAAAGAAATATCAAAAGCGCTAGGTTCAGCACTAATGATTCTAGGACATTCTAATCATGAATGAATTTCTAGAATATTGATACAGCAACAGAGAATATGACAATTAAACCTCATGCAGCTTGATAACTTATTCAAGTGTCTCAACTGCATAATGAAAATTGTGAAACTAACTTCAAAAAGCTTACTTATAAATTGCTCATATATAAAAATTGTGCAACTACATTTACGACTCCAGCTGTCTGTTAACATTTAATTGTAACGACTTACCAACCAATCCCTCGAAGCCTCATACATAAGTAGTCTCCCTAACTCAGCCATTGCATTCCCTGCCCCCAAAAAAAAAAAAAAAAACACAAAAGCTAACTTTATAATGCCACTAATAATCACAGTAATAAAATCAAATTCAACGTACTGAAAATAGGACAAGGAGTTTGTTCGTTTCTCAAAATTGAAACCCAGTGCTTAATCAATGGATGAGGTGGCACAAACACCTGCAAAAAATCCACAGTCAAAACGATACCGTTTCAGTTGGCAAAGAAGAAGAGTAGAGTGAACTAACAAGCATTCGGTCCCCGGAAATCGACTTCTCTTCAGTGGCCATATGAGACCTCACGGTAACGTAGCTGCGCCGCGGAGTGTAGGAGGAATACGCTATCTGAATTAAAATCAAGGGTGAAATTTAGGTTTTTAAGACAATATTTAAAGGGGAGAAAAACATAAAGGGGAATGGCGAAAACAGAGCTGCGTTACCTTATTGGGACGCTGAGTGAGAGCCCGAGAAGGAAGGAGTTTTAGTAGAAGAGGGGAGCGAGGGTTTCGGGAATCGAGCTGGAGCTGACAAGTGGCAGCAAAACGCGGCGTATCGGTGGAACACCGGATACTAATATTAATGTTGCACGCCATGCATCCGATGGTATCGGATTCCGGGAGAGTTTGCGAGTGTGAGGGAGTTTGCGAAATGTGATTTCCGTGTGAGAGAATTGGATATTCATTCCATGGAAGTATCATTTACTTTAGATAGAAATGTGCCTTTTGATATTGGCCCATGGCCTATTTCTGGTAATGAAATGTAATCCATTACTTGCCAAATGGGCCAATTATGAAGGGTTGGCGCTTGGTACAACAAGCAATAAGCTAGTAGCTGGATGCAAAAGTCTTTCCTTGAAGTAGTGAAGGGAGGTTTACTTCAACTTAACATTTTAACTTAAATCTGGACATTAAAATCTAACTATTTAATTCAATTCAAGGGCTGTAATTGCTCATGTGGTATTAAAACTCAATTAAAAATGGCTCAAAAGATAAAAAGTTAAGTTGTCGTATTAAATTTTAAAAAAGAAATGGATAGAATATCTAATTCTAAATATATTTCCTTCCTTAATTGAGCTACTACCAATTTATTAGGTGCAAATTATCTTTCTCTAAAACTTTTTTTCATTCTAAAAAAGGATCTAGCTATGGTGCAACGCGTACACCATACCCTTCTTTTTGTCTTTTTGTGATGCCACTGTTGGATCTACACAAAAGTAGTTTCAAGGGCAGGGATGTGCTTGTTTGTTTATTAACAATGCAATCCCTGATATTTGCTAAACATTTATAAAAGTTAAAGTTTACAAAATTTTGTGCAAACATCTTTTTTTTTCCCAAATTCTCTCAGTACGAATCACTAATCATCACCATTGTGTTATATTACCCATTTTTGCAAGTTATAATCAAGAGATCAAACATGCCAGATGCATGAAACTAAAACAGATTTTGAATTTATGTTAAAGTTCTCACTTTTGATCATTTGCTAAAATATTCTTTTTACCTAAGAAAACAAACTAATTGACATAATAAGAGGAGTTTTATTGATAAAATAATTATAATAATTATCCAATTATTAGAAAGCCCTAGAGTTAGATTATTTAAGGAGAAAATGGGGAGACGCATGGAGGCGAAGAGGGGAAGAAGACACAATAAAATATAAAAAATTTCAATTTACTTACCCCTGAATTTCATTGTATGATGAATAGATTATGGGTACAAAAATATATTTATTTGATTTTCTTTTATGTAAAAAGTTCAATTCATTATTACTTATGTGATATAGAGCAAATGAATCTTAAGGCAACAAGTAGTTTCAATGAGAACGTCAAGTTTCTCTTATTGATTGCACGTGATTGATTATAGGTTTAATTGAAAATGGAAAAAAATTGGAAGAATGTAGAGGTGAGGGGTTGAAGAAAGAGGAAAAAGAAATTACTTTAATAAACTGTAAATACAGAAGAGATTAGGGGGTGCAGTCAAAAAAGACAAAAAGAAAGGGCATTGTGCGCGGTAGGTCAATCCTCTAAAAAATCCATTTTAAAAAAAAAAAGAAAATTTTGAATCTTATTCTTTAGCATGGATCAGAGTTGAACTAATTGAACTTGGAATAGATTTCATTGAAAACCCGACTTTTCTGGCTGTCGAGGCAAAAATTTGTAAACTTAAGATCAGTAAAGCTAAAGCTTAAAATATAAACTCAAAAATAAATTTATTCAACTGGTTGCTTAGGAAACCACGCGCCAGAGCTCGCATTTTTGTGACGTGTGCCGCGACTCCATTGAAGGCATTCTCTATATGTGCAAAGTGTGTGCAAACTGAGCGACTCCATTGGCTAAATTTAGTGTGTTTTGTTATGCTTGCAATCTTTAGTTTGTTCCTACTTTTTGTAATTTTGGAGAATGTTTGAGTGATTGGGGTCATATTGCTGTTTTACTTTTGAAGTTTGTAATATGGATTTCTTTATGATGCTGTATTTATTTTTACAGTATTGATAGTGGGACTAATGCAGACCCTTAGATATAAGAGTTTTAATCTGAATCATTCATTTAATATAATAGATAATTAGATAATTAATTAAAATATAGCAGGTAACTTACAGGTTGCAGGTAAATATTAATTTTTTAATTTTAAATCAATATTAATTTTCGAAAAAACCACTCACACCCCTAAGATTTGCTAAAAAAATTATACATGTTCCTTTAGTTTCATAAATAGTCACATAGACCCTCTTAATTTCGTAAATGACTATTATACCTTTTGACTAAATCAATCTAAATAAATATAAATATAGTAATAGGATAAAAATAATAAATAAAAATCATATGATACAAATAAAGTGTTACAATAAATATAATTGATAAAATAACATGTACAATAAAAATTTTGTTAATATTAAGTTATTATTAGTCTATCTTGACGAATGAACTAAAATCTATTAATCCAAAAATTGATCTTAAGATTGATATTAATATAGACATAATTAAATAAGATATTGTTAATTTTATAAATTATTGTGAATGTTAGGTATAATTAATTAATTTTATTAGTATGTCAAGTAGATTTTAATATTAGTAAAAAGAATATGACAAACTAATAATAAAAGAATATGAAAAATAATAATGTTGAAAATAAAATTTTTAAAATTAAAAATATTTTATAAAATTTTATCTTATGTTATGTATTATATTTTTTAATTTAAGGAGTTTTGTATGACCATTTAAATAAAATTTAGAGGCGTGAGTGGTCTTTTTACTATTAATTTTGTAGCCTATTTGAAGTACTATATCATTTTATATCATACATCGCACTTAAGATGTTGATTTTATTAAGGTGTTATGTTATTAAAAATTAAACTTAGCATTTATAATGTACTACAACTTTAATGTAAAATGTAATAAAAAAATATAAAGACATTTTCGAGTAGTCAATTTTAGTTTTCTTTTACAAAATAGTATTATAAAAGACAACTGGTAAAATGTAATAAAAATCCTATGGAAAAAAAAAGTTAGTAGAGGTGATTCTCTTTATTAAAACATATGACGTAATACACAAACGTACACATATTCAGTACTTCTATTTATCCTTATTTATTGATAGGTGGGAAATTAAAATCGCATTTACCCTAATGTATTATGAATTGATATGTGAAATATAAATATTATTAAAAGTTAATTCGCAAACTGATGAAGTAAACCATCCTTTATGGACATTTGACACATTAATCTAAGGTCAAATGAGATATATCACATGATATTTCATATAGTAGTCCAATTTTCAACATTTGCATATGGTTTTATAAGCTTGTAAACCAATAAATATACCATGAGAAATCAAAGGCTATTCTATGGCCATGCATTAGAATAAAACAATCTAACAGTACACACTATATCTGATCGATAGATTTTGAAATTAGTTTGATTACATGATAATAATCGAGTTATCTTATAACATTAATGATATGATTTAAGTAATATTTTAGCAATTTTGAGTTTCACATTGAATTTTCAAATTAATTAAATGTTGAAACCCTTTCATGTTTGGCCTAAAATTACAACTTGACAAAATTACAAAAAACCAATAATGAATGGCGTAGGATACATAGTAAAATAAATTTTAAAATGTATTTAAATGTACGTATGAATTTTGTGGAATTAAACAAAATATGTTGTTCAAGTGAAATTGTGAGAATATTTAAAATTATAGGGGTGGTCACTGAATTTTCTCCGAATTGAGCCAACCCCATGATACAGATGGTTTTGTTTTGACAAATACGATTTGTTAGCCACTTTATTCCCACCGCATAAAGCCTAAGAGAGGCAAAATTATTAATCTGACTCTGGAATCTTCAGGTCTTCACAAAAGAACATATAACAAACTTGAAAAAAAAAATTTGCCCCTTCAGATCCTAAAAGTATTGTGCTTCTAATCTTGTTTTGCATGCTTCAGCTGTAGTAATTAGTTCATTTCCATGTAATAATAAAAAAAAAACTACATTCATATGTGGGCAAGATCATGCCAGTTTAACCTTTAGCGTTGCTGCTGGAGATAATCAAATCAGGGCGGAGAAAAGGAGAATGGAATCAGAGGCTAAGATTAATAAGTGGGCCTCAACTTGCTTTGCCCCTCTTTCTTAAACGATTGGTGGTTAACTGCTGACTCAGCCAAGTCTTGGCTGCACTTGATTCACCGATTTAGGTTATTTTGTCTTCTATCTAATGCAGCGAAGAAGCTTTGCTGCTTAACATGCTGCAATGCAACTTTATCCTTTGAAGTTCAAACTTTAGGGCTGCGCACTTTATGTAATCCTATGAATAAAAAGAATTTGTTTTCAAATGTGAAAAAAGAAAAGGTAAGGTAGTAACTAAATATATTATAGCATCAAAGCAAGATTTGATATGAATTTAGTACAACAAAGAACATCAAATCTGTGATTCCTTGTTTAATGTCACCATCGAGCAATAAATTTAAAAGCCTACCTATCAAATAGACGTGGCAATAAATGGAGAAAAAGTTGAATTATAAGAACAAGTTTACGATTTGCACGGTTAATCATTCGTGAATTGAGACAGCATCCAAGAATCCAATTTCAATACAACAACATAGGAGATAAACAGATGACGAATTTTATGAGATAAAGAAGGAGGTTGAGTTTTATTGTATCTCTATTTTCATTCCTTTTAAATTTAAAATAGGTTTTGCAACCGGTTTGTTAACCGATTATAACATTTTTGAAATAATTAAATATTTTCATTATTAAAAATAATGTGTACCGTTGATTACATCTAATGGTACAAATTTGTTACACTATTAATACCGTAAAAAAAATTACGGCACCATAAAGGGACCCTTGTAATATATATTGACTTATTTAAAGTTCAAGGGATATGATGAGTAAACTATGGTTGAACTTTCGTAGTAAGAATGGGGCCATGTATATTGTCAAGTTGCTTGTAGCATACAATAATCAAGTAATGTATGTGTGCATGTTTGTTTCTAAATGTCCAAAACTTAATTTGCATTACATACTAATTGAAACTATATTCTACACTTGTGTGTGGGAAAATTTTATTTTTTATTTTTTAGATCTATTGAATTTGTGTTTCTTTTGGTACTTGTTTAAATTATGTATTTGAGATGTAATGTAGGATATTAGATTTGAGATATAAAATTACTGGGGAGTTTAATTTTTTAATTGGTTGAGCTTAATTTTGTCTTTGAATGACACAATCTAATGGTAAACATAAAATAACAATAAATAAAAAATAATTCGAAATACAAGTTTAACTAAGCTATATTAATGGTGAGTGAAATGGTTTACACTAAAAATGTATCAGCAATTACCAAAGTTATAGTATGATAAAAATTATGATACTATAGTGAAAGAAATTACTGACACTTAATATGTACAAGAAACTGTTAACACTATAATTTTATAAATTTGGTGATACTATAATAACAATAATTACTGAAACCACAAACTGTGGTGTAGCCAAAAATAAACTGAGGACAAAGTTTATGACCAACATTAAATTCAAACAAGGAAGAAAACATATAAGATACCAAAATTTATTGTTATATATATATACACATGTTGGATCATAAACTTGATCCAAGATGAATAAATTTAAGCCCAACTCATAGAAGATTCCATGAGTAGGTATGATTGGTGAGATTTGAATTATTTGTGTTAGGTGTGGTTGGAGAAGTAGGTGAGTGGTATGTTTTAATGAATGGTGAAGATTTATGTAGTAGTTGAATAAATGAATGGTTGTGATTAGTTTGTATCATGTATAAATACCCCCTCTCCCCTTTGGTTTAAGCATCAAGTGAAGTAACAAAATCTCTAAGGTGTAGAGAGTGAAAAATAAGAGTTATAATTAGTGAGGAGTGTTATTGAAGAAATAAAATAGTGTGTTTTGTGTGTTTTATTTGTAAATTCTCCAACAAAGTAGTATCAGAGCTAGTGCTTGATGCTATATATAGTCATATAGCATATCAAATCGAAGATCTCGACGGGAGGAATGTGACGCCGCAAAAATCATCTCGATCCAAGACCGGACGCGCCCACACTTGCCGCCGGAAGTTTTCTGTCCTGAAGCTGAGTCGACTCACTGAGTTGAACCAAGCTGGGCCGAACTGAATGAAGCCGAGCGGAGCTGAACCGAATCAAGTCGAACTGAGCCAACTCTAGCTGAACCAATCCGGACCGAACCAAGATTACCAAGCCGCCGTTGATTGTTGACCGAACGTTGACCGTGGACCAGCGTTGACCGTTGACCGAAAGTTGACTCGAGTCTTCCCCAAGGTTTTTTGACGTACCAGATCCATCTGTGTTTTCAGAACCTCCAAATTCTCACTCAATTTGTGAGTTATGGCAAACGGTGGTATGATGTCATTTTAAGTTCCACAATTAAAGGGAAGTAAGTTTGACAATTAGAGTATTAAAATGAAGGCTCTATTGGGCGCACATGATGTATGAGATGTCGTGGAGAAAGACTTTATTGTGCCAGAAAATGAAGCCACTTTAATTGCGGCACAAAAGGAGAATTTAAAAGACTTGAAGAAAAAAAGAGAATAAAGTAAAGTATCTCATCTTTCAATCATTAGATTATGATACTTTTGAAAAGATTGCTGGTACAAACTCCTCAAAAGAAGCATGAGAGAAATTAGAGACCTCTTACAAATGAGTGGAGCAAGTTAAGAAGGTTCGTCTCCAAACATTACGAGGAGAATTTGAGTCCTTACACATGAAGGCGTCGGAGTCAATTTCTGACTACTTTACTCGGGTTGTGATCGTTTCCAATGAATTAAAAAGAAATGGCGAGGAGTTAAAAGAGGTAAGGATCATTGAAAAGATACTTCCATCAATAGACTCGAAGTTTGACCATATTGTTGTGACAATTGAAGAAACAAGAGATCTAGAGGATATGACGATCGAGCAACTTCAAGGAAGGTTGCAAGCCTATGAAGAAAAATAAAAAAAGAAGTAAAGAATCGAAGAGCAACTTCTCAAGATGGAAGTCAATCCAAAGAAAGGAGAAGAAAGCTCCAACAACGAGAGAAGACACTATGTCCGAGGTAGAGGTCGTGGTCGTGGACGAGGTTGGAATTTCAACAATAACAACTCCAATTATGCCAAAGGAGAAAGCTCAACCAGAGGACGAGGCAGAGGCAATCCAAGATCGAGGTATGACAAATCCTAAGTACAGTGATATAACTGTCAAAAGTTTGGGCATTATGCTTCAGAATGCAGAGCTCCAAGTACCAGAATTGAGGAGAGAGTGAACTATGCTGAAGAAAAAAATGGTGAAGATGACACACTTTTACTAGCACGCAATGACACAACTGGAGGTCAAGAAAATATATGGTATCTTGACACAGGTGCTAGCAATTATATGAGTGGAAACAAAAGGATGTTCTTGCAACTAAGTGAATCTGTGAATGGCAGCGTTGCTTTTGGAGATGATTCAAAAGTACCAGTGAAGGGTAGAGGTAACATTTTTTTTCATGCAAAAGATGATAGTCACCAAATAATTTCGAATGTTTACTATGTGCCCAATATGAAAAGCAACATCCTTAATTTGGGTCAACTTTTAGAAAAAAGCTATGAGATTCACTTAAAAGATTATAGTCTTTTCCTAAGAGATGATAAATGAAATATAATTACAAATGTGAGAATGTCGAAGAATAGAATGTTTCCATTAAATATTCAAAATGATGTTACAAAATATCTCAAAGTCTGTCACAAAGATCAATTCTGGACTTGGCATCTTCGATATGGGCATCTCAACTTTGGAGGACTGGAGCTACTATTTAAGAAGAATATGGTGAAAGGCTTACAATACATCAATCACCCTGATCAACTTTGTGAAGGATGTTTACTTGGCAAGCAGTTCAGAAAGAGTTTTCCAAAGGAGTCAAACTCAAGAGCTCAGAAGCCACTCGAGCTCATTCATACTGATGTGTGCGGTCCATTCAAGCCAAACTCCCTTGGTAAAAGTAACTACTTCCTTCTCTTCATAGATGATTTTTCACGAAAAACTTGGGTGTATTTTTTGAAGAAAAAATTAGAAGTCTTTGAAGCTTTCAAGAAGTTTAAAGCTGCAGTGGAAAAAGAAAGTGGATACCAGATTAAAGCCATGAAATCTGATCGAGGTGGAGAGTTCACTTCCAAAGAATTTTTAGAGTTTTGTGAAGCAAATAGAATTTGACTCCCTTTGACAGTTCCAAGATCCCCCCAACAAAATGGTGTTGCAGAAAGGAAGAACAGAACCATCCTCGACATGGCAAGAAGCATGCTTAAGAGTAAGAGGCTACCTAAAGAATTTTGGGCTGAAGCTGTTGCATGTGCAGTCTGCTTATCCAATCGATCTCCAATAAGAAGCGTGTGGGGCAAGACGCTACAAGAAGCTTGGAGTGGAAGAAAACCTGGTATCACCCATCTAAGAGTTTTCGGAAGCATTGCCCATGTACATGTACCAGACGAAAGTAGAGCCAAGCTGGATGACAAAAGTGAGAAGTTCATCTTCATTGGCTACGACAACAACTTCAAAGGATACAAGCTTTATAATCCAAACAACGGGAAGATCGTGATCAGTCGAGATGTAGTTTTTGATGAAGAAGGAGAATGAGATTTTGGCTCTAGTGTGGATGACTTCAACTTATTTCCCATTGAAGAAGATGATCATACACAGATAAAACAAGTAGACGAACAACAAGAGCTTGCTACTCCACCTATCTCACCAGCATCAACCACATGCGGAGATTCACCGCCGTTTTTCCTAAATGAAAGAATAGGAGAACGTACAAGGAGTCTTCAAGATCTCTATGAGGTAACTGAGAGACATGATAATCTCACTCTTTTTTACCCCTTTACTGATTGTGAGCCAGTCAACTTCCAAGAAGCTGCACTAGATGAGAAGTGGAGAATTGCAATGGATGAAGAAATCAAAGCCATTGTGAAGAATGATACTTGGGAGCTTACTACTCTTCCTAAAGGTCATAAGGCGATCGATGTCAAATGGGTGTATAAAATAAAAAGAAATGCGAAGGGAGAAATTGAAAGGCACAAGGCGAGGCTAGTTGCAAAAGGCTATAGTCAAAAAGCTGGTGTAGACTATGACGAGGTATTTGCTCCTGTAGCTCGACTTGAAACTATTAGACTTATTATTTCTTTGGCTGCTCAGAATAAATGGAAAATTTTTCAAATGGATGCGAAGTCTGCTTTCTTGAATGGATTCCTTGAAGAAGAAGTTTACATCGAACAACCATTAGGTTATGTGGTGAAAAGACATGAAAACAAAGTTTTGAGATTGAAGAAAGCTCTTTACGGGTTAAAGCAAGCACCAAGGGCATGGAATAACAGAATTGACAAGTATTTTCAAGAGAAAGGCTTCACCAAATGCCCATATGAACATGCTCTCTACGTCAAAGAAAAAGATGGAGATATTTTGATTGTGTGCCTGTATGTAGATGATCTCATCTTCACTGGAAGTAATCCAAGCTTGTTTGAAGAGTTCAAGAGAGTGATGATCAAAGAGTTCGAGATGACTGACATCGGATTAATGGCATATTACCTCGGCATTGAAGTCAAGCAAAATGAAGAAGGCATATTTATCTCCCAAGAAAGTTATACAAAGGAGATTCTCAAGAAGTTCAAGATGAATGATTATAAGCCTATAAGCACGCCAGTGGAATGCGGAGTTAAATTATCCAAACATGATGAAGGCGAAGATATAAATCCAACATTCTTTAAAAGTTTGGTTGGAAGCCTACGTTATTTGACATGCAGAAGACCAGATATCCTTTATGCCGTTGGACTTGTGAGTTGATACATGGAGAATCCAAAGACCACTCATTTTAAAGCTGCAAAAAGAATCCTTCGCTACATCAAAGGTACAATTAATTTCGGCTTGTTATACTCATTTTCTAATGACTACAAGCTTGTTGGATATAGCGATAGCGATTGGGGTGGAGATGTATATGATCGAAAGAGCACCATGAGATTTGTGTTCTTCATGGGAGATACTGCTTTCACATGGATGTCAAAGAAGCAACCAATTATCACGCTATCTACCTGTGAAGTTGAGTATGTAGCTGCCACATTAAGTGTTTGTCATGCAATTTGGCTCAGAAATTTGCTTAAAGAGTTAGGTTTGTCACAAGAAGAGACAACCGAGATTTGTGTTGATAAAAAATCAGCAATTGCCCTATCCAAGAACCCAGTCTTTCATGATCGAAGCAAACACATAAACACTCGCTATCATTTCATAAGAGAGTGTATTGCAATAAAAGAAGTGCAAATCAAGTATGTAAAATCACAAGATCAAGTAGCTGATATCTTCACTAAGCCACTTAAGCAAGAAGACTTTGTAAAATTCAGAAGTTTGCTTGGTGTCGCAGGATCAAGTTTAAGGGGGGGTGTTGGATCATAAACTTGATCCAAAATGAATAAATTCAAGCCCAACTCATAGAAGATTCCATGAGTAGGTATGATTGGTGAAGTTTGAATTATTTGTGTTAGGTATGGTAGGTGTGGTTGGTGAAGTATGTGAGTGGTAGGTTTTAATGAATGGTGAGGATTTATGTAGTAGTTGAATAAATGAATGGTTGTGATTAGTTTGTATCATGTATAAATACCCCCTCTCCCCTTTGGTTTAAGCATCAAGAGAAGTAACAAAATCTCTAAGGTGTAGAAAGTGAAAAATAAAAGTTGTAATTGGTGAAGAGTGTTGTTGAAGAAATAAAATAGTGTGTTTTATTTGTAAATTCTCCAACAACACACACACATACACTCATTTTTTTCATGTGTGTAAATATTTGTGTGATTTTAAAATAAATTTTAGACGCGAAATCTTGTAACACACTTTGAACTTAGATTTAATATATTTAATAAGTCTTTCGGGGGCAGATTTATAATTTAACTAGCTAAAAAGAAAATGTCTTCTAAATTTCTAGACCGGGGTAGCTGCCCCTGCTTGTCTCTTACTAACTCCGCCACTAACTACAAACTAATGTCACTAACTAATGATTGTTAAATTAGTAACACAATTAAGAAGTATTACTAAAATTGCTTAATAACGCTATTTCAGTGTCAGTAAAGACTATTTTTCTTGTACCTAAGAAAGTGCATCGCGTCGAGGACCCAGCGCAACCCTTGACGCTGCAGTGTCCTTTTCCCCTGTACTTGGTATGTGGTTTGTAGAGATGAGTGCAGTTCTTGGCGCTACAGGTGCTGGATTTGTGGAGTTGATGTTCATCTCGAGTGTCTTTCGTTGACACCGTGTGATGCGCCAACGACTAGATCTCGATCAGTTGAGCAGCCGGGTGCTTATCCAGAAGCAGTATCGTCTACTTTTTTTTGTGGTTATTATAATAATGCTTACTGGGGGCTTTGGTCCGCTCTCTCATCAGCAACACCAACAGCAGGCTGGGGGCCGCGGCGGCGGCGGCATGGGGGTCGTTTTCGCGGGAAAGTATTTAAGAGTGGGGCACATAGCTCTGGAGGATGAGATTTCTGATTTTCAGTAAGAACTCAATGGAATCTGACATTCATTACTGTAAGTTTAAATTGCTTTTTAGAATTTAGACGCTAAGCTGTTTCTTTTACCTAAAACTCCTTATTTTTTGAATGTTGGCATTGTAAGTTCCGTCTCCGAGAATAATTCTGAAATATATCCTCTTTGTTTTTATTTGTTTGTTTTCTCTCAAGGTTATATTATTTCAAATTAATTTGAGAAAAAATTATGTTAAATGCAACTGCATGCATGAGATTTAATATATTAATTATCAATCACAACTCTCTTTTTAGTTTATCCCTCCCCCCCCCCCCTCCCACCCCCACACATATTTCATGGAGCTCTTGCTCTCTCGTTCTTGAGTGCAGGGGCAGATCCTGCATGTGACCAGTGGGGGCTCAAGACCCCATTGGCCAAAAAAAAATTGTAAAAATAAAAGAGAAAAATATTTTTATTTTTTAATTATCCCTCATTAAATTTATTAAAATAGTCACTATAAATTATAAACCCCATAAAATTTAAATTTTAACTTTTAAGAATTATAAAAACTTATATTTTAATTAAAAATAATGATAGTCCTCTACCCAAAATATTTTCTATTCTCAAAAATAAGATTAATTCTTATATTTTCTATAATAATAGTAAAGAGAACGTTTTCCGTAATGAAACTCATGAATAATCATCTTTGGAATTGGATGAGATAAATGATTGTTTGGTTGTTTATATAGGAAATAATAAATTTAATAATATTGATAACAAGTCTATTGCATAATATTTTTAAAATATGAAATTTCGTAGAGAATAATTATAAATGTATTAACAAATATTTTATATATTCAAAATTTTAATTTTTTATATTTTACTATTATCTAATTTAGCCCCCGGTAAATTATTCTTCTAGATCCGCCACTGCTCGAGTGAACATCCTCTTTATAACTTTCAGTTCCCCCCCCCCCCCCCTTCTTTTTTTCTTTTTTTTTTGGGCGAGAGCAGTTTATTTTTCAGGATCTATATAGTGGTTTTAGTTCCGATCCATATCTAGCTATGTCGTCACTTTGCTTTTATCAAATAATGGGATCTGTAATGAGTTTTTGCGACTTTTTTTTTCTTTTTCGGATGTCTCAAAGTATTCTTTGTGTAAATATCAAGCTTGTGATGTTTTTAAAAAGAGAAGACTGTTGCATGCAGTTGCTTGGTCGTTGCCTCAAGTACCAAACGTCTAGCATTCCCTCATTACTTGGCGCCAATGAGTTCTTTATTTGAGAGAAAAAAGAAGACTATACCTTCGCAGTATGAATTATTGATATTAAATAATAACAGCATGTCACTTCGAATTCAATATGAAATTTGTTAGTGTTTTTTTTTTATTTTAAAAATTTGATTATGTATGGAAATAATAGTATGAGATAAAAGAAGGGTATTTTGAGTTTATCTTACCTATTGGAGGCCTATTACAACGCCGCAAACCTTTTTCACGCCGAAAGGTTCTTAATAAGTTTTATGGTATGAAACTTGGTGTTAGTATAAGATGCCGAGAACATTTTGAATGGCCGCATTACTTGATTCAGAAGGTTCTTGCAAATGCCTTTAGCGGTTGGTCACAATTTAATTTAAATTTAATTTAAATTATTTTAATTTTTTTTTTAATTTAACTTGAACTTAATAGAAGAAAAAAGATTTCTTTGTTCATTGGATAAGGAACTCTTTTTAAAATCATGGTGGCACGTTGATAGTAGTAAATATTTTATTTTTATTTTTTTACATAAAAATCAGATAATTTTAAAATAAATGAGGTTATATTAAAAAAAAAAAAAGGTTGATAAGATACAATGAGATTTCAAAATATCATTATATCACCCCTCATAAATAATCAATTGGCCACAATGGAGTTTGGTAGGAGTTAAATGCGGGAAGATTATCATTTTCCTAATAAAAATTTTCTCAAAATTGCACTGCCACTGTTGAGTATGTAGTGAACGCAGACACACACTGAGGAAACGGCTTCGTTCTTGCTGGTTGTGTTGGCTTAGATACACACGTGACTTAATAGCGAGTCACTTAAGTGCTTAAAACGGCATCGGCAAAAATGAAATGGGCTGCGTTTTGGGCTGGCTTCATTTAAATGATTTCATGTGCTGCTCACGTGATTGCTCAAGTGTTTCAAGAACGGTTAAAACCGTTAAGCTACGTGTCCTTCATCTGTACAATCTCGAAGTAAAAGTTTGTTACAGATTCAGTTTTACAGCTGGTTATCTAGCTTACTTCAGGCGCGTGTGGATTGATTTACAGTTGGCTATCTATGAGATAGAGAGGCTAATCTTGTTCACTGTACTTGATTATCATGCTTTGTAAAGAATCCTTCATTGAATCATCAATGAAACTCTCTAATGGCTTCACCCGTGGATATAGGTCTTGCAAAAGACTGAATCGGGTAAATTGATTTGTTGTTGAGTGATTGCTTTGATTTCTGTTTTCTAGATCTTTGTTTCAATTCCTGAGAGTGGTAGTTAGGGTTCTTGTTAATCGATTGATCAATTCTTGAATCGAAATTGATTGAGTATTGAATCTTGAGTGATTTTATAAAGCAACCTGGTCAGTAGAGTTGATCTTGTTTAGCATTATACACAGATCAACTTCAACAGCCACAGATTAGAAGTTATTTACTTCACTAAAAAACAAGTCAAGTCAAGTCTTTTCTGCAATGCGATATCTCTTATTCTTCATATTAATGTTCTCTTAATTTGTAGTTTCAAATCAGCATCAAATTGAAGGAAAAAAAAAATGTCATTGCACTGCAACCAAAAAAAACGATAGCGCATTTTACACATGAAACCATAAATTATTTGAGATAAATAACCAGAACCAGCTTTGGTGCTTATAATTATGCTAATCCGTACCAATCCGCACCAGTAGGCACCGTCTTTTGGTCCTTAATTACGGCGTGCACGGCCCATTTTGTTTTTATCCGCACAATAACATGATGCCTCATCTGTTAGAAAACCAATGAATTCTGATATTTGTAAAAAGTCCAAAAGCTAAATTCTGCAGCCCCCAAGAACTCTTTCTACGGCCACAAAAAATATAAAGAAGATTCTGAAAGTGACTTTGTAAGGAAGGCCCATAACTAATAAATAAAAAGCCAAATGTAAGTTAAAAATTCAAGCCACCAACTTTGACAATAATCTGCAGCAAATCAATTTAATTCAATTGTCCAGTAGCTAATCTTGCCTTATACTTATCAATTGATCCATTATCTTTCAATTTTCTTTTAAAAATTCATTTGCACCCTATAGATTTAGTACCTGAAGGCAAATCAATCAACTCCCATACATGATTGCTCATGATAGAATCCAACTCGTTATTAATTACCTCTCTCCACAGAGGTGCATCGCGAGAAGCCATTGCTTCTTTGAAAGTTTGAGGATCATTCTCAGCAAGAAAAACATAGTAGTCTTCACCAAAATTAGTGGTTGTTCTCATCCTTTTAGTGCTCCTTGGTTTAACATCTGAACTCTCAGAAGGATCACTAATTGATTCTTTATGGGGTAAACAACTAGTATTAGTTTTCTTAGAAAAGATAGATTTAAAGAACTTAGCATTCTTAGATTCAATGATGGTATTTGCCTAAAAAACGAATATCCCTCATCTCTTAATACTAAGAATTTATAAGTAGCATTGTTCTAGGCATACCTTATAAATAATCAGTCAATAGTTTTAAGTCTCAACCTAGTTCTTTTAGGAACTAATTTAAGAACCTTCGCTAAGCACCCCCATATTTTGAAGTATGATAAGCTTGGCTTATAATTCCTCCATAACTTATAAGGTGTCTTTCATGTTTTCTTATAAGGTATGCTATTTTGAATATGACAAGCTAATAGCATTGCTTTCCCCCACAAATTCAACGGTGCTCCAGAACTTATTGACATAGAATTTACTATTTCTTTTAATGTTTTATTTTTTCTTTCAGCCACAGCATTAGATTCAGGTGAATAGGGAGATGTCACTTCATAGATGATACCATGATTCTCACAATAAGCATTTAACATGCTTGAATCATATTCACCTCCTCTATCAGTTCTTAATCTTTTGATTTTTTTTATTAAGTTGATTTTCAACTTCACTTTTATAAATTAAGAATTTTTCACCTGCTTCATCTTTATTTCTCAATAGATATATTTTTGTATATCTTGAGAATCATCAATAAAGGTAATATAATACCTTTTACCCCCTTTGGTCATAGTATATTTTAAGTCATCAAGATCAATGTGAATTAAACTGAGAAGTTCAGTTTCTCTATTTTGAATTGGTTTACATGTCTTCTTTGTGAATGTAGATTCCACATGTACATCACATTTGTCATTTGACAAGTTCAATTTAGACAGTAAACCAAGTTCTTTTATTTTCTTAATATAAGAAAAATTCACATGACCAAGCCTTCTATGCCATAAATTAATAGAGTCAACAATATTAGCAGAACAATAAATATAAGTAGAAGAAGAAACATTTTCATTAATGATAATATTCAGTACATTGAGCTTGAATTATTCCCTAGAACAGTAACCTTTCCTACTAAAAACCCCATTTTTAGTCATTACAATTTTTTCACCCTCAAAAGACACTTTAACCCTAGCCTTGCCCAGTACAAAAACATATATCAAGTTGTATCGAATTTCTGGAACATGGAGAACGTTACTCAGTGAGAGGGTTTTCCCAGAAGTAAGTTTGAGAAGAACTTTTCCCTTGCCTAAGACCAGAGTTGATCGAGAATCACCAAGGAAAATAAATTCTTCTCCCTCCCTCATTGGAGTATACTCAAAAAAATGAATTTCTGTTACCACGAATGTGTTTGGTGGCTCCAAAATCAATCACCCAATCATTATATTCAGCAACCATGCTCACTTCAGAGACAACCACAGCAACAATAATTTCATCTCCTTCAGCTAGGTTGACTTTAAGAGTATTTTTGTTGTCTCCCTTTCTCTGAGGTTTATTTCTACATTGATAGGCATAATGTCCAATTTTTCCACAAACATAACATTGACCTTTCTTTTTAGCTATAGGATTTTTACCTTTATTCAAAAATTTCTTGTTGGGATTTTTCTTTCTTTGATCAGATTAAGGCTTAGTCTCAATTATATTTGCATTAGAATGAAGGTTTCTGGCCATGTCTCTAAGCCTATTTTGCTCTTCGATCTTAATATGCACGACTACATCTTCAAGGCTCATAGGTTTCTTCTTACGCTTCGCAGTTTTGATATAGTCATTCCATGATTCTGGAAGTTTCTCAATTAATCAGCCAGCTAAAAATCTTGCAGGAAGTATAATACCTTCATTTTTAAGATTATCAACTGATCGATGGTAGTCATGAATTTGATTTGTAACAGACTTATTATCTACCATCCTAAAATGCAGAAAGTCACTAATAAAGTGTTGTTGGGATCTAGCCTCCTCTATAATATATTTTTACTAAGCAGGTTCCAAATTTCATAGGCATTCTTATAAGTGTAGTATATGTCATAGCGGTTGTTGGAAAGGGCACTTAAAATCGTGTACCTACAGATTTTATTATTTGCATTCCAAGTTTTCATTTTGTTGTCAAAGTCTTCACAGCCTTCTTCTGGGGGAGAAAAGGTCAGGTATTCAACCAAATTGTGCACATTCAGAAGGTCGTGAATTTTATCTTGCCAACGCTTGAAATGTTCTCTATTAAAGGGTTCTATCTTTGACAAAAGAAGAAAGATGAGGAAGCCATGGCTGGAGTTGTTGTAAGAGCTGGAACATTTTCAAAACTCATTTTGATGTTAAGAGTATGTTCTTTAAGCTGTTAAAAAACCAATGAATTCTGATATTTGTAAAATTTCACAGTAAAAAAATCTAAAAGCTAAATTCTCCAGCCACCAAGAACTCTTTCTACGGCCGCAAAAAATACAGTGAAGATTAGTGAAAGTGACTTTGTAAGAAAGGCCCACCACTAAAAAATTAAAAGCCAAATTTAAGTAAAAAATTCAAGCCACCAAGTTTGACAATAATCTACAACAAACTAATTTAATTCAATTGTCTAGTAACTTCACTTTTCCTCAGTTCAACAACTCTTCGAATAATCCAATTGATAAATGTAGAAGCTGCAAAACAATAATTGATAAACACAAACATAGAAAGTGATGAAATTAGAAAGTTAAGGCGTGCCAATAAAGCACTGTCCTTAAAGAACATATTTTGTGCCTTCTTGGATAATTTCTGGGTGCGTAAAGGAATCAAAGAGTCTGATCTTCTAGGATTCAATGTTCTTCCAATTGTAATGGCGCACTCCAAAATACAATTGATTCAAACAACTAATATTTTTGTTTTTCCAGATAAAGTGTATAGCTTTGATGAAGATGGAGAAGATGATAAGAAAAAATTTTCTCTTTTTTTTCCTCCCCCCAATTAGTCACTGCAGCTGGCTTTTTATAGTCTTAAATTACAACAATCATCTCCTTGATTTTTGCCAGTAATGAGTGCATGAAGCTGATTTTAAGGCCTGATATCAAGCAACTGCAGTGCTGAAACCAAGGCACGTCCTCTGAATGTGGATATGCTCAGCTTTACCAATTCAAAACAGTTTAAAAAACTGATTATTCCATCCAAGATAACGAATGTATAAGTTTTCATCAAGTGGCTAATAAATGGGCCAAGCTCGTGAGCTCATTTTTGAAGGCTATATGTGTATTACTAATTTTAGTATTTTAAAATACCTCACAATTTCCAACATCATCAACATTAGTAGGTTGGCCACAGGGGAAGATTTCGCAGGGAAATGTTTGAGATTTTCGTATGATTAGTGTTAAAAATTGTATATTTATTAAAGGGTAAAAATATTATTTTTTGCTTATATTATAATATATATTTGTAATTATGTAACATATTACAAATTTCTACCTATTTTTCTAAATATTTGATTTTGTATATTTTTGTGTGTTTATTAGGTAAAAATAATAATTTCACGCAAATTGAGGCTTCAAATAAATATACGGATGTCAAATTTGAATTCCAGAAGTCTGAGAAATTGGGTCATTGTCAAGGAGGATCCGAGACTTTTGTTGTAAATTTATAAGTTTTTAACACGATAAATGTGTTAATTATGAAATTATAAGTTTTTACTATGTTAGGTATGGTAATTGTTAGTGAAATATGTTGAATGTACTTCAGTGGATTAAGTTAGGTTTATGTTTGATTAGTGGGACAAAGTAAGGTTAAGATGTAATTAGTTTTATTTATTTGTGTGGTGTAAATTAATCATGTATTAGTATAAATAGAGAGGGGGGAACACATCTCTCCACACATTCTCTTCTCTTCTTTCCGATCAAATTCTTCTTCTCATCTCTCTTTGTAATATATTTTCAATAAATAAAATTAATTTTATTTCAATTTTCAATTATCATTTTTTTTAATTATGTGTTTTTCGATTTTAATAATTTCCTTTATTTCAAATATGTTTACCTAAATAGTAATAGTTAGGGTGAGGTGAAACTTTTAGTAGAAAAATATGATTTAATTAAATTCTATTTTTAATTATATAAATTAAATTATTTTTTATTTAATTTATCCATATTTTATATTTTGAAATTTTGATTTATTGTACACAAATATGGGAGTTTGGTACAATAAATTCTTAATATCTTAGTATAAAGTATGGTAAATGATATTTTAACTTATTGTAGACAAGTTAATTTTTGACATATTAAGTACTTAATTCATAATAAAATTAATGGGAAAATAATTGTAATTTATACAATTAATCTTTTGGGAAATAAAATAAAAATAAAAAGAATTTATTAAATTGTATTTATTGCTAGGAGTGGATCCATAACCTAACCAATTCAATTTCATAGTTTTTCTCAAATTAAATTGCATATTTTTAAATTTTATTTCATTTTTTATAAACTTAAATAAACAAATTAAATCATTTCTCTGTGAATCGACCTCGAACTCACTGAATTATAATATAACAATATACTCTTATACTTAGAACTTAGAAATCACTTTTAAGTCGTGTCAATGTAGTTTTGTGATGTTCTCCAATCAAGTGTTTGGAGTTTGGAGAGATTTATTATAATTTTCAATAAATACTCCATGGAGTCAGATTAATTTTAAGTTTAATTTACTTTTGTTAAGTCCATTAGTTATACAGTTGGAATCTTATGGGAAGTCTAATTAAATTAGAATTTTATTTATTGCATATCTTGCAATAAGAATTAATTTATTAATTCCCTAATTTAGTGATATTCCAATTTATTAGGAATATTTCTTTCCTAGTTTTATTAAATGTCTAAAATTGCAAATCAATTAATGACAGGATTTCATAATTGGCGCATAAGATTTATTTAGAGTAAGAAGTTGATTCAAACATGAAGTTTATTAAATCTCTAGATATTTCTTGGGAGACAAGTAAGACAAAATATCATGTTTATTCCTATTCAAATTCATAGGAATTATAAGAGGAAATAAACTCTTATTTGGAAAAAATCCAAGTCTTGCAATTTTTGTGAAACCTTAGTACCTATATGAAGAGAGGTATCCTCCTTTAGAGAATTCAAATTTGGCACATAATGTTGTGTTGATTTGTTTTATTATCTTCTTCATTCAAGTCTTGTAACAAGACTATTTCTTTTTACCTATGTAGAGATATATGTGGATCTTGGATAAAGATTGCAAAAATCCCTATGGGGACAAGGACCCTTAGGGATTTTCCCTATTTGGGGAGGGTATGAGGATGGTTTTATTCCAAATTTCTTATTTAGAGAAGGGATGTGGATAATATTTTACCCAATTTCTTATTCGGGGAAGGAACAAGGATGAGGTGCAATTTTCATCCCCTACCCATTTCTCCATTTGCTTTAATTTTTAATTTTGATTTTATTTTTTAGAATTATTAATAAATGAATAATAAAATTTAAATTATAAAATGTTAAATATTAGTATAAATAAAAAATATCAAAATATTTATACAAATCTACTATAAAATGTTTGAGCCTAATTAAATAGTTGTAATCCTGAATTACTATTTGACCAAACCTTATTCCAAAGGCCTTAGCCCAAAACTATTTTAGATTATGAGTTATATTGTTTATATTATTTTTATTGATTTAGATTTGAAATCTGATGTTATCTCTCAATTTGCCACATTCCTCGAGGAAGAACATGATGAGCATGAGGTGTAAGAGTAAATGCTTTTATTAAAAATATTAATTTCAGTGTCTATACCCATTTCATTGATTTCATTATTAATATTAAAGTAATTTCTTTTTATTATAGGATTATGAAGGTTGACGAAGATAATTATTCTGATGATTTGTATTTTGTAGTGTAATTTTTGTAATGGATTAATATCAATCTAAGATATATTTCAAGTCTTACTTTTGTTTAAATTTTATTTTAATATGATTAAATTAAGTTCAGAAGTTAAAAACGTATCAGTTATTTGGGGATCGGGGACCCTCGGGGACCCCCTCTTATTATTCGGGGAGGGGACGGGGATCCCCTCAAGCAATTCTGACAAGGACGGGGAGGGGATATGAATATATGCAAAATATCAGGGATGGGTGAAAGGATGTCGATCCCCTCCTCTCCATATTGCCATCCTTAATCCTGGATTACTAAACATTGAAAAATTGAAGAATTGATATTGATCACTTTGTGAAGTGCCTTGAGGATCGTGGATCAAGAGAGGTAGCAATTATTCAAGAGAAGTAGATTCAGTCTAAGATTGAGTAAGCTATATGGTGATAAACTTTAAGTGAGAGTCTTAAGTTTGGTAAATCCATAGGTTGTAACATCTCAACTTACTGAATTGCTTTTCATCTAGGCGTGACCTCATGGATGTACGATTGATGAATCCGAACCATGTAAAAATCTTCGTGTCATTTAATTTTTACAATTTTATTGTGTTTTGAAAAATAAATATTTTTTTATTAATTTTGTACTTAATTATTTAAGTTGATCAGTTTTAGGATTTTAAAATTGCCTACATCTATTTGTAATAGACTTAAATTCCTTTTAGCTTTTACATGTTTAAAGTAAACTATTTGTTAAGTATATCTTAAATTTGAATTAGAGGTGTGAAATATTCCTTTGATTTTTTTATTTGTTTAAAAAAATGTTAATAGTAATGCTAAAGATCTGGGATCATAACAGTTCATCTAATGGACAATAAAATATTAATTTTATCATTTATAAAGTTTGTAGAATATTAATTTTATCATTTATAAAATGTTGGAATCACAATCATTATCAATATGTTAAAAGTCTGTTGAGCATATACTAATTATCAATAACTTTTTTTTCTAAAAAAAAAAAATCAATCAAATGTAAAAAGATTTTGTGTATGACCAACTAGTTGAGTTGTTAAAACCTTTTGTGTTGAAAAACTAGAAGTTTGAAGTTCGAACCTAGCTCACATCACATTCTCTTTAAAGTGCAAGTGGAACCATGCTTTTTTTCCCCCTTTGTTCCATGCACTTGGATCTCTTTTGTTCCCTCAGTTTTGTTTGGATCCTCTTTTTCTTCCAAAAAAATAGAAACAGAATGATCTTCTTCAATAAATACCTCTCTTGCTATTATTTAGTCCCTCTCCTTTCAACAGTTTCTTTGATTTCTTCATCTCATTTTACTATTTCTGAGATTTTTTAATGGTAGAAATGGGTGAAGATATTATGCCTTAATAATAGATGCAGGTAATGCAGCTAGGGAATGGATTGGGTTGAGATTAAGTTAAATTTAAAAAAGGGTAATTATCTACCGACAACTTATTTTTGGGGCTTTTTAAAAAATATACAATTCTTTTTTTTTTTTTACTGAATTCCACCTGAAGTTACTTTTTTTGCACCTATCTACTTCCTTCTGGAGACTGTTATAACACTATTGACGTCATAGGGGCAAATTGGTCATTTCACCAGCACAGCCTAAAACAACGCAACTTTGATTATAGAAAAAAGAAAAGAAAAAGGCAAAGTGGTCCAGAGCAGACCAAGCAACGAAAACAACCATTGTTTATTCACACATTGGGTGACCCACCACCATGCATGAAGAACCAACAAATTCCCGCTATTTTTTCTACAATTTCCATCCATTTTCATCAATGAACTACGCTTGAGTTTCATAAATTTTGTTAAATCAAAGATTCAAAGGTATTGAGGAAAGCCATGAGCTGTTTAGAAATCTCAACACTTAGGTTTTCTAGGGTTTGAGGCTAGTATCAAGTATGTTTTGTTTTATTTATTTATTTTCATTTAGTTTTCATATGAAACAATGTTATTTAAGATTTGTATCTATAATGTTGTTAATCATTTTTTTTTTAAAACCCTAGAGTACATATTAGGTTGATTTGTAGTAAACTTTTTAGGGTAATGATAAATTGGGCAGTAATATAGTGTTTTAAGGTTGATGAAAAGCACATGCATGAAAGGTTGTTGCTAGTTTGGTTGAATGCATATTTATCCATTGCTTATTCATGTATATGTGCCTGTGGTTTACAAAATATGAGGTTTTTGAAAAATTTTAGTTGCTAAACTATGGGTCGTGATTTTTTAAAACAAATTATCAATATGTATCCATATCCCCTAGCCCCTTGGTGAAGGTTTGGCATGAGCATGCGAAATTTGAATTTCTCAAAAACTATAATTTATAATCTGACAAAGTCTTGCAGGATGTTTGTTTCCATGGCTTTCCTCTAAGTTTCTTACCTGAAATATGTTAATAATATGTTATTAATTCAAGGAATAATGGCTGTTGGAATACAATAAGGAGATAACTTAATTGTTTGATTTTATTTCCTTCATACACTTACATTTATGCGTCATCAATGTATCTAACTATGTTATGGTGAATCTGTTTGTTTGTTTTGGACATTCAAGATGCCACAATTAAAGATAATGATATCTTTTCAAGGCATGAAGCAGAATTTAGGGTTACTTGAACCTGATTGTACTGTTGCAAAGATAAAAGAGGCTAATGTAAATATTACGAGTCCATATGGATTAAACTTTGCTTAAAAAATTATGTTGAATGTTATGAACCCAAATAATAAGGTGAAGGTTGCGCTGGATTCAGACTTTGGGCTGAACTTTTTGCATAGAATTCATCAGATTTTGGGTGTCAATACTTTTACTATTAAAGTTGTACTAATTCTTCACCCCCGTTTCAAGATTCTTCCTTACTGCAAGCATTATTCACTAAGCTAGGAGTTGTGTTGCTTGATGAACTGATTACCTAGTTGGATGAATATGTTAAAGGAAATGCTTTTGTTGGGGGATATCCTATTGTTAGGGGACAAGCTGTTGTTGGGAGACTAGCTACTATTTGGGGACAAGCTGTTGTTGGGGTTGATGAATCTGATGAGGATGTATTGCTATCTGACTATTCAGACAAAAGAGTTGGCAGTGACGACAATGTTAATACACAATTCATGGAAGCTAAATTTAATGATGATACTGAACCTAATATTGTTGATGAGTATAGTAAGGATTGTAAAAGGGGTCAAAATAGCCACTTAGAATTCGATTCAGATGACAATCTATCTGATGCTAATAAAGAGGTAAAAATGGTGGTTGATTCTTCTGATGTGATGTTGAGTTTGGCATTGTCTAATTAACTAATTACTTATAACAACATGAGTACCAAATGGGTGCTAATGGGAAATATAGGCTAAACATTAGGGCACGTGTTTAGAGATGTTGTTCATTTTAGAGAAATATTACATAGGTGATGGTTAGGAAATGTATGCCATTAAAACAGTATATAGTGAGCCAAAACAATTTATAGGTACTTGTAAAGAAGCTGACTGTCCGTGGTACGTGGCTGGTACAAAACTGAATGATGCAACTGGTTTTATATTGCGAGAATACAACAAAAAGCATGAGTGTAGACTTATTAACAAGACAGTAAAAGTTACCTCCTTTTGGGTTGTTTCTAAAATAAAGGGTTAGGGTGTTGTTAACCTTAATGTGAAGATTGATATTTTGAAGAATTATGTGCAATAGACATATGGTTTGAAGATTGAAAAGATGATATTGTATAAGGCTATAGCAAAGGCAAGACTTGAGATATTTGGGGATCATTCGAAGGGATATCAGAAATTATTTGACTATGATGCTGCCATTCACAAAGCTGATTCGACAGCAATATGCAAGGTGTTATGTGATATTGTTTCTATTCCTAATAAGGTATTATTCCAAAGGTTTTTTGTTGCCTTTCTTGCACAAAAAAAATGCAAATTTTAATGGTTGTAGACCTTTTGTTGGAGTATATAGATGTCACTTGAAAGGTAAGTGTGGTGGAGTGTTGTTAGCTACTATTGGCATGGATGATAATAATAAGATTGTCCCTTTAGTAATATGTGTTTGTGAGATTGAGAATACAAAGACATGGTGATGGTTTATGGAGCACTTGAACAGTTATTTGGATGGTGGAAGGCAGGTCACTTTCATTAGTGATAGACAAAAGAGGCTAATTAATGTAATTTCAAACATATTTCTACTATTTATCATGGGGCATATTCTAGGCATGTTTATGCTAAGCTTTCCAAGTAATTTCTTGGTGCACAATTGAAATAGTTGTTTTAGAAAACTACCAAAAGCAATAACAATCATGATTTTGATTAGGCAATGACAGAGATCAAAGTCGAAAAAGAAGTTGCATTTGAGTGGTTAGAACGAGAACTACATAGTTATAATTGGTCGATACACACATATAATAGAAATTACATGGTAGATTGTACTGATAACAATGCATTGAAGTGCTTCAACAACTAGATATTACTTTATCGAGACAGACCTTTCTTGGCAATGCTCGAAGAAATTAGATGTAGACTTATGAAACGGTTTACAAAGAGAAGAAATGAGGTAGGCACTTAGGAAAGATAGCTGACATCTAAGGTTTTGAAAAAGTTGAATAAAAAAAATAAGATTGCACAGAAAATAATTTTATAAGCTTCTGGTGATCTAAATTTTAAAGTCATGGATAGAGCCTATGGTGAAGCTAGAGTCCAGAACATGTGATTGCAGTTATTGAGAAATTACCGATCTCCCTTGTCAACATGTTATGACTGCCATAGGATATGCAAGACATGAAGTTCAAGAGTACATTCAAGCTTGTTTTAGCAGATATGTTTACCTTAACACATATTCAGTGATGTTTAGCCTCCTTCTAGATCAGTGTACATGAGAGCCTACAGGAAGACCGTTGATTGACCCACTAATTGTTGAAAAAAAAAATTGGAAGGCCTAAAAAATCTAGAAAAAAGAGCAGCAAATGAGCCTTTAAAAGAGAAAAGAAAGTTTTTTGTCATTTGCTCATTTTGTGATGGCTTTAATCACAATGTGAGGTCTTGACCATTAAGGCCTTCTATTGCAAGGGCAAATAGAGCTAGGAACAAAAATTCTTAGGTATATTTAATATACTATTATTATTTATTATGTTTATTATTTTTTATTATGTGTAACTATTATTATTTATTATATTTATACTATCATCATGTTTTGTAGGCATCAACAATATTAAGTCAGCCATTAAATGCTTCAGAGTAGGCAATACGGAGAAGAAAACAGGTACTGCTTGCACTTATATTTCATTTGTTGTGCCTATATGGTTTGTTTTATGTATAACATAACATTCATTTACAAATCAACGTATTTCATAGGCATCAGCAGCAAAGTTAATTGGTTCAGGCCAGCCAGTAGCTACTGCATCCGAAACAGTAAGAAATGTGCTATCTTGGTTGTATGTATGTATATTTTTGTTCTTTTTGTTCATGTTCTTAAACTAACATAACATATATTTTAGATACCTAGTGGCCTAAGTCAAAGTTCCAATGCTAGAACAAAGAAAAAAAAAGGGCTCAAGCTAGCTTTGGAGGTCCTGGAACAAGAAAAAGAATCAAGTCCGGGACTGAACCAATCCAAAAATCCATCTCAAGCTTCAATTGTCACAAGTTCTTTGTAATGAATGGGAATAAACTAAACTTGTTTTAACTTGCCATTTTGGTTGTTATTTTGGAATATTGCCGGTTATTTTGATTATATTTTGGATAATTATGTGGCTATCAATGGTCATTTGGGCTGTATTTTGATTATATTATTAATGGTTATTTTGGCTGTATTTTGGATAACTATGATATGACGTTTTTGAATTATTGTGGTTAACGATATGTTATTTAGGGTGTATTTAAATGTAATTGCAAAGATAGATACTAGGACTATTAGGTCATAATTAAGCTTTTATTTCATTAATGCGTGTTTTATAGGATACATTACATTTTAATAAACACAATTGCACAGAGACATACTAGCAGTACTATTATATATTTAAGCTTTCCTTCAATGAGCCTAAGCCTTTTCTTTATCTTCATCATCTCATCAACTCCAAAGTTTACTACATTCAGCTCTAAATTTTGATTATCTACCATTTGATCTCTACTACTAGGATATATGAGAGCTTCGGTAGTAGACCATTGCCAAAACTTACATCTATTCAGCCTACATGACCAAAACACTGCATTAGGATTTTGTGGTGTAGTGGTAACCATAGCACATGCTTGCACGCCATACCAACAGTACTTGGGAATGCATTTAATTTTTCTTTGTGGCTGTCACTGATTGCAGAACTTGAGTTATAACTTGATGCCATTTTGAATGTATGGATGATGTGTCTCAATGAATGGTTGAGCAGGTGACATGTGGATGATGGTTGAGCAGGTGTTGAGTTTGAATGAATGAATGGTTGATTGGTTGTAATGTTTCAATGTGTAGATAATGAGTTTGAATGAATGGTACAATAATGATGTGTTATGGATTACATAAAAAAAATTTAATAGATTGTATGAGCAGGTTTATATGGCTAGTTGTGAGTAGCTTATATGGTTGGTTGTGAGTAGCTTGCATGGTTGAATGACTTGTTCATGTATTATGGTTCTTGTGTTTATATACCCAAATTGTAGCCGTTGAGAGCTAATGGCTGCAATATTAAATCTAATTATTTTTTGTATTTATTTAGGGTGAAATTGTAATTTTTCATTTGGGGGACAAAACAATCATTTACTCAAGATTCCGTTAGTTCTCTTAACAGTCTCCAGATGAAAGTGAATAGGTGCAAAATAAATATAATTTCAGGTGAAATTCAGCAAAAAAATTTATTTATTTTTTAAAAAATTTGACAAAACAGGTGATCGGTGGATAATTGCCATTTAAAAAAATATTTTAAGAATTTAGCCTAATAATTTTTAAATAATTTTATTTAACTAACTAGACATAGTTGATTTATCCTTTATCTAACTCTCTACCTTTTAAAAATAAATAAGCAATCACTTATGATTTTGAATTCATTGATTAGAGTTCTCTACATACGGTATCCAATTTAAGGAATCGAAGCCCCTTCCTTTCTGTTTGGTGGATAAAAAGGAGACGAAGGAAAGTCGAGGGGCCAGGCGTGAGAAAAAAATAGGAGAAGAATAAGGAAAGTGGATGGGACAGGCGAGAGAAAAAGGAGAAAAGAGGAGAGAAAGTGGGCAGCAGAGTCACTCTTGGCTCTCCTCTCCTATATATTTCCAAGTCAATGACTGGTTTCTGTCAAAGGCACATGGGCTAAGCCGATTAATTGGTACTTGGTTTCTTTTTTCTGATTCGATTCTCCTAAACCCTCTGCTTTTGTTGTTCAAACGAGATCTATAAATTTTATTTTTCCTATAAACATACGAACTAACTTGAGCATTAAAAGATTATCATTGGAAAAAATTATGGTCCCTCTTAGTGTCCTTTGAAATTTCAGGTATTCATATATTATTTACTAAAGATCGCAGGATGTCCTTTTACGATTGATAAGTTGCTTCTCCACCAAATAATTTAATGTTGATGTAGGGATTTAGTATCAAGTTACCAACTGACTCGATCAGATTTCAGTTTCAGCACTTTCATCTAAACATCCATTAAAAATTTAAAACATTTTATTGGTTTAATTAAATTAGAATCTACTCTCTTATTAATCATTCACCATGGAGAACTACCAAATACCAAACTACAAACAACCTACAAAATACCAAACTACATATTTTTTTATTTTACAAATTCATCTGAAAATCTAATAAGCATAATTTATATACATATTTTATCCTTTATTGTATATTTGCTAGTTATTTTTATTTTTTATTTTTAATTAATTGAATTATTGTATTGAATAGAGAATCAATTTAAGATTATGAACAAAAAGTGCATAAAAGATCCATAAGAGGAAAGAATTGAAGAATTAAAGATTATGTTCCAAAGCTTCCGCATGAGCTTAAGATAATTAAGGAAAGATTTTATTTAGCAATTTGGAATGCATGTGCTGGGCATTAAAGGAAGAAATCATTAATTGGCTTTTTGCTTTGGAAGTCAAACGTGTGGCTAGCTTTCTAATTTTAATAAGGAAATAATATACAAAGGATTTGGCGTGTGAGAGAGGCCAAAGACTTTTGACTTTAGAATTGGAAAGGTGGGGCCCATTTTGAGGACTATATAAGCAAGTTTTTGGTTTTTGGGTTTTGGTTTTTGGACGCAAGAAGGAGGAACGAAAACAAGGGCAGCCGCAAAACAGAGAGAAGAAAATGAGTAACAGTTCGGCTTCCCATGGCTAATTTTCTTAATCTTGTTGCTCCTAATTTAAGTATGTCTAGTAAATTTTTTTATACTGAGGTTAAGAATGAAATTCTATTCAATGAAATAATTATCTTTTTATTTAATTAATTCCCTATATATGTTCTTTAATGTTTATAGTTCTTGTTTCACATGATTAATTAGATGTTATTAAATCTTTTCCTCAATTCTATCATGTATTATTGATTGTTAGGATCAATAGTCGATTAAATATATGCTTGGGTCTATAGAGTTTATGTATGGTTATCTTTGATTCTGTGTCTTTTATTAAATTGTTTATACAGAGTGCTTAGGTAAACTTTGATTCTTTGTTATTCAATATGCTTACATGGGATGCTTAAATGTCATACTATTAAGCAGAAAAAGAACCTACACAAGATTAATTTTAATTAGGCTTAATTGTTATATTCATTAGATGACATAGATTGATTTCGAGTTGTCACTGTAAAATTGGGGATTAATTAATATTTAGATAATTAGTAGTTGAATAGTGGTGGATTTTGAAACCTTGGTAATTTTTGTCTTATTGAATTCTCCTATACTTTAATTATTTTCTTAATTTAATTAGTTTAATTTTCTTAAAAACTCAATTTGCTCAACTAGGTTAGAATTAATATTAACTTTAGATTTAAATTAGACTTTTCAATTTATAACAATTTCTATGAGTTCAACTTCGTTACCACTATTTTATCTCTAGATTCGTATACTTGCGAGTATATTAAAAATTTTCACAACAAAATCTTTGTGAAAATCATTCTTTTTTTCTTTTAATCGCATGTGCTTGTGAAGATGATTACTTGCAGCTCACCTACTATCTCTTAGTTGCCCCTTGTGTGGTATAAACAATATGATACGATCAAACTCGTGCTACCTGTAGTGTTTCTTCAGCTTATAATGATTCTAAGATAGCGGATTAAAATCCAATTTTGAGTCCTAATTTCTCAGTTGCACTAGTCCAACACCACAAATGCCACTGATTATATCAATTAACAGACAATTGCGTCAATAATTTGTAGCTACTAAAATCTATAAACTTAAAAAATTGCACCTGCACACAAGGAGCAGAGCAACATCTCAATTTTCATATTGCTTGGTTATTCAAGCATTCAAAGTAAACCCTTTTTGCGTTTTGTGAGAAATCTGCTGAATATGCTTTTGGAGAAGAGTCAACCACAAGTTTTGGATTTTCTTGTTTAAGATTTATTTTATTTTTATATAAAAAGGAGCCAACAAGACTAAACCGAAACAAAACGCGGGGAAGCATTCTCGTACATGTCATGAATTAAACAATGGACAACACCACGAGGAGGGTTGTGAAAGAAATGGAAGCCAAGAGTTTGACTCATTGCGAAATTTGCAAGGAAATCCGCTGTAAAGTTTGCTTCACGATAAATGTGGTTAATGCACACATGCCAATCCCTATCAAAGAGCCTCCTAATGCTTTGAATCACTGAAGAAAAACTATTAGGCCTATTGCTCCTGTTTGCAAGTAGATCAATGGTGCACTTGCTATCAACTTCAACCAACAAATTCTGAATCCCCAGCTTCCAAGCCAGATCAAGACGATAGAATAAACCCCAGAGTTCAGCATGAGTAACCGAACTAATGCCAATGCTCTCATAGAATCCAGCAACCCAATTACCATTAGCATTTCTTATCAACCCACCCACAGCTGCCATGTTCATTTTCTTGCAGGCCCCATCAGTATTCAATTTGAAGGCATTTTCAGGAGGTGGTTTCCATCCAAAGTGCTTCACAATCTTTGAAGCTCCAGGATTGATCAAAGTCATCATAGTTTTATGTCATAATATCTAAAATAATGTTGTGATTACTCCTCTACACATTCTTAAACGGAGCTTGGTTCCTCCAAAACCACAAGCGCCAGATTGCTATGCCAAAAATAACAAACCAATCCACTCCATTACTATCATAACGATCAGGCTTTAAATTAGTAAGAATCCAATCCTTTAAGTCTAAAGAGAAAAAACTATCTCGTAGGCTAAAAGGGACAATAGCTAACAAAAAATGCTTGGCTGCCACACAATCTTTAAGGGCGTGAAGAGAGTCTTCCACGCCAACTTTGCACCTCGCACATTGATTTTCTACCAAAATATGTCTTCTAGCTAGCTCAGCTTTGATCTTTAACTTATTTTGAATAGCAAACCAAAGGAAAGTTTTAACAATTTGTGGTTATTTCCAGCTCCAAATAAGGTCCCATCTTAAGCCGATACGATTGGAGGATTTGCTTGAAATACTTTGGTATCCTGATTTTACTGTAAAGTTGCCCTTAGTCGAGAAGCCCCAAAAGATACGATCCATGCCCCCCCGACACATGGAGGCATGATGACTGCAATAGTGAGCGCTAACCTGTGAGGGAGATAATTGCTGAAAGCAACCCAATTCCATTGTCCATTATTGTCAACATATTCCTTAATAGAGTTGTCAAGCATATTACTCGGAATCGGCATCACAAAATAATCCTTCAAAATGACATTTTGCATTACCCAATAATATTTCCAAAAACAAATTTTTGAACCATCTCCAACTTGCCAACGAATACCATTCAAGACTTTTTGCCAAACCGTACCCACTGCACGTCACACATAAGAACCATGTCTTATAGGTAGCTCTGTGGGGAGATTGTCATTCTCAATGCCGTATTTAGAGCATAAAACTTTGATCCACAGGCTTGTAGGAGAAACAATAATATTCCACCCAATCTTCATCAATAACGCCTCATTGATTTGGAGAAGATTTTTTAAGCCAAGACCGCCTGCCATTTTAGGTTGACAGATTTTATCCTAGCTAGCCATGGACATGTTATTCCTCTCGCTATTCCCACTCCATATAAAATAGTGAGAAATGCGATTAATTTTTTCTTGAGTGCCTCGCGGAAATCATTGTGGTTTGCATGGAGTAAATTGGCAAGGCTTGGATTACCGCTTGAGCAAGTGTAAGCCTTCTAGCAAAAGAAAGGTGCTTTGCATTCCATCATGAGAGACATTTATCTACTCGATCTAGAATCTCTTGATAGGTTTTATTGGTAACCCAACCATGAAGAAGCGGCATACCTAGATCCCCAAATTTTTTGAGGTTGAAAAGCCACTTAGTTAACTGATTTTCTTTGACAGAGCAGGTTCCACATTTTTCGAGAAGTATAACCGGGTTTTTTCTTTGCTAACTTTTTCTTTCGACATGTTGTAAAAAGCATTCATAGTTTTGATCACCATCTTCGCATGTTCAAAGGAAGCTTTTGCAAGAAAAAGGAGGTCATCAGCGAAGAAAATGTGGGTAAGGGGTATACCTTTCCGAGACAGCCTTATGGGTTTCCATCGCTCCTATTGCACTTCTCAATTGATGCTGTGGCTAAGTCTTTCAATACAAAGAACAAAAATGTAAGGAGAGATTGGGTTCCCCTGGTGAATCCCTCTAGAAGTCTTGAAAGAATCTGTAAGCTCGCCATTCCAAAGAATCTGCATGGAACATGAGGTGATGCACTCCATGATTATTCTTATAAAGTTCGTAAGAAGACCCACAAAAACCAAAGTCTCCTAGATAAAATCCCAGCTTAATTTGTCATAAGCGTTTTCCAAATCTACTTTGATAGCCATGAATCCTTGTGTGCCAGTCTTCCGTCTCATACTATGAATAATCTCCTGGGCGATTATAATGTTTTTGGTGATGTGCCGCCCTGGAACAAAGCTAGTTTGATGCGGACATACAAGATCAGGGAGAACAGTCTTTAATCTATTAGCGATGATTTTAATGGTAGTTTTATACATAACCGTACAAAGACTAATAGGCCGGAAAAACTTTAAACTAGTTGGATTGTCAATTTTTGGGATAAGAATGATTAATATCTTCAAGAAATTTCCAGGAACAGTCTCTCCATTGAAAACATCTTTGATTTACTTGCAAACCGACTTGCCAACCACCTCCCATTGAGATTGGTAAAAAATAACATGCATGCCGTCAATTCCCGGCGCCTTTAAAGGCTTCATGCTAAAAATAATGTCTTGAATTTCCTCGTCATCTACAGATTTTTTCATGATATGGTACCTATCTGTATCAAGGCAAGGAAAATCATTAGGAATAAAATAACTTTCAATAGAATTAGTGTCAGCCGTGTATAAATTAGTGAAAGAAATTAGTAGCATGAGCCTTAAGCTCATCCTCATCCGAAATCCACTGGCCCCTGTCATCTTTCATCCAGACAATTTGGTTGTGTTCTCCTAGTCATTGTTTTCTGGTGGAAAAATGAAGTATTCTGTCCCCAAATTGAATCCAATCGCTGCGAGATTTCTGAAGCCACAAGAGTTCTTCTTGATTGAGAATATCATTAAGCTCTTTACTAAGATCAGTCTCCAAATTTAACAGGTTATCGGAATGGTGACTCTCCAGAGCTTTTTGAATTCCACCAAGTCTATCTAAGATTTTCCTTTTTTGCTTAAAAATATTTCCAAACTCATTCTTACTCCAATGATCAAATTTTTCAGTAAACTTCTTTACTGAAACATTATAATCAACATCCTTCTTCCATACTTAAGACACAAAACCAGAGTAACGATTATCAGTAAGCCAAGATGAAAGGAATCTAAATGGTTTCAAACCTTTGTTCCCAGTACCCTCATTATTCAAACTAAGAAGGATAGGTCGATGGTCAGACCCCAATCTTGGTAAGTGAAACACTCGTGCCTTGTTAGAAGTGTTGAACTAAATATCATTGCAAATGACTCTATCCAAGCGTTTATAAAGCGATCCCCTTTCCCAAGTAAATTTTGGTCTAGTAACATGGAGATCGCAAAATTCGTGTTTGTGGAACCAATTTTGAAAATTTTTACAAGGTCCGCTACCACTATTAGTACTTCATTTACTCTCTGAGGTTGAAAGAATGGCATTAAAGTCACCTGCTAGCATCCATGGACCATGAATTGTCTCAACCAAATAAGTTAAATCCTTCCAAAGAAATTTTCGCAGAGAATGAACTGAGTTGGCATAAATCGCGATGACCCAGGTAGTTAAACCCCTTGAATTAGACACTTGAAAGTGAATATATTGCTTATGATTAATAAGGATGGTGACATCTAAACCCGCTCTCCATAATAACTAAATTCTACCTGAGAAACCAGTCGCCTTAACTCGATGGGAATGATCATAACCACTAAAATGAATAAAGTCATCAGCTTTAATTCCACTAATCCGAGGTTCACAAAGAGCCACAAGTTTGGGTTTATAGTTTTGAACAAACATCTTGAACGTTCGTCTAAAGAACTGCGAGGCCGCCCCATGGCAATTCCAAAACAAGAACGACAGATTCATTAGCAAAAAATTGAAATAAAGGACAAACTTACTCCAAAGGCTCAACGCCTTGCTGATTGACATCCATATTATCCTCCTCAACAAAGAATTGAGACTCATCTGATGTCTCAGATTCGTCATCCTCTAATTCCTCCATATATTCACCATCTGATGAGTCCTCATCTACCTTATCCATATCCCTATCGCCTATATCAAGAGGCTCCTCATTGGGGTTTGGTTTGGGAGGAACCGGATGGGGGGCCCTGAATGGTCCTATTTTCTCAATTGTTTTTTAATATTACTGCAGAATGATCTTTAGGATCCAAAGAAGTTGGGATTAAAGCTGGTTCAGGAGAATGAGTTATAGATGACTTGGACTTGTTACGTGAGATATTTTTTTCCATGGACTCAATAGGGTGTTGACTTGATGAGCTAGGACCACTTGTGGGGGTATATTGTGTATTTCACGTGAAGGTTTGAGGGTAGTGTGTTCAGACGTGGCAGCATTCTTGTTTCTTGTCACGGGGTTTCCCTTGCTTCCAAACAACATCATTTGGATGGAGCCTTTGGAGTCACATGAGATCATCTTTTCCTTGTTTTTAGGAGGAGCAATGGTCTTCTCGTGATTATCCATGGTGATAGCCGCGTTTGAAATTTCCCCAGAATCATTGTCTAACTTACTTTCCTGTCGTAAGACACCGAATCTGGAACCTATACTCTGTTTCCTAAAACTATTTTGAGTAGGCTCCTTTGCATTTGCTCTTCCCTTATTTACTCTATAATTTTCTTTCCTAGCCACGATCATCTAAGGACCAAATCTTGGATTGTCCGGAGTAACCACCGCTGGCGAGACATCTGAATTTCCCTTGGTAGTTTCACCTGAAGCCATATCATTCATCTTTTCCCCTCTTGCTTCCAAAATCAATTTATCCAGGCATGAGGAAGAGGTGTGTCTATACTTTGCACATCCAAAGCATATTGTTGGAAGTGCTTCATATTCAACCCTTTGGATTCTTCCATCCAGTAAAAATTGAGAGATTAAAGGACTCTCAAGGGATACTTCCACTGCAATATGGGCAAACTTACCTCTCGTCGCCAATTCCGTATTACAATCAATTTTGATTATCTTTCCAATAACATGCCCCAACATTCTAATGATCTTTTTATGGTAATAATGTAGAGGCATACTTGGAAGCCTTATCAATGCAGTGATTTTATCAATCTTTTCATTCGAACTATCGAAATGAGGCGACCATAGCTGAACGGTCAGGTAATGCCCCGAAACAATCCATGGCCCTTGTGTAAGAACAAAATCAGCATCACCTTCCTTCCTGAACTTAACGAGAAAATAGCCATTGTCCAAATTTATAACAGAGTATCTGCCAATATTAGGCCACAAGATTTCTAGCCGTGAGCAAAGCGCTTTGTATCCAATCATGCGGCCAAGAAGTTTCACCACCACAGTAGATTGCCATGGTTTTATGAGTTGCTCATGGACTTTTTGTGAAAAAGAAATTGAAGGTAAAAAGCCTTCCTGTTCAATGACCACATCCTCCTTTTTCCATTTCAATATCATTTTCCCTCCCCATGAATTCTTCTCTACCAACTTCAGCATCAATCACCCCCTTTGTTGTTCCATTAGTTTATCTCGAAAGGATAGCATAGATGGATTATCTCCATCCTCCCCTTGTGCTCTGAATTTGGTTTTCTTGGCCGATCGATCATCCTCAAGGGGAGGGGGGTTGGTCTTGTCGAGAGAGTTTTAGGTTGAGAGCATTTTTCAACGGCTCTGATTGTACAAGTCTTGTTTAAGATTTGTTGCTTGTTAATGGGTGGACTTTGAATAGGATTTTAGTAGGGCTGGCATTTCCGATGAATTAGGAGAATAAAAGAAACTTGTAATTTGGTAATTTGTAGGTTGCTAAAAAAAATATCAAAAAAATTCTGTGATTAAAAAAGAAAAGAGAAAGACTATATACAAACTAAAAAGTGTTAGAAAACAAAAGAGATAGAGTGATTTGGATGGGGATATTAATAACATTAAAAATTAGTTGGTCCTATTCAATAAAAAGTAAAAAAAATTATAATTGTTCGGTATTATTTCTGAATTTGTATTTTTTGAAAATAAAAATGAGAATAAAAATGGTGTTTTGGAGTTGTTGTATTTTAAATTTAAATATGCGTTTGATATTATTTTCTATATCCTGTATTCTAAAACTGAAAACAATAATATGCGTTTGGTAGACACAATTGAAAATGATGAAAATAGAGAATATGTGTTCCGTAATACCATTTTCAAAAATAATTTTTACCAAACATTTAAATCATAATTAGAAAATAATTGTTTAACTAATACATATCATAAATAATTTAAACAAAATAATTATAAAAAATTAAATTATGATAAAGTTTTAATATTAGCATTAATAAAAAAAAAATTATGGCTGATATTGTTATGAAATTTCTGATCGTATCATTGAACATAGCAGCCTCAAACAACACTATTTAATATACTAATATAATTGCTAAGTTATAGCACTCCATCTACTTCAAATAAAACTTTCTATCACTGTTCTTAATTATTTCAACCCGGTGCTTCTCTTCTTCGCTTCCCCTCCTTAGCTTGCCAGCAAATTTTAGCTTTATATATCTTCTTCTTGCCAGTATCAATCACTTGCAATGTAATATAGTATAACTTGCCAGCAACCACCTGTTCCTTGGCCTTCAACACCCTTGAAAAGTCGAGAAGGGCATTCTACATAATCCAAAATTTATGTAAATTATGGAAAAACATCTAAGTTTCAAACAAATTTTTAAACCAACATATAAATCATCATGATTTATGTAATTAATTGATTTGATTAACTACTCAAGAAGAATCATTAAAACAAAATGAAACACAAAATGGAAAAAAAATAAAAATGGCATCTTTCTTGTTATGTTCTTGAACTGCGAAACGGACGAGGGCTTCGATCTTAGCACTCATTTGATTGCTCCCATAATCATAAACGCCTCCGGGTCTCATCTGAATGAAATTACCTTCTCTGCAAAGACCCAATTTAATAAACCCACAAATCAAAACGCTCAAAACTATCACAGAGTATCAATTCATCTTCACTGTATATCTAAATCTTTGCCTCCGTGTCCAACACAAACTAAACCTTGGGTTTCTAGATGAAGAATTTTCTAATTGAATTTATAGGTGTTGAGACGCAGCAGTAGCCGTAACACCAGTCCATCCTTAACAAAGACGCCGTAGCAGCAGCAGCAGCAGCAGTCGAGATGGAGAAGGGAGACAGCAACAATCGATCTTGGTTGTAGAACTATGATGAAGAGAGAGAGGGCCGTGACGAATTACGGTTGAAGAACTACGATGGAGAGAGAGATGTGACTTTCGATTAGAATAAAGAGATAAGGCTTAGGTTTTTTTTGCAATTTTTTTAATAAGTAGTACCATCTTAACAATAAAAATATCGTATAATTGTATCATTCATCATAAAGTTAATTACAACAAATTCAGTCATTCTTTCTAATTTTCTAGTTAACAAAAACTCAAACACTAATAATATAAATATAAAATAGTAAATCTATTGCCAAGAAATTTAATTCTTTTACGGAAAGATCGAGTGATGATGATCAATAGTAGTGCCCATTGGCGTGCGACGCTACTCAATGTAGTTCAACATAAAACTTTTACATTTAATTAAATAATTTTCAAAATAGCAATAGTTATAATTTGTAATTTTAAAAATTTTCATAAAGATATTTAGAAATTAAATAAATATTATTTTAATTTTCAAGTGCTATTCTCGCTAGATGTGGTTTACAAAAAAAAAAAAAAAGCACCACATTATTTGTTTTGTATATGCACCACACACAAGCACATGCACATACAGCTCGGGACTCAGAGATCGGAGACAGCAAGACGCCAAAATGCTTTTTACTATATTATGCCCAAGTTTTCCTTACCTCCAGGCAAATCAGAAAGATGTGTAAATACAGGACAACGGTATTCCAACTAGATGCCTTTTGATTTTATATGACGCTATTTGAATGGATGATTTGGTTTAAGGCTTAAGCTGAAAGGAATTGTTACTGCTTTTAACTTCTTGATAATAAATGATTTGCGTCAGTGATTGCTAGCTACTACTTATGTAATGAGCCTATCCTCTCCCTCTCTTCTCTATTCATATTCCTAAATGAATCTTGCGACTGATCCCTATTCCAAGAACAGAATATTCGGAGGACTCTTCTGACCAAATCAAAATATATAATTGTCAGCAAAGTTGTTTCTTTTGTTCTTCAAATCCAAAGAATTCTTCTTACTTTATATGGAGGTCATTGATTCAGCATAAATAAGTGTTGGTTGAAATACCTATTTTTCCAATATTTTCTAATAAAATTTCCAATACCAATAAAAGGCTCAAATCTTTTTACCAACATGAGTGTTTTATATCGAAAAAAAAGTCCAATAATTATTATTAATTATTCATTTTGAAAACATTTCTATTCTATAGTAAAACATAGTAGTAGAAAGAGTACTGTGCTGTGTCTGGACTTCAAACTTTAACTTTAACCATGTTAATGGTCCCACATTATTGGTTTGGTTGATAGAGAATCAAAATTGATTTACCAACAAATCACGAAATGTTATGGTTCTTAAATATGATTTGAAATTTATTCAGAAGCAATTCACGGAATCATGCACCCTTTTCCCTTTGGTCCTAGTTGGCTAGTTATAACGAAAAAAAGTGCAGCTGGTTGAGTCCAGCCTATTCTTGATATAAACAACTCGCACACACTCCATTTCCAAAAAAGATCAATACACCAAGCACTACACTTACATTTATTGGATTTGTTGCTAAAATATCGATATTAAGCCCGAAACTCCCGGCAAATGGCCAATTAACCAAAGAAACGAAAAAATCGGTTACATTTTTCATATGATCTCCTCTTTTAGATAGACTAAAAAAAAAAAAGAACGTAGTTCTTTTTTTTTCTATGTAATATATATTTATTTAATTTATTTGTTTTTTTAGTAATTTACCTATTTCGAAACAGGGTCAAAAATTCGATTTCAAAATCCTTTCTTTGAATTGGCAATTGGGGATTCCCAATAAGCGATAAGAGGGATACTTATTAGTATTAGGGGTCGGGACTCCTATCAATTGTAAAACCCCTCGTTTGTTGCAGCATCACTTAAAAAGAGGGTTTCCTTTAAACTAAGAAAGAGAAAGAAAAAGGCGAACTGGTATGCCTATCCTAATTCCCCATCCTTAAATCAGTCCTTCCAATTAGAGGAGTTAAATCTTGATAGAATTCAAAAAAGCCAGAAACACAGATATAATAAATAAGAGAAAAAAATAAGTAAATTTCCCTTCCTATTTCTAGGATTAAACAAAAGGATTCGCAAATAAAAGTGCTAATGCTACAACCAACCCATAAATTGTTAAAGCTTCCATAAAAGCCAGACTAAGCAATAAAGTACCTCGTATTTTTTCTTCCGCCTCGGGCTGTCTCGCAATCCCTTCTACTGCCTGGCCCACATTAGTGTCTTGACCAACTCCAGGTCCAATAGAAGCAAGCCCAACAGCCAACCCAGCAGCAATAACGGAAGCGGCAGAAATCATTGGATTCATGATAAGTCCCTCACACTAAAATAAAGAAAAACTAAAGAAATTGTTAATGATACAATCGTCCAAAAAATTATGACTTAATTATTCTGTCACTAGGATTCGCCCAGTCGAAGTAACTAAGAACTCCCAATTGGCATAATAATAATATTATTATCGAACCATCAACACTTTTTAGATATCTCTTTTTTAGTTTCGATCCACAGGCACAACACAGGATTTTTGTAAATCCATACGACTTTTGTTCTTCCATTTCTTTTTTCGGAACCCTTTTTTGAACTCTTCATTCGTTTTCTTTCTTTCATCTCTTTATTTTTATTGATTCAATTCCCAGTCAAAGCATCAAAGCAAAGACGAAATCGAACAATTTCTATTAGAATCCCTATCGAAATTCACAATAATCACAAGAGTATGGTGGATTAGATATATCTTTAGTTCATATATAACTAGCAATATCTAATATCCCATATACATGTCTTTCTTACAGAACGTAAATCAACTATTAATATCTTAGACTCCAAGTATTCGTATCTTAAAGTCAATCGTATTCTCGAACCCCTTTTAAAATTCAAAAAATACACAAGAGTTGGCATTTGATTCCACATACCTAATTATGTACCCCTCATCGAATCACCCCGTTTTTTATAAATCTCTTTTTTTTTCTATTCCTTTTCGTTATCATTATCCACCAGGCTACAATCGAAATAGACGAATTCATTAAGGCGAATTATTGCATAGAACTAATATATCAGTAGTTGATTGAGATACGGCCATGCAATTTATTATATTAATATTCTCTTTTGGTCAATTGTTGAATTGAAGAATTGACTAAAATCAACTAAAAGGGGATCATTTTATAAAGCATCTTTCTTTTCTTTTTTTTTAATCACCCGCCTGTGATACTATAAGAATTTTTATTCAACTTATCACTCTTGGTATTTGCTATTCGAATTGAATGAACAAAAATGAACAAAACAATATAAAGAAAATATGGCGGGGAGAGGGGGGGATGATATAATAAGGCCAAAGAGGAATTTGAGGAAAAGATCCTTTAGATCTCTTTCCTACAATTCCCCAATATCGTAATTTTTTTTCTACGACTCTTGATCGTATATGCGGTATTTGTAGATTTATGTTTGGATATGTATTTTTCCTAAGTAGAAGTATAAGTAGATTATCTTGAGTTTGATATTATGAGGGAGACTTTGTATTATGTTTTTGTTGTTGGTAGATCATAGAGATGCAATTGCAAGGTCATCTTCTATAACCTCAATTCTGATGTTTTTGTTCCATTTTTGCATACTGTTTTTTGCATAAAAAGTTATTTTCTCAAAGTCTTTTGCCACTTAAGTTAGTTGGTCTCTCAGTCCTCGCTCGTGGTACATCTAAGCACGAAGGTAGGCTTCAGCTCGACTTTCATTTTAGATTTATCAAGATAGTTTGAATTGGGTCTATGTACTTACTACAGCACCTGCATGATGCCAGTCACTCTTGATTCTATGTTCTGCTACAATTTTCCTTTAGAAAGTCATTCTTGTTGGAGTGGGGGAAGCCAGCAGGCCAGAATAATTAAAGTAGAAAATTTATCTGATTAAAGAATATTTGGCTAAAGATGAAGAGAAGTGGTAGATAATTTTTAAAAATAAATAAATAAATAAATAACGTGAGCATTTTATTAACTTTATGCCTTTTCGGGTGCTTCAAGGGACAATTGGAGACATGACCATGTATTTATGGAAAATGATAAAGGAACATAAGCAAGGCAAAACCATGGAAAAAATACTTGTCTTTTAGTAAATTTTTAAAAATTTCCTTGATAATTTTATATTTTATTTTTTCCATAAATCCTTATAATTGACTAAAAGACAAAAGTTTCCTTACATTGTATTTATAGGCCTTAGTAGAACAACACAAACTATCTTATCCAATCTAAAAAATATTGGGTTCAAATCGGATCAAATTATTAATAAAACCCGAACACACATTTTTACTAACCCAATCGGATCATGATCAGATCGGGTGAAAACCGATCGAGTTGCCTGTAAAATTAAAAAAATAAATTAATGAAACAAAGTCACACCACACACTTGCACCACACACAAGCACATGCACATAGAGCTCGGGCCTCAGAGATCGGAGACATCAAGACGCCAAATAGCAACTGAACAAAGCAGTAGCTAGCAATCACTGACGCAACCGCATGAAGCTAAGCCATCGCTGCTACCGCGACGTTCCCGATGCGATTTGCAGCACCTCGACCGCTGCTGGTTGCTGCCGCGTGCTCCACTAGTTACTGCAACTGCTACAGCTTCCTTCACCTTGACAGCCACCATCAACAAGTTTTTCATGGTATTTGAATATATTATTTTAAATAATTAATGGAAAAAGTTTGAAATGAAATTATGTAATGAGATTTATTGTTTTGCTTGATTGGTTCAGTCAAAAAAAAAAGATTTTGAAATTAATAAGGCAATAGAGATATACAATGGATATCCATATGACCTGAATGCTTTTTAATCCGAATTTGATCCAAACTCAATCCGAATTTTTTGTCCTATCTGTTCCAATCCAAATATATTTTGGATCGAATAGGATAGAATCAAAAATTCGAATTGAGTTCAGATGACTTTTTGCCCAATTCGATTAACTTAAAATCCAATCGGATTAATCCTAATCCGATCTAAACCTTAGAACCGACTTTGACAAACACTTTACTGACCATAACTTTTAAGTAACTTATTTTTTACCCACCCTAAGACTTAGAACCAATTTTGACAAACACTTTATTAACCATAACTTTTAACGAACTTATTCTTTTATCATCATTCTAACTACCCACCGATATGTATCACAAACCTTATTTTCCTACCACATTCTACAACTACTTGACTTTTACAATGTAAGTGACATGGCCACTTTTACAGCACATATCTAACCTTAGATTTTAACTTAAATATTTCTTGAAATAAATTCTTCTAGATTACAAATAACAATTCTATGCGATATATTTTTTGTAGGATTCCATTTTAACCTAGTCAGGTACAGAAACTCTTAAGCCGTAATTTTTAATTCTGTGACATAATCTTTAGTTGATCTTCAATTTCAAGCATGAACTAAGTAAAATCATGAGATAAGTAGACACTGACTTTATTGGTGATCTATATTATATAGAAGAAAGTTAATCACATGATACTTATTTGTGTCCAACAATTGCCTGATCAACTAGAAATTAAGCAATTTTGAGTGCAGCATATATATGGTTGCTTTATCATCTACTAAAACTGAGTTTGTTGTAGCAACTGAAGCCATCATCAAGGACTCTGTGTGGCTCAAGGATCCTTTTAATGGCTTAATCAGAAGATTGCGTGTGTTTTGTGATAATTTGAGTGCAATACAATTGATCAAGATTCAAGCATATTATGAAAAACCAAGCACATTCGTAAGGGGCTGCGAATGTGGCCAAAATTCATACTGTTGTCAATTCGGCTGACATGCTAGTCAAGGTGATTCCAACTGCCAGCTGTAAATAAGTAGATCATTTGAATTTATTTGTTAAGGTGGAGAATATTAGTGGGTTAATGTGCAAATAGATTTGGACCTATTTAAAAGGTTCCAGAAGTTTGTTGACAAGTATGACAATAGTATTTAGTTGAGTGTTAGCATCTGATATTCACCGATGCTTACATGGACAAAAGCCAAAACAAGAGTATGTTCTCTCTTATAATTAAGCTGAGATGACCTCACTACAGAGCTAACGTGTGAATTCAATGGCGAGTCAAACTGAGTGATTATTGTGTTCCCACAAAAGATTGTAATCTGACTAATCTCCTCCTTTACTAGGCACTCGTCTCTTGGTGAATCAAAACAAATTTGTTGCCATTTTCCCTTCATTCTTTTGGTGTAAATTGCTCCGCGTGTTCTTCAATCTCATCGTCAATCTGATCTTAAATATTTGTTGGTATTCTAAGTTAATTAAAATTCATCTGTTAAAAAATGGATTTTTTTATTGGGATCGGAGTTGGGTTGGAGTTATATATCTATATTTTTTAATGGTTTTAAATCAATGGAGTTAGAGTTTTTTATAAATACATGCGTCTTTATCTTTTTTATTTTTTTTGCAGACACGTTATTAAGTCATGTGATTTAATTATTATTTTAATTAAGCGTGTCCGCATAAAAAACAAAAAAAAAGCATCGGCATCCTAACATATGAGAGATATTTATTATTAGAGAATATCTATGGTTCATGATTGATAATCTAAATCTATTAACAATTTAAATTTATATATTTTATAGTACAGTCAACTAAGCATAACTTAAAAATTTTTGCAAATCAATCATCGAGATCTCTACCCCAACGTATAGGAGGATTTTTTTTTCTTTTTTTAACCCTGCATTGATTTGGCCGATCGAAAGCCTAAGTAGGTTATATTAAAATTAGGATTGTATTGATACATTATTTTTTTGGAGTGGCCTAAAGATGACGACGACGATGATGATGATGATGATGATTATTATTATTATTATTATTATTATTATTCAATTCAGTCTAGGACTGGAAGTCTGGAACCCTAGCAATCTTGCTGTAGTTGTTTGTTTTGGTTTCATGATTTAATTACACATCAGGATCCCTCATTTGTGAGGGCTGTGAATCAATGAAACCCGAACAAATACATTGATCTCCCGTACGTGATCAGTTATCTGATAAAGGAATTAAAAACCCACGCACTTTTTGTCTAAAGATAGATCGATTAAATAGAGTATTAGCATGTTTTTGTTGATTGTTGTTAATTTAAGGTTTAGTTTTAATCAACCATCCTAACGTTAATATTGATTTAACTACATCATATATCACTATTCAAACAACATCAAAGACCACATAATATCCAGTGCTCGGCTTGATTAACGCAAGTAATGATAGCAAGTTATATCAATTATCAATGGTGAAACAGCTCTTCAAATCTTCAAAAAGATAGTTTAATTGGTTTAGTTTTTACGGTGAAAAACAAGATTAAGAGATGAATTCCTTCCTTGCACGCTAATTTTGGAAGAGAAACGAATTTTTTTTTAGAGAAAAAAATGTACTTGTGCACAGTCAACAAGAAATTAGGGCGGGCTTTGGCAAACCAAATGGAACAATTAGTACATGAAGTAAAATGTATATAATTCAAATGGTGATATAAAAAAAAAATTGTGAAAGATTTAAGTAACTTGCACATTGATATAGATGATATTAGCATGATAAGTACAAATTATGTCCTCGACGAAATCCATCAATATTTATTGAATTATTTACGAAATGTCTAGTAAACGAAATTTGTCTAATTAATTATTTGAAGTGGCTTGTACAACTTATGTTTAGGAGGAATTCTAGCATAAATTAGAGGTAATATATACAACTAATTAATATATGTATGACATATATAATTATATTCAATATAATCACTACTTTTATGGCGGTCTTTCAAAATAAATACGTATATATTATGATATTATTTATTTATTTATTATATAACTAATATAATTCCTCCGATATATTTTAAATTTTTTTCCATATTTAGACATTAAATTTGACCAATTAACAACACATTTAATGCAGTCAATGCAATCCACTCTTCTCCTGCTTCTGTCATGCTTGGCTTGTGACCTTGACAAAATGAGATGACAAAATGCTATATCCTGAAACTTTTTCTTGTCGACAAGTTAATTGCTATACCGTCGTCCACAAGCATCTATCAAAATGCATCTAATCTCGTATAGTGGAGGACCGCTGAGGTATTTCGTCCAATTTGTCCGAACTTGTCATTTGAAGAATTTATATGGAGTAATGATTCTTAAATTTTATTTTAAATAATGTGTCATTTATTAAGTGGTTGGTAATTATTTACACAATTTAAAAAAAATTAATTATTTTATCTCATCAACTAATTGATAAATGTCACATCATTTAATTTTTTTTAGAATAAAAAATTTAAAATTTATAACACTACTCATTTAAATGAATTAATGTACTATTTCAATACGGCCATGACTGGTCAAAACTTGCCATTTGGCAAGTTTAAAGAATTGTGGGACTCACAAATTAAATGTCATGAAATTCATATGAAATTAGGGTTTTGTTAAGTTACAACCTCCGTAACTTTTAACTCTTGCAAAACATGCAAAAATTAGTTATATGATAGTGGGACTTATTACCATGTTTTATGGTTGTAAGTTACATTAGTTGTAACTTAACAAGATCTAATTAATTAAAAAAAATTGTGTGTATTATCATGGGACCCATCAAACCTCTCGACTCTGAGTTTGGGCTTTGGAGGTGCTGGTGGTTTTTAAGAATGAGTGGACATTGGCCATTCGGCATATTCTTCTTCTTCTTCTTCTTATCCGATACGGGCATATTCTTCTTTTTCATTTGGTCAAGAAGCACCTGATTAAACAAGATTTAGGAATGAGGTGGCTGTAGGAATTATATCCAAAGCTGTTTCATAGCACTTGTCAATTAAGGTTGTGATTGGAATTAAGATTGGATAGTGGTAACTTAAAAATATAGTATTAAAATATTTGGTAAACACTAATTATTGTAGTTTGAAAACTAAATTGATTTGATTTTATATTTATACGATAAAAAATCTATTATATATTTAATAATTTTATTAAAATTATTATTAAAAATTATATTTACCACAAACTATTAACTTTTATTTTTATAATTATAATTTTTTTCTTTAATAATTGCAACTTAAAAGGTATAATACCTCAATACTAGACAGGACCTAAATTTACCTATATTATATATGCATTCTTCTCTATTTATTGTTCATAAGAAACTATCAAAACTTAATCACCATTAAGGAAAGATAAATTTGAAAGGCAAAACTTTCCCGTATAAACGCACTTCAATAATTGAGAATCTAGTTGACTAATTTTGTTGCAAATAAAATAGTAATTGTTCCAATAATGTAGCCATGTACATTTCGGTCGACAGAAAAGATATTATAACATAAGCTTCAATAAGATTCTAACAACTCAATCAACCACGTAATCAAACACATTCCAACAAACTGGTGCATAGAGCCATAGAGATAACGATAGAATTATTAATTTCTTTTGTTCATTGTTCGTGGGCATTGTTCCATTGGTGTGTAATTTACTTCACATTTTTTTTTAAAAGTTTTGTTTTCTTTTAATTTAATTTAATTTTTATTTTTTGTTTTTTTTAAAACTCAAGGGCCAGTCGCCTGAAATACATGGACGGTAGAGAACGTAACTTAAGATTACAGGATAGATTTTCCAAGAACATAAGTTAAAAAAATAATGGACAATACAACACACGTATCATCCCATGACCCGCCCACCCGAGAAGACTTTATACACGTGAATCGGCTGCCGATCACCCGATGGCTGGCGCAGTTTTGTCGTATAATGCAGATGCCGTGGCGAGCTGTTACTGGACCGTCTGTTGAAATTTAATTGCTCTGTTTAGCTTTCTTAATCAATTAATCACCAATGATTACATAACGCCATTATATAAACCAGGTGGCCAGTCACAGCGTCCCTCAATTGCGTGCTCGAGTCGCCTCACCTCTCGCCCACTCGTTATTATTTAAATTTCCGCGAGCAAAAGATAATTTGCTCCCAAAGTTTTAATTTGCAAAACTCTCTTTTCCTTCTTCCTCTCCCCCACACAAAAACACACACATGATGGAATCTTTCCAAGATCATACTCGTGACTTCCTCAAGAACGTCAAGCGTGTTGTTGTTAAGGTAAGCCAACTGCTCACTGCAAAACTTTATGTTAGTTTCTTGCCATACCGATTCACGAAATAAGTAAAATACCGTTAAAAAGTAGTGGTATTTCCTTCACCGGAAAGCTGAGGCCCAGTGGTCTAATTAATTTTGATTTTACCCTCTTTCTCTAAGAATTTTACAATTTTGGCGTCCATGAATTTGTAGTTTATTCATTCCGACCCCCATCTAACTAAAATCTCGATTTTTATCGCCCGTTGCACCGAGTACTTGGTGAGACTCTGAGACTCTGTACGTTTTACCATTGGCGAGGAAATGCTGCCACCCATTTAAAGGTGTGGCTATTTGATCATCAGAAAGTACTATTAAACGTATGTATCTTAGCAATATGATAATTCATGGTTGAGGACTTGTTTCATAACTAAATAATATTTATATGTAAATCGAGGTTTATAATACTTAAATAGGTATTTTAAAGATTATGGGATGATCTGAAGTATATCTTAAACTCGGAGATACGTTGAAGATCTGAAGTCTATTTTCACACTAATTCGTTAGAAACTGGTAAACTAAAGAGAGAGCTTGTGCTTTCTTTCTAAAGGTAACGGGAAATAATCAAACCAGTTCCCGATGCCAAGAAAACATGACCCTTCGCACCATTTTCCATTGAAGCAATCTTGAGTCTTTGACCAAACAAAACTTTAGGCGTTTCCTGTGAAAACCCGTGAATAATAGATTTATTAGAAAGATTGTTTATATGGGTGTAGAGAATACAAAGGTTGAAGTATCTAATTAATGAGAGAAGTTGATGGTTATTTGGTATTTTCCAGGGTGTCTAATTGAGTGAAATTTTTATTTTTTTCAAATTTAACAAATTAAGTGTTTTAAAGTATTTTTTTAGGTATAAATAATCTCACCTTCACTTGATTAATATCTTAATCACTTTGACAGTTTGGAAAAGGTTGTTGGAGAGTAATTGACAATAGTTAATAATGGTGAAAAAAAAATATAAAGAAAGGGGAAAAAAATCATCATAAATGGTAATAACAATCACACAGTTTTGAATGAGCTGTCGAGGAAAGCAATTATTGATGGAAGCTTATTGTGGTAAACATGCAGCGGATAAATACTGATCTCTTAAAATGATATAATAATTATCATGATTTAGAAACTAAATAAACAAATTTATCGGCAATTAGTTGTTGGACAAGTGTCTCAATGTTAACGGTGTATGCTTTCAGATCACGACCCAAAAAAACAAAGAATTGATTTCATTTTCCTTTTTTTTTTGACAAAAAGAAATTGTAAATCTGTCGACACTGAATATGACCAAAAATGCTACATGTTCTGTCACGTAGAAGGCCGCCACGTACCCATTTGTGTCTGCGGAAGTGGCTGACAATAATCTTGTCTTTGTTGACCCACTAATCCAATCAGACTAGAGAACAAAAGCCACAAAGCCTCTTACGTTCACGTGATGTGACGTGACCACCATCGTACTTCAAAAAATAATAATCATAAAGATTCCGTGATAAATAAATAAATGATTGATAAAAAGTGCCTTTATTTGTAAAATCGCAACAAATTGACGCGCCTAACCGCCGCCTCGTCTTTGAACTCTTGAGCACGCTCTGAACTCTTTTCAGTTTCAACCTCTTGCCTTTGCTTCTCTCGCTGGCTCGCTCCGAGTTCACTCAGCGTGACTCGCTTTCTTCTTCCGTCAAATGGACTCAACGGACAGTTCCAGAGCTTTCGTCAAGGACGTTAAGCGTCTCGTTGTTAAGGTCTCTTTACTGCCTTCATTTTTCATTTTTTTTTTGGCTTGTCAATGCTTATAGCATCGTGCTAATTTCTACATCTCCCGTTTGAGCGGCGAGCGAGTTTTTTAAAATGGACGCTGATTTTTTTTTTTTAAGATTCAGTTATTTATTTTTAAAACAATTTAAATGTGGTGCTTATTCATTGTATAATTAAGAGCAAGCTTGTTATACTTCGAAAAATTTGGTCGATGATATCTTTGTTTTTAATTGCTTCTAATATTTTATCATCTTCATTAGGATCTACCTCCCAGGCTTCAATAATTTTGAATTTTAGATCAGAGTATAAAAGTGCTTAATAATTTTTTTATATAAAAAAATAGAAAGATTCAATTGCTTGTTAGCTTTATTATATGATTCAGAGTGAGGTTTCATTGCTGTGTATAGCATTGGTAAGAACGAATTATAAGTAATCATTAATTCATTTTCTAAGGTTGTAAGATTTTGAAATGATGTGATTTCAAGTGAATTTTGAACTGATTCTTCACATGATTGCTGTGGTAGCTGATCTTTTTTTCTTTTTTTCTTTTTTTAAATTCGTTGAAGGTTGGAACAGCTGTGGTTACTCGAAGTGATGGACGATTAGCTTTGGGAAGGCTTGGAGCTCTTTTAGAGCAGGTATGTGTGATCTTTATTTATCTGACGAAGTCTCCGTAGTTTTTCCTGAAATGAACCATAGATTATGACTTAATTTTGTTCTGACGAAGTAACTTTGGAATGATTTGTCTTCAGCTTAAAGAGTTAAATTCTCAAGGCTTTGAGATTATTTTAGTTTCTTCAGGCGCTGTTGGTGTTGGCCGCCAAAGGCTTAGATACAGAAAATTGGTCAATAGCAGGTGCTTCAAGTCTCCTTTTTCTTTAATAAATCAAACTCTTGGAATTACATATTTCATGTCCATTTTCTCCTTGCACATTATATGCTCATCTGTTTTATCATTGAATCTTTTGACAAATGGTAGAAGTTATTTTGGCTAGCTGATTATGAGCAAATAGGGAATTCAGCATAGATAAATTCGAATTATTTGGTCATTACAGTGGAAAAAATTTGAGAAATGTAGAATTTGAAAATTGTACATACTGACACGTGAAGACATTTACAGTTGCATTGGCATCTAAAATTTGAGTTAACATCTGCATTACCACATGCATAAATACAAGCTGTTTGTCTCTTAGCATAAATACAAATTCAAGAAATGTTGAATTTGGTATTTTTGGATACACACAAGCAACAAATTTACTTATTCTACTTTAAACGGTACTCTGATTTAAGGTTAGTGACTCAGTGTCAAGGAATATGAAGGCATGAATGCCTGTGGAATGAAATTAATTCTGGTTTTGCAGCTTGGCTGATCTCCAAAAGCCGCAGAATGAGCTTGATGGGAAGGCTTGTGCCGCAGTTGGGCAGAGTAGTCTCATGGCTCTTTATGATACCTTGTTCAGCCAGGTGAAAATATAATACCAACTATCATTTCTAATGCTACTTTCTTGTAACTGCTAATGTCATATCCTTCTTAATGCAGCTTGATGTGACCTCATCCCAACTTCTTGTGACGGATAGTGATTTTAGGGATGAAGATTTCAGAAAGCAACTCTATGACACTGTTCAATCATTGTTAGATTTGAGGGTTATTCCTATTTTTAATGAAAATGACGCAGTTAGTACTAGGAAAGCACCATACGAGGTATCTTGTTCCCTTCTGAATTTAAAATGAAACTTCTTGTGCATTTTTTTTTTATTATAAATTCCTTTTCTTCCCCTTTGGGATTATTGTAATTTCTTTTTCTTCCCTTTTGGGACTAAGGGGTATGCTACTATGTGAAATTTGTCTCTTGATGTATTATTCTTATTCTTATTATTTATTTATATAAAAAAGAAAATAGCAAGTATATCTCTTGATGTAGCATCGCTTATTCAAAGCTTTATAATGAATAACTAGGAGTAAGAAACTCCTTATTAATGTTTTATTTTTACTTTTAAAAGGCTCTTACATGGCTTGGGTCACATTCTAATCTTGGCTAACAATATTGGAATAAATGTATTGTGTATCCATTTTGCACCACATGTCCTTTTGTTTTTAGGAGTGTATTAAATTATGCTCATGCACGTTTCTAAAACACATAGACTTCAAAACATGTTGGTGCTTTGTTAATTCTTCATATCTTTCGTGCAGAACTTAAAACAATCTAGGAACAAAAAAACGTATAAGCGAAAGACAGTGATGTTTTTATTCTCTGACTTCTAGAAACTTGCATGGACCGATGAATTTACTCAACTTGCTGATAAGTTCATTTAGCATGCACATTTATGCATACTATTGGTGTGGTACAGGATGTTTAAAGATGTCTCAAGTGAAAAAAATGGCCAAACATAGAAAGCATGTACAACTGTTGTTGCGCCAAACCACTTGGTCATAACGAAGACACTTCATCAGAGTTATTGTTTATAAAGTTATAAAACCTTGAACCGAATGATAAGAGTGCAAAACTCTTAAATCACACTTACTGTTGTATTACTAGGTGACTCACAAAGACACCTCCTTGGAGAATTATTTGAAACCCTTCAGATCAAGTTTCCTTTGTTTTTATGTATTTGATGCCCTTCTGTTTGCATGAATTGCTCGATTTTTTTAAATTTGACAATATGCCTGTCAGTTTTGATAATAGAAACAATTTTCAGGATTCTTCTGGTATATTTTGGGATAATGACAGTCTGGCAGGATTATTGGCTTTGGAACTAAAAGCTGATCTTCTTGTTCTGTTGAGTGATGTAGAGGGCCTCTATAGTGGTCCTCCAAGTGAGCCAAATTCGAAGCTGATCCATACATATATAAGAGCAAAACACCAAGCAGAAATAACATTTGGAGACAAGTCAAGGGTTGGAAGAGGGGGAATGACTGCTAAGGTCAATGCAGCTTATTGTGCAGCTTGCGCCGGTATCCCTGTTGTTATTACTAGGTATGACTAAAATTAAAATTCTAGATACTAGCTATTGGTTAGTTTCTCAGTTGTCAATCTTAATGCTCTGGATTATCATATTTGGTGGATGATATTGTCATAGATAAGCTAACTCTTCTTTCTACTCTTCTATAAGTGGCTTTGCCATGGACAGCATCATAAAGGTACTTGAAGGAAAGCGTGTTGGGACTCTCTTTCATAGAGATGCACATTTGTGGGTAAAACAAGTTGGGGCCCGTGAGATGGCAGTTGCAGCACGAGAAAGTTCTAGACGGCTTCAGGTGATTTTAGAAGCTCTATATCAGGATCCATTTTTCTCTATACTTTCTGATTTCTGTTTATGCTTTATTAAAACTTTGAATTAGTTAGATTGGCAGAGCTTGAGTATTTATATAAATTATCTGGATTGTAGGCTCTACAATCTCAAGATAGGAGGAAAATTTTGCTCGACGTAGCTGATGCCTTAGAGGCAAATGAAAGCTTGATTAAGGTTGAGAATGAAGCCGATGTAGCTGCTGCACAGGAAGCTGGATATGCGAAATCACTAGTATCACGTTTGGCACTGAAGCCTGGGAAGGCAAGAACTTGTTAATTATAAGAGTTTTTGAATGATGGACAAACTTTTCATCTTTTCAGTTTTTGTATATAATTGTTCCATTAGGCACTGCATTGTTTAATACCAAAACCTGTTTCATATAGCTTTTGGATGAGCTCGTAGTTGTACTTCATTTTGATTATTGTACTTTGCAGATCTCTAGCCTTGCAAAATCTATTCGTATACTTGCAGACATGGAAGAACCCATTGGTCAAATTTTAAAGAGAACAGAGGTTAGGAAACCTTTCAGAAATCTATTTGTTTTTAACCAGTGAATCAAGGATATTTGTGCGAATGCATCTTCTTACGAAAATGATAGCATTTGCTTGCTTTACAGCTTTTGGTTTCAAGTTGAACACTGTTGTATAAAAAATAAACATGGAAGTTTTAGTTGCCGTTTGGACTTATAAAAGTGAAATTGAGCATTTAAGTGCCTCTTTAGTTTGTTCGTTACTCACTTAGACTGTTTGGTAACTGTTCTTGCACCCAGCTTGCGGATGGACTCATCCTGGAGAAAACATCATGTCCTTTGGGCGTCCTCTTGATAGTATTTGAATCTCGACCTGATGCCCTGGTCCAGGTAAGAGAGAGAGTACATATTTTTATGTCCTGAAGTATGCTGAAAAGCTTGTCTTTGAGTTTATTTATTTCTAAGTTGTTTGTGGTAGACTGTAATTATCCTCCCTTGTACTATGTTCGTTCATTGAAAACTTTCGTCATGCCTTTAATTTTTTCTATTATTGGCCGTTCGTCTTTTCAGTGTTAAGTAATTAAAAAATATTTCTGGATTCTATAAGTTGGTTTTCAAGCATATAGCTAAGTTTTCTTCCTATCATTGTGGCATTTTGACCACCTTTTTTTTTTTTTCCCCCAAATGGTTTCGACAGATAGCTTCATTGGCCATTCGGAGTGGAAATGGTCTACTACTGAAAGGAGGAAAAGAAGCTATGCGGTCAAATGCAATCTTGCACAAGGTTTGGTTTGCCGGGTCTGGGCTATGATTCTTGTACTAAACAATTCAGTCAGTCACTTTATGGTATTTTTTATTTCATTTGTATTGTAGGTCATCACCTCAGCTATCCCAGATACTGTTGGTGAGAAACTTATTGGACTTGTGACTTCCAGGGAAGAGATTCCTGATTTGCTCAAGGTGGAGATTGAATTTTGAAAATTGTTGATTGTTCCTTAATTATGGTGTTTTCTGACAAACTTTTGTTTTGCTGCAGCTTGATGATGTGATAGATCTTGTTATCCCCAGAGGCAGCAATAAGCTTGTTTCTCAAATCAAGGAGTCAACAAAAATTCCTGTACTTGGTCATGCTGGTAAGAGTGGTTTTTTTACTTGTTTGTCATTGTTTACAAACTAAAGTGTTTAGTAAACTCAGCCTTTTCTTTCCAGATGGAATTTGTCATGTTTATGTTGATAAATCGGCTAACCTTGATGTGGCAAAGAACATTGTTATTGATGCGAAGATAGACTATCCTGCAGCCTGCAATGCTATGGTAGTTTTAGTCCACAATTTATGCCATTATTGAGATCTCCCTTCATGTGTACCTATGAGAATATTTGACAGATGTCATCCTGTTTTCGCTATACGTGCACACTGTAACAGGATTATCTCAAAAGCAATTTTTGTCATTGAATTGCCTCATAGCTCTTTTTATCATGTTATTTCCAGGAAACTCTTCTGGTACACAAGGATTTAGCATGCAATGGTGCACTCAATGAGCTTGTTGTAGAACTTCAACATGAAGGTATGCATTGCATTAATTACTTTCACTGTCCTAATTTATATAGGAAAGCGGCACCAAGTTAAACAGCTGGCATGGACTGTTATTTCCTTGGCTGATTGTATTGCAAGATTGTTATTCACAATCAAGAAGCAAAGTGTTTACTGTAGGTGGAGACAAGGGTTGCAACTGGCCAAGGAATTCTACTTTGTGGCAAGTCCAGATGTAAAATAAAATTTGAATACATGAACAGGAACATGAAATGTAAAAATTTGTAAAATCTCTTGGGTGGAAAGTAATGTAGTTATATGTTTTCTGTGGCTGGGGAACATAAGAGCGGCAGTTTCAAAATTGCAGTTTCTTCTGTTGCAGGTGTCGGTTTATTTGGCGGACCAAGAGCAAGTAAATTACTAAAAATTCCTGAGACACGCTTATTCCATCATGAGTACAACTCAATGGTTTGTACGGTTGAAATTGTGGACGATGTGCGTGCTGCTATTGACCATATTCATCAACATGGAAGGCATGTTGAAGATACCATTTTATATTTCTTGGTACTTTTTTTGGAGATGAAGGTCGTGTCATTGTAATTTATTTATTTATTTTTTTCTCCTACTTGCAGTGCCCATACTGATTGCATTGTTGCAGAAGATCAAAAAGTTGCTGAAACATTTTTATGTCAAGTTGACAGGTAAGCTAGTTTTGCACTGCAGATCATGATGTTATAAAACATGATTATGTCATATCTCATTAGCCACAAACTATAAGATCATTGTTGATATACTTTCTGTGATTATCTTTGTTTATAGATATTGTGCACTTAGGAAGCATGTGTATGCCTTTTGCCGAAACCCTAATTGCTGTATTCTCCTATTGAATGGCAATCAGTAACACTGGCAACATTCCTTGTTTGTTCCTACTTTACATGGTATCTCTATAAAAGAAAAGGGGATTCCTTTTCCTGTGAATATATCAAGACATGTTTCTCTTTTTGCCAATTTATCATGAATGTTAAACTACAGCAACAGCCTCCAACTATTGCTATTCTATCACCTCAATAATTCTACAATTCTCTCAGCCTAACACATTGCTTTTCCTTTTCTGATCTCTCCTTCTCCAAGCCAGGATATGGTCAAAGCTCGTCTATTGACACTTGGGCTTTATGACCGTTGAGGCTCCGTAATAACTTATTCCAACACTTTCCTCAATTCTGTTTACAGCAAGAAAACCATAATAAACAAATTAATCGCAGTTGCGAGAGCTACAAAACTCTGTTACAGGTCCTTTCACACACCCCCCACCACCCCTCCCCCCCCCACAAAAAAAAAAAAAAAAAATCTTGTGCAGGTACCTTGTAATGGCATAATTAATATTTGGCAAACAAGTTCATATGTAATTCCAACAACTACCGAAGGTCCCTGGTAGTAGGATACTTATGGTAGTGAAGTTGGTTCTGGACTCCCTGAAGATGGTGCCTCAACAAATTCATTTTGAGGACATTTTAAGTCTTCATAATTTTTCAGTTCACTTCGTATCCAAACTGAATTACGGTCATTTCTTTCAAATTTTTTTGGGATTTTGGAAGATTTATTGGTATTTACCATCTCTCTTGAGAAGGATTGCATCAGTTGCTAATCTTCTTCTATTCAATTTCTGCAAATATTTTTCTAAGTAGTGGCACATCGTTGTTGGTAAACTTGCCATGTGGCTTATTTTTCTTGTGTAAACAGTGCTGCAGTATTTCATAATGCAAGTACACGATTCTGTGATGGAGCACGATTTGGACTTGGTGCAGAGGTACATGACCTTCCTGCAGTACTGGTATTGATGTGGATGATTACGTGTTCTCATTTATTATTATTATTTTTTTTTTATGAGTAACAGGTTGGAATAAGCACAAGCAGGATTCATGCTCGCGGTCCAGTCGGAGTTGAAGGATTGCTAACTACTCGATGGTATAGGAATCCTGAGCGTCCCTTCTTCTATAACTTTTTAGTTCTTTTATTTAATGTACGTCAGAATGCCAGATGAATTGTGTATTTACAACAGTGCATAAAACCTGATTTTGCTTCTTCATTGTAAATTTAGGATATTGAGAGGGAATGGACACGTCGTAGATGGTGATCAAGGAGTCGTCTATACCCACAAGAATCTTGCCTTGCAATCCTAGTAACTTATGGTTCTAAACTATGTCATTTGTATAATATTATGCTAGCTGCTTCTGAGACTCTATTTACCTGGTGTATATTTATTGCACTTTGCTGATGTTATTTATTAAGATCTTTAGTTTTATTACTTGGATCTTGCTTGGGGTAGAGCCTCATGTAATAGAAAGTTTCCTCAAGTCAATAATGAAGTTCAGAATTTGAATTGAAGTTTTAAGTTCTACAGATATATACTGACCCCTAACAAGGGAAGAAATCCCACAATAAGGTGAAATCCTTGATCGGAAAAGTACGCTCTATGGCTTATGCTTAGATTGAAAGTTTTGCCTTATACAAAATAAATAAATAAAATTGATCTTAAAGGAGGTGGCAATGATCATGTGGATTGTAAACTAGTATAATAAATAAAATTATTTTAAAAATTGTGAATTGAGACTGGAGACTGCTAACCAATCATACCAATAACCAAGAGAGTTGCCAAGGCTGCACCCAAAAAAAAAAATTAAATAAATAAATCTCCTGAAAAAATTTATAAAAATGGCAATGCACGTATCTTCCTTGATGAGGTTGTTTGCTAAACTAACAAATCATCTCATATTTCCCCATCCCACAGCTCTTCGAGGCTTTTGTAAGGACTTCTGGTTTCATGGACGGCAAAAGTCCCTCGGAGGAGCCTTTGCTGCATCACAGAAAGCATGTTGTACAATATAAATGAGCTTTTCTGCATTTAAACTTGCAGAAGAAATTTGAAACATGGGGTTTGCAAATCAGAGGTTATTTACCTGGTGGATGTTTGAAAATTTCGAAAAGAGCTTTGGCGGAATAGACCAATCGAACAAGTTCAAGTTTTCCTTGATCCTAGACTCATTCACACTCTTCGGAAGGATGCTGTGACCACTCTGGAGACCCCAGCGGAGGGCTACTTGCGCTGGTGACTTGTTAAGTTCTCCAGCAATTTCTTGCAATATTGCTTCCTTCAAGATTTCACCCTTCACCCAAGAACCTGGCGATCCCAAAGGAGAATATGCCTGAGAGAAAAATTTACCAATCAGATGACTTTGAATCTCGCATCAATGGATAAATGAAGCTGAAGATCTAAATAAGCAGTGGAAATTCCCTGAAGTTTTACCGTCAAATGAACTCCAGATGACTTGCAATATTCGTGAAGTGCAGGTTGCTGCCAGACAGGGTGACACTCCACTTGATTGACAGCAGGCTTCACTTTTGCATATGAACAAAGGTCTTTTAGCTTCTTAGTTGAAAAGTTGCTCACTCCAATTGCTTGCGCCTTGCCAGAATCATACAATTTTTCCATTGCAGCCCATGTTTCAGGAAGACACAAGGGAAGCATGATATCAGGCTCAAATCCTCGCGTTTCAGGTTTTGTCCTAAATGGCCAATGGATCTGTGATTCGAAGGTCACAAAACATTCAAACAAAACACTATCAGAAAAGATGAAAACATCCAAAATTAGTTCTGCTTAAGAAGAGCAACATGTCCCACTTTTTTTTTTTTTTCCTTCCCTTAAAGGCTGACAAACTAAACCTTTAGCTAAATTGTAAGAACCCTGACGTGTAGTGGAGACATACAAGATATAAATCAATGTAGTTGAGTTGCAGATGCTCTAAACTTCTGCTCAGAGCCTTGGGGACATCTTCGGGTGCAAGGTCGCAGCACCTGTAAATTTCAGATTTAAAGCCAGCTGAATCTAAAAGCTCACTACAAGCTAAATGTGATTCTAGGTTAAATATCACCCCTCTATACATTATCAAGTGATCAATAATATATTAATCTAAATTGGCCATTTAGGTGACAGTACAATATTTCATTAGCTATAATAGATGAAACTGGTAAGTAATGAAAGTTTTGTAAAAAAAAAAGGGCACAGGTACCATATTTTAGATGTGATAAAAATCTCATCGCGCTTCACCACGCCTGTTGAAAAGAGTTGTTTCAGCGCTGCGCCCACCTGCATTGCATCAAATATAAGAACAAGAAAAAACAGAACACATACATACATTTTTACACAACATATGAGGAAAATTTCACCTCTTTTTCATTATCATAAACATGAGCACAATCAATGTGCCTGTAACCAGCCTGCACAACATTAGAACAAATAAAACCTCAATGATTCTTTGAAAAATGAAGTTAACGACATTTAATTGTAGGAAGATAAAATCGTTGAATACATATAAAATTAGAACCTTGACAGCGGCAATGACAGCTTCGCCGACTTCACCTGGAGGAGCTTTCCATGTCCCCAGGCCAACAGAGGGTATTTTAGCCCCAGTGTTGAGCTCAAAATACACAGGGCCATGTTGAGCTTTTTCACTCATATTCTTCCACAGTAATGACCAAAACTATGATGACATACAACATAATGGAAAAGGGTCTTGTTATTACAATGCCGTTAACTCTCGATAACGAACTGATTTTGATAGATTTACACAGTTGAACTCTGTTAAATTATTTTACCTCTGTGACTGTGAGCTCCAATTTGCGATGTTTCTGCTTCAGACTTGGCAACTTGTGGCCAGTAGGCTAACTCTTAAGCAATTTCAATTGTATTGATCTCTGCTTATGTTGATGCTGTTAATTGCGATTTGCATAGATATTCTCGGCAATAGATTAGGATCTTCGCTTGCCTCGATAAAATTTCAAGTACACATTTTTAGGAAGTACAGTTCCATGTGAATTAATTCTGCGGTCCTATTTGGTGTTATTGGTTAGACAGCTACAATAATAAAACTGTTCGTAAATTCTAATTTTGTAAATTATAAGATAAAGTAGATTTTTACCTCACACTTATCTATAATACTTTTACTATCTTTTATAAAATTGTTGTTTAAAAATCACATCTACAACGCACTATCAACTTTATTTTACAACCAAGGTTGGTAAAATTTGATACGATCCGAATGCCTGACATGAAAATGATATAAATAAATGGGTATAATCATCAAATTTGACACAATTATTAAATAGGCTGCGTCCGGGTCTTATAACACGATTATATTTTTTATTCTAAATTAATTTATAAATTCTTATTATCAAAACTCAAATATTAGACATGCTTCTCTCTTTTTATTTTTTTATTTTTGAAAGAATGAACATATACAAATTGTTTCATTTATTGAATTTTATATACATTTAGAACTTTAATAGTATAAGTCTGTAAAATATTGAAAAACATGTATATTTTATTGTATTGATATATAGTATTATTTAGTATTTACATTATATATATATATATATATATATATATATATATATATATATATATTGACACGAACATGACCATTTTGTCAGCTCTATTCATAACTATACCATTCTCTTAAAAATCATAATTTCTCAATACCAAACAGTGTTTTTATTGAAAACTCTATTGAGAAAATGGTTAATTACAGATTGAGTTCGAGTGGAAGTCCAAATTTTATTTATTTCAATAATTATCCACACGCTTAAAATTAAAAAAAAAAATACCCCTTAATGTTCTTTGTTTTTACTTTTCCAAACTAAAAAACTAATAACTAAATTTTTCATTTCAAAAAAAATTGCGAAAATAATACTTTCGAGTTGCAATAATAAATGTCCAACTGTTAATTTTTTTTTTAAAAGAATTATTCCAGGGATGCATCTTATTCAGATTTCAAGACGGTGTCGTGATTTCAGCAAACGAAGGTCTCAAAGAAACGATTAAAAACTAGAGAGGCACAGAAAGAAATGAATTCATCAATACGCAAGTGAGGCTTGTAAAACGTAATTAAGCAGCCAAAGAAAAAAAAATCTAATAATCAAAACATTTATGTGACACTGTTTGACTTTGAACTATCTCCCCCTGCCTAACAGAGTAGGGGTTCAATTAAAGTACACTTGAATGGTAAAAGTACTGGAACAAATGCATAGCAGTACCTAAAACATAAACTTATCCCCACTCACAAAAGAGTCATGGGTTCATAATGAATTCACTTTTCAATAAATTTCTTGAGGTTCTTCAACCAACCCAAGTACTCTTTGCTGTCTTTGTTTATCATGTACTCCTGCAAGAAGTTTGTTGTGCTGGCTTTGATACCTCTTATCTCCAGATATTTGTGGAAAGCTTTTTGCAAGTTTTCATCCAAATCACTGAAAAGAAATGATAAAAAAATCAGAACATGAATTAAAGCATTTGAAGTTATGAGAAATTCAGGAAGCAGATCATATTATGGAAAGCTTACCCAAAGTCAGGCCCTTCATATGCAAGCTGATCATCAGAAGCTTCGGGCTGCTTCACTGACAAGCTATCAATTGAAATTTCATCCGAAAAAGCAGTTACACCAAATTCCAGGCACGTACCGTTCTTTTTCGATATACTCACAACCAAAGGAATGCTAGTACGGTTATCAGCCCCCTCGTCTTCATTGCCATCACCTTCTTCTTCCTCAATATCATCAGGATTAGGCATGTCAACTTCCACTTTGATAATTTCATCTCCGTACTCTCTTGTTAGTAATATGGTCCTTTCTCCAGGATTGTCTTGAATTTTAAAAGGAAACTCGTCCGGAATTTCATCTGCCTGTATTATCAGAAGACGAGAGTAAAATAAGATCAAAATGGTAACAGGTAGTATATTTCATCAGCAACATGACTTAAAGAAAGAGACAACGATCATCATCCCACCATAAAAAAGAGTTGCACACGCGCAAATATAAATGAGAGTTACAAAGAAAAGGAAAGCACAAACATCTGTTTGCATTTTCATATTTCGTTGCACTAACTTGGAAGAAATTTACCTGGATCCGATCAAACTATCAAATGATTCAATGAACTTTACCAAAAAATAAACCTCTACATTTCAAGACATCAAAAATTTCCTACAAATGATTCAATGAACCAATGTAATCTTCATACAGCGGCACCACCGCCCATCTCTTCTTAATGCCAACTACTAATTAAATCATCACAAATACTACAATTCAAACAACTAATCAATTCATCAAATTCACATGCTCAGACTACCGCGTATAAAATTTGAAATACAGCTTCTAGAAACACATCAGTAATCTGATATTATACAGTGACTTAGAAGTTAATTAACACCAAACACATTAAAAGCAAAGAAATTTCAAGAGAACATTAAAAAATGGAACCTTTTTCTGGGATCCCAGAAAGGGGAAAAAAATTTGACAATTACTACAACAGAAGTAAATGGGCAGAGAAAAAATGTAAAGAAGTGAAAGCAAGCACTGACGGTGGGTTGCTCCGCGCAATCAATCTCAGATTCAATTACTCTGATCAGGTTCTCGTCAGAGCTCGGCTTCGTGGAGAATCGTTGAATAAGCGGAATGAAAGTTCTCCGGCTGAGAGTGGTCTTCTCGACTCTGAGAACGGCGGAGACTGCGCTGCGGAAGGTTCTTTGAGAACCAACGGCGCGGATTGCGCAAGGAAGTACGGAGGAGGAAGCTCTGCGAAGCATCAAGTTGAGTGCCATTTTTCTGCAAAATTTTTTAGGTTTGAAGTTGAGGGTTTTGGGAGATGATGCTAGGGTTTTGCAGCGAGGGTTTTAGGCTTTTTAAATTAGTATTTTTTTTTAAATCAGTCACGTGATAGGAAGGGTTTTGACTTTTGGGTTTTGTGTTGTTCATTATATTTTTACTTAACATTGGGCTAATGGGCCGAGGAAAGTTGTCTGGTGCGGATGGCTATAGGGCCTACTAGTTTTTTGACTTAATAATTAGTGGTAGTATACACAATCAATCAATTACGTCCTTTTTATTTTTATTTTTTGGGTTTCTATGATACCGATTTTTTTTTTAATTTTCAGGACGTCATTAGAAATAGAAAAATTATGATGCTATAATTAAATTTACAGCATCAATGTCCTGATAAACATAAATTTTATAAATTATACATAAAATTAGTAAATAAAAAATAAAACAAGTAAATTGATATAATTATGGTAAATTGGTGTTCTAAAACTACAAAAAAAATTATATCAATTATATAAATTAATATTAAACATCATTAAACAAAAAATAGTTTATTCATTTAATTTAATTAGATAAAGAAAAAAGTCACTTATCAATTCAGAATATAAAAAAAATTGAAAACAATTGGAACAAGTTTTATAGAATTTGTTTAACTATAAATTCTATACATATTCTAGACATTCATAATTCTTTTTTTCATTTCCTATCGTAGTATTGTTTACTACACAGGTTAATTAAGGAAAATTATTTTTCTTGATATGGACCAAGCTTATTTTCATATATTACTAGACATATATGATATATCAATAAAATTATATATATTTTTATGTTTTATAGATACTTCATGTAATTTTAATTTTGCTTTCTACTTGTACTTAAAGATTATTTGGGGTTACGGTCAAAGAGGTTTAGAAGGATGCAAAATAACTTATTTTAGAAGCAACTTTAAATTCATGAAAAGAATAGTTCTTCAAAATCCTATTTTGACAATAAATTTTATCTTTAATAAAATTTCACATGTCTCATCACATATATAACATAAAACCAAAACTATTATTATTCAATTTAGAAACAAAATCAGAAAATTTATAAGGTAATCATTATTTTAATGAGTTTTTATTTTTCATTTGTAAGTTATTATTTTTTTTTCAACAATTCTTATACTAATTTACTTGTTTTATTTTCTATTTACAAGTTTTATATTCTATTTGCATAATTTATATTTTATTTTACACTTAATAGTAATTTACAAATTTTATAGTACATATGTAAATTTTTGTTTTGTTTACCAATATTGCTCCAATTTACAACTCCTATATTAATTTACTTGTTTTACCTTTCATTTACAAGTCTTTATATTTTATTTACTTAATTCATGTTTTTATTTTACATTTGTTGTTAATTTACAAGTTTTATATTACATATGTAAATTTTTATTTTGTAAGTTCGACTGTGAAAGAAATAAATCATGAGATTATGAAAATATTACTAGTTGTTATTATATGTCATTTTGTAACTCTCTAGTACTAAGATTTTTTTTTTTTTTTCAAAAAAGTAATCAAGTTCATCTCACCTCGTGCAACGGTTCCTTCCTCTTTCCGCCACATGCCGCAACTCTAAATCTCTGGTCGCTGTGTGTAGTACTACCAAACATCAACACAGTGCACATTATACTGCAAACCTCACGCCACCGTGTGACAACAGCCCAAAATCCTTACGCCGCGGCACTAGAGTTTAATAATTTTAGGTGAATTAACTGAAGGATTAAGATTTGGCATTTCCCTCAGTTGGGTTTTAGGATTAGCATTTTTCAATTTAGTTTCCCTAGAATTGATATATTTAGTTTTGGTAATTTTTGTTTATGCATTACAAAAAATTGTTGATAATCATGGAAATTATTTTGTTTTTTTTTAATCTGTTGAAATGAGTTTTAACCGCAACTATGGTAATTTTAAGTAAATAATTTTTAACTGTCAATTTGTCTTTTAACCATAGATGCAAATGTTTTTAGGATGAAATGGTATTTTTATTTGTAAAAGTCAATCATCCATTAAAGCTAACATATTCTATTGATTTTTTAGGGACTTGATGTTTTTTTTTTTTTTTTGATATAAAAGGGAGCCAAACAAGGCTAAACCGAGAGAAAACACGGGAAAGCATTCCCGTACATGTCGTGAAATAAGCAATTAACAACACCACTAGGAAGGTTGTGAAGGAAATGGAAGCCAAGAGGTTGCCTTATTGCTAAATTTGCCAGAAAATCCGTTGCAAAGTTTGCTTCACGATAAATATGGCTAATGCACACATGCCATTATCGGTTGATGAGCCTTCTAATACTTTGAATCACTGAAGAAAAATTATTAGGGCTATTGCTCGTGTCTGCAAGTAGATCAATGATGCACTTGCTGTCAACTTCAACCAACAAAGACCGAATACCCACCTTCCAAGCCAGGTCAAGACCATAAAATAAACCCCAAAGTTCAGCATTGGTAACCGAACTAATTCCAATATTCGCACAGAATCCAGCAATCCACTTCCCATTGGCATTTCTTATCAACCCACCTGTAGCTGCCATATTCATCTTTTTACAGGCCCCATCAGTATTCAATTTGAAAACATTTTCAGGGGGTGGTTTCCATCTAAAGTATTTAACCATTTTTTAAGCTCCAGGCTTGATCAAAGCCATCATGGTTTTATGAGAATTTTCAGCTCTGGTCATAATATCTAAAGTGATGTTCTGATTGCTCCTCTGCACATTCTTAAACAGAGCTTGGTTCCTCCAAAACCACAACCACCAGATTGCTGTGCCAAAAATTACCGCCCAGTCAACTCCATTACAATCATAACAGTTCGGCTTTAGATTAGTAATAATCCAATCCTCTAAGTTTGAAGAGAAAAAACTTCCTCGTAATCTACACGGGACTATATCTAACCAAATACGTTTAGCCGCCACACAATCTCTAAGGGCATGAAGGGAGTCTTCCACACAAACTTTGCATCTCTCACATTGATTTTCTGTCAAAATGTGTCTTCTAGCAAGCTCAGCTTTGGTCTTTAACTTGTTTTGAATAGCCAACCATAGGAAGGTTTTAACACTTTGTGGCCCTTTCCAGCTCCAAATAAGTTCCCATCTTGGCCCAATATGACTGGAGGCTCTGTTTGAAATATTTTGATAGGCTGATTTCACTGTAAAATTACCCTTAGTCGAGAAGCCCCAAAATATGTGGTCCATACCACCCTCGACACAAGGTGGCATAATGGCCGCAATAGCAAGCACTAAGCTGTGAGGAAGATAATTACTGAAAGTAACCCAATTCCATTACCCATGATCGTTCACATAATCCCTAATCGAGTTTTCCAGCATATTACTCAGCACCGGCCTCACAACATAATCCTTCAAACTGACAATTTGCCTAACCCAACAATCTTTCCAAAACCGAACTTTTGACCCATCTCCAACTTGCCAACAAATCCCTTGCAAAACTTTATGCCAAACCGTACCCACTGCACGCCACACATAAGAACCATATTTTGTAGGTAGCTCTGTGGGGAGGTTATCATTCTCAACTCCGTATTTAGAGCATAACATTTTAATCCACAGGCTAGTAGGAGACACAATAATATTCCACCCAATCTTCATCAAAAGCGCCTCATTGATGTGGCGAAGATTTTTTAAGCCAAGCCCTCATACCATTTTAGGTTGACAAATTCTTTCCCAACTAGCCATGGCCATGCTATTCCTCTCGCTATTCCCACTCCATATAAATCGGCGAGAAATGTGATTGATTTTTTCTTGAGTGCCTCGCGGAATCATTCTAGGTTGCATAGAGTAAATTGGCAAGGCTTGGATTACTGCTTGAGTAAGGGTCAGCCTTCCAGCAAAAGAGAGATGCTTCGCATTCCATCCTGAGAGCCGTTTGTCCACCCGATCTAGCACTTCTTGATAGGTTTTATTGGTCACCCGACCATGAAGAAGCGGCATGCCCAGGTACTTCCCCAAGTTTTTGGAGGTTGAAAACCCACTTAGCTCACTAAATTTCTTTGACACAGTAGGTGCCACATTTTTTGAGAAATACAATCTAGTTTTTTCTGTGCTAACTTTTCCCCCTGACATGTTGCAGAAATTCTTTAAAGCTTTAATCACCACCTTCGCCTGATCAGCGGAGGCTTCTGCAAGGAGAAGAAGGTCGTCAGCGAAGAAAAGATTGGTGAGGGGTATACCATTCTTGGACAGCCTGATGGGTTTCCATCGTTCCTGCTGCACTTCTCGATTAATGATACGACTAAGTCTTTCAATACAGAGCACAAAAATGTAAGGAGAGATCGGATCCCCCTGTCGAATCCCTCTTGAAGTCTTAAAGGATTCGGTCAGCTTTCCATTCTAAAGAATTTGCATGGAGCCGGATGTGATGCACTCCATTATGATTCGTATAAAGTTTTTATGAAGACCCACAAAAGCCAAAGTCTCCTTGATAAACTCCCAACTTAATTTTTCATACGCTTTTTCCAAGTCTACTTTGATAGCCATGAAGCCTCGTTTACCCGTCTTCCGTCTCATACTGTGAATGACCTCCTGGGTGCTAATAATATTTTCGGTGATGTGCCTCCCTGGAACAAAGCTGGTTTGATGTGGACCTACAAGATCAGAGAGAAAGTTTTTTAATCTATTAGCTATTATCTTAGTGATCGTTTTGTACATAATTGTGCAAAGACTAATAGGTCGGAAAGAATTTAAGCTAGTTGGATTGTCAATTTTAGGAATAAGAACAATTAAAATCTTCAAAAAGTCTTCAGGCACTGTCTCTCCATTGAAAACAGCTTTAATTTGCTTGCACACCGACTTGCCCACCACCTCCCATTGAGCTTGGTAAAAAATTGCGTGCAAGCCATCACTTCCCGGTGCCTTTAACGGTTTCATGCTAAAAATAGTGTCACGAATTTCCTTGTCATCCACAGGTTTTTCCATGGCATGGCTCCTCCCTGTATCAATGCAAGGAAAATCATTAGGAGTATAATAGCTATCAATAGAATTATTATCAGCCGTGTATAACTTGGTGAAAAAATTAATAGCATGAGCCTTAAGATCATCCTCGTCCGAAATCCACTGGCCCCTATCATCTTTCATCCAGACAATTTGGTTATGTCTTCTCCTCGTCATTGTCTTCTGGTGAAAAAAGGAAGTATTTTTGTCTCCAAACTGGATCCAATCGCAACGAGATTTCTGAAGCCACAAAAGTTCTTCTTGATTAAGAATGTCGTTGAGCTCCTTGCTGAGCTGAGTCTCCAGCTTTAACAGATTATCTGAATGGTGACTCTCTAGAGCTTTTTGGATTCCATTAAGTCTAGCTAAGATATTCTTTTTTCGCTTAAAAATATTTCCAAACTCATTCTTGTTCCAATGGTCAATTTTTCCAGTAAACTCCTTTACCGAAACATTATAATCCACATCCTTCTTCCACACCTAAGAAACAAAATTCGAAAATCGCTTATCAGTAAGCCAAGAAGCAAGGAATCTAAATGGTTTCAACCCTCTGTTTCCAGTGCTCTCATTATTCAGACTAAGGAGGATAGGCCGATGGTCAGACCCCAATCTTGGTAAATGAAAGACTCGCGCCTTATTAAAAGTGTTGAACCACTTATCATTGCAAATGGCTCTATCCAAGCGTTTATAAAGCAAGCCCCTGTTCCAAGTAAACTTTGGTCCCGTATAATGGAGGTCACAGATGCCGTGTTTGTGGAACCATTCTTGAAATTTTTTACAAGGCTGGCTACGATTATTAGTGCTTCTTTTGCTCTCTGAGATTGAAAGAATGGCATTGAAGTCACCAGCTAACATCCATGGCTCTTGAATAGTCTCAGCCAAATAATTTAAATCATGCCAAAGAGAGTTTTGGAGGGAAGGAACTGGGCTAGCATAAATCGTTGTTACCCAAATAATTAACCCTCTTGTATCCGACACTTGGAGGTGAATATATTGCTTATGGTTAATGAGGATGGTGACGTCTAATCCCGCTTTCCATAGAAGCCAAATTCCACCTGAGAAACCAGCCGCCTCCACTCGATGGGAGTGATCATACCCACTATAACGAATAAAGTCATCCGCTTTCACTCCACTAATTCGAGGTTCACAAAGAGCCACAAGTTGAGGTTTATGATTTTGAGTAAACATCTTGAAAATTCGTCTAAAGGACTGCGAGGCCGCCCCCTGGCAATTCCAAAACAAAAAGGACAGATTCATTATATAAAAAAAGGAAGAGAGAGACCGACTTACTCCAAAGGCTCAAAGCCTTGCTGATTAATATCCATATTATCCGCCTTAACAAAAAATTGAGACTCTTCTGAGGTTTCAGACTCGTCCTCCTCTGATTCCTCTATATACTCACTGTCTGATGAGTCCTCCCCCATCTGTTCCATGTCTCTATTTCCTCTATCAAGAGGCTTCTCATTTGGATTTGGTTTAGGAGGAATCGACAGGGGTGCCTGAAAGTTCTCATTTTCAAGCTTGTTTTTGGAAATAATTGCTGAATGATATTTGGGATCCAGAGACGTTGGGATTAAAGTTGGTTCAAAATGATGGGTTCTGGATAACTTAGACTTGTTTCTTGAGATATTTTTTTCCATGGCCTCTAGGGGGTGTTGATTTGATGAGCTGGGATCACTTGTGTGGGGGGGAGGTCTAGTGTGTAATTTACGTGATGGTGTGGGTGCAGTGTGTTCAGGTGTGTCAGCCTTCTTATTGCTTGTCACGGGTTTTCCTTTGCTCCCATACAACTTCGTTTGGGTGGGTCCTTTAGAGTCACGTGATATCATCTTGTCCTTGTCTTTGGTCGGATCAACGGTCTTCTTGTGGTTGTCCATGGTGGTAGTCTCGTTTGAACACATCCCAGCATCATTGTCTAATCCACTTTCCTGATGTAAGACACCGAATCTGGAACCTGTCCTCTGTTTCCCAAAGCTATTTTGATGAGGCTCTTTTGCATATGTTCTTCCCTTATTTCCTCTATAGTTTCCTCTCCTAGCCACGATCATCCAAGGGCCAAATTTTGGATTGTCCGGATTAACTGCCATCGTCGAGACCTCGGACTTTGCGTTGGTAGGTTCACCTGGAGCCATAACAGCCGTCTTTTCCCCTCTATTTTCCAAAATCAAATTATTCGGGGAAGAGGAAGATATGTGTCCATACTTTCCACATCCAAAGCATATTGTTAGAAGTGCTTCATATTCAATCCTTTGGATTCTTCCATCCAGTAAAAATTGAGAGATTAAAGGGCTTCCAAGGGATACTTCAACTGCAATACGGGCAAACTTCCCTCTCGTCACCAATTCCGTATTATAATCAATTTTGATAACCTTTCCAATGACATGTCCCAACATTCTAATGATTTTTTTATGGTAATAGTGCAGAGGCATACCTAGAAGCCTTATCCATGCCGTGATTTTTTCAATCTTTTCATTCGAGCTGTCGAAATGAGGCAACCATAGCTGGACAGTCAAGTAATGCCCCGCCACAAGCCATGGCCCTTGTGTAAGAACAAAGTTAGCATCGTCTTCCTTCCTGAACTTAACGAGAAAATATCCATTATCCAAATCTATAACAGAGTATCCTCAAATATTAGGCCACAAGATTTCCAGCCGTGAGCAAAGCGCTTTGTATCCAATCATGCGACCAAGGAGTTTTACCACCACAGTGGATTGCCATGGTTTTATGAGTTGCTCATGGACTTTTTGTGAAAAAGAAATCGAAGGTAAATAGCCTTCCTGTTCAATGACCACATCCTCCTTTTCGATTTCGATGTCCTTTTCCCTCCCCATGAAATCTTCTCTACTGTTTTCAGCATCGATCATCGCCCTTTGTTGTTCCATTAGCTTATCTCGAAATGATAGCATAGATGGGTTATCTCCATCCTCCCCTTGTGCTCTGAATTTGGTTTTCTTAGTCGATCTATCATCCTCAAGGGGAGGGGGGCTGTTCTTGTCGAGAGAGTTTTCGGTTGAGAGCATTCTCAACGGCTAGTTTCGAATTTTTTTTTGTTAGGACAAGCTTGCACTTTACTTGATGTTTTCAATTGTAGTGGAGGAAATTTGAAATATGTTATAACTCGTGGAGTGTAAAATGAAAATTTTATTTAATAAAATTATAAACATCAACTTTTTCTTAGCAACCAAAGTTAATATTTAACAATTATAGGTAAAAAAGCACACCACCTCACTCTCATTCTCACGCACACTCAACTCCCTTGAAATCTCTCATGATAACTCAAGCCAATAGTTCAGCACATCCATAATAGGGTTGGCAAAACCCCGAGCCGGGTCCGAATATCGCAATGACTGGACCAATTTTTTATTACCTATATTGTGATAAAACATTTCCAGTTAATGTAAAATACCAAAGCAAATAATGGAAATGGAGTACAGAATACCTCTATCTATTGTTCATGATTCACAGTCTGAAGTACTTACACTACCGACACAAGAATGTTTTGTACCTCAGTTTTGTTTATCTATTTATTCTAATTATTAGGTGTTGTATTGTTACAGAAATAAATGGCCTTTCTACATGTTCTTTTATATATATATATATATATGTATGTATGTATTAACGCTCTCGGATCTCTCGGCGTTATCAATTGCAGAATCAATTTCTCGAATCAGATTCTTATCGAAACTCCGCTGAGTGGAAAATTATAGAAACGGAATGAAACTGGACCGGTTCATCAGAATGTGCTTCTCAATGCTTTGGACGGTGGAAACTACACTTCGAAAGGTTCTTTTTGCCGGAGGAAATACAGCCGAAACAGCTCTGAGATGTGCCATTTGCTTTTATTTCTCTTTTGGTACAAATAAATTAAGAATAAAGCAGGAGGGAACTCGAGGGCTTTAGCGGATTTATGGAAAGATTTAAGATTCTCGCTTGATATGAATTTCTGCTGTGTATAAATTCATTTTCATGCTGCGAACTGGCGTCACGTGGAGCATTTGGAGGGATTCTCTCCCTAAAAGAAAAATTTATGTGAAATAGGCGGAGCAGGCGCACTACTTTGGTAGATTTTGCAATAAGATTTTTAAATTAAATAATATAATTTTAAAATAAAAAAATTTGTTGTACTACAATACTCATCAAATTTACGAGATGGCGGTGCAACAGTTACAATTACAACTAAGCTTCTCTCTGAAAATCTATTTTTATAAAGCATCAGAATTTTCTTTTATTTGAATTTCCTTGAATTTTTAAAGATATTATGTCTTATATGATACGAGTTACTTTTGAGAGTCGACAACTAACCAACACCTTACCATAATTTTTTTTTTTTTTAAAGAAAAATTTTCTTTTCACGTTGATACATCTAAAATTGTTGTAAAAACTGCAGTAATTATACCATTACAAATTGTGGTAATTTTTTAAATTCACTTCAAAATGTGGAATATATGATAATGGTATAATATTACCATAACAATTTGAGAAAAAAGTAGCCACAGAAACCCTTCGATGCTGTTAGCACATAGCATGGCCTTCGATATAAGTAAGTTTGGAACATTCAGAGTAAAAGCGAGATAAATCTGAAACTGCAAATTGTTCTCCAAATGGTCTAAAATTATTAAGCACAAAGAATAAGTGCGAAGTTCAACACAGTTTCAACGTCCATCACGGCTATGCTTAAGACTTTTCCTTCCGAACACTGATTGTCGTCATATTGCTCATATCTCACCGTCCCATAAATCTTCAAGAGTCCTGAATACACCATAAGTTTCATGGACAAAGGAAGTCCCTCTTAGAAGTCTAGCCTGCAAAATTGAACAAAACTTTTCAGGAAAAGTGTCTCCGAGGCAATGCCTCGTACCAACATCATATATCCTTAAAAGAGCGAGATCAGTTCAGTCACCCAACTAAAACATGGTTAAAGCGTTATATAGGAGGCCAAACACTAGTTTTGCCGCTAAGACGAATTATGAATGGATTTGATACAGTACAACTTTATGATCATTTTAATAAAGTAACAAGAAGGGTCATAGTTATTATGTCACAGCTACTTGCCTGCTCAATTCCTGAAAACTTGGCTAGTAAGTCCTCAGGTATAGACCAGTCAAAGACATCCAAGTTCTCCTTCATCCGTACTTCATTTGTGCTCTTGGGAAGCACACTGTTACCCATTTGCAGACCCCAGCGGAGACAAACTTGTGCGGGAGTTTTGCCTAATTTCTCAGCAACCATATTCACAACTGGATGCTTGAGGACATCACTCTTGATCCATGTTGTGCCAGGAGAACCCAATGGGGAATACCCCTGACAGAAAAATAAAAATGAAGCTTATTTCAAGAAATCAAAGTAAAAATGAAAGCTTCACAATCACAAGTAGGTAAAGAAATATGGAATTAAAAAACAGGCTAACAGAAGTTTTGTCTGCTCACAGATAGGTGAACTCCCTTGGATTTACAGAATTCACGAAGCTTTTGCTGCTGCCATGAAGGATGGCATTCCACTTGGTTAACAGCAGGAGGCACACGTGCCACTTCCAACAAATCTCCAAGCTTCTTTGTAGAAAAATTGCTTACTCCGATCGCTCGAGCCTTGCCAGAGTCATAAAGTGCCTCCATTGCTTTCCACGTGCTAGGTATATCTGGTTTATCAAGGTTTTCTGGCTTGAAGCCAACAGACCCCTTCTTCATCTTAACTGGCCAGTGCATCTTCAAATTTTGAATAGTCAGGTAGTTAACTTTAGAACAGCATCCTCAATAGTCAACAATTTATTAGTATAGTCTAAACAAGAAGATAAATACTACGTAATTTCTACTATCAATCTCTAGACTAGATAAAAACTAGGTAACTAGGCTAAGGGATCAAGTAAAGCATACAAGGTATAGATCAAGGTAGTCAATCTGTAAGTCCCGCAAAGTTCTGTCCAATGCCTCTGGTACATCTTCTGGTTCATGATAAGCATTCCTGCAAATAATCTCGGATTTAGACATCATAGAGAACTATTGTTGGATTTTAATATAAGATTAAATTCAATACGCTATCCCACCCAGCACCACAGAACAATCATCAAAAAATTTGAAGTCAATGTATTAAACAGTTCTCAATTATATATACTCCTACTCAATATTAAAAATAAAGTAAAACAAACCAGAGTTTAGAGGTAATCCACAAATCCTCACGCTTGACAACAGCATCTTCAAAAAACTTCTTCAGCACCAAACCAATCTGTGATAAAGAAAGATAAGGTCAGAATTAAATACAGTGCTTGCAACAGTTGAGTGCTTTTTTCCCCCAACAGGAATAGTTAAGCATTTTCTCACCATCAACTAAAAAAGATCACAATAGTAAGAAGCAAGATAGCAGCTCTTGGAACACATTCAAAAAACACCCCCCCCCAAAAAGAACAACACACTTTTTTTGTGGGATGAGAATGGACAATCATAATTTAATCATGGCGAACACAAATTATGGAGAAACTGATCTCAAGCACTTGCAGTGAAATCGTTATACGATGTACAAATCATCTTTTGCATTAATTCATATAAAATGTCACAATCAACATGAAATACAACACAGTAAGCATTAGAGATTCAAAAAAAAAAAAAAGAAAAGAAAAGGCGGACGTCTAGCTTTTGTAAACAGAAACAAAAATAGATAGGTGCTGAGCAGAGTACCCAAAGAAAAGTAAAAAAAGTATATATAACTATAAATATATCTCATAAAGATTATAGGAAAATGGGGTGATGAAAGTCGTTTTGTAGTGACAATGACAGGGGATGAACAACAACAAATTTGCAAGAATAATACAGTGTGTTTACCTCCTTTTCATTGCCGTAAATTTGAGCACAATCAATATGTCGGTATCCAGCCTGCATTGATCAACAAACAAACATGTTTAGATTTTTCCGATATAATTTATTATTTTCGAGTTATTTCTTAGGAAATTGTATCCAAACTTTTAATTTTTTTTATATTTCATTTTTATAACTCTCAACTTTGGCAATTAAACCAAAAAAAAAAAAAATTGCAACAACAATTTCGAAATCAATGAGGTCCTAAAAGCTCCTAACACAACAAAGCGTTAAAAGAAACAGAAAGTAAAGAAAGAAAAATTGGGAAAAACCTTGATGGCGGCAGCAACGGCGTTGCCGACGACACCAGGATCAGACTGCCACGTGCCTAATCCAACGGACGGGATTTTGGCTCCGGTGTTCAGCACGAAGTGTCGAATCTCATTTGCCATTTTCGAAAGCTAAGCGTTAGAGAGAGAGAGCAATGAGCAAAAAAGCGTGAGCGAATGAGTGGACCAGAGGTAAAAGCAGGCACCGGCCGGCCTTTTATATAACGAAGGAGAGAATCTTAACTTGGATTCTAGTAGTAGCATGAAGGCGGGAGGTGCGAGAAATTTCTTCATTAGCGCGCTGCCACGTGTGAAACGCCTTTCGTGCCAACACAAATCTTTCGCGATCGTTGATTATTTAAAAAAAACAAATGGGAAGTTTGACCGAGTGATTGTTGACTAAAACAATGAGATACCGTGACCCAAATACACGTGCGGGACAAAGTTTGCTCGTGTAGAGGAGAAGTACCCTTTTTCCGTTTCCCAAAGCTTTTATTCGTTCGTCCATTTTAGTGGGCCACCCACTTACACGCACTTTTTTTTTTTTTGAGAAGCCACTTACACGCACTTGATCTCTGGGTTATATACCACTTTGTCACTGATTCGATATTTTTTTTTTTTTTAATTTTGGAAGAACGGACTGAACGCGCGCGTATAAGAGCAGTGCTAGGTGTACAGAAGCACTGGAGAAAAATGCGAGAATTTTTTTTTCTCTCTCTATCCACTCATATTTTTTATATATTTTTTTTATTTCTTCTTTCTTTCTCTCGTGTTTTTCTTTATCAAGTATTTTCCCGCACATAATAAGTTTTAGCTTCTGTTTTTAAAGTCTCAAGTGTCGGTTAGTATTTGGTAGTAAGTTAGAAGGGAGGACGGATATGTGAATAAATTGTGTTTGGAAGGGACGATTCTATTCACTACCTTTTGTGTTTCTGTAGTTGCGTAACTCATTAAACCCTCTTTTTGTTTCAATTGAAGAGACGCTTTTTATTAGTAAAAAGTTCAGTTTGGGAGTACTACTAAATCATACAGTTTTGTTTGCCTTGGAAAGCATTTTGTGTTTGGTTGTGACTAAACAAAAAGGTGGATTTAGATAGTTTTGATAACATTATTGAAATTTGGATACGTAATTAAATCTATCAAAATAAGTTCATTTATGGGGTGGAGGTATTTTAATCCACCAAAATGTTTTTCCACACTTATTTACTCAATAAAAGTATTACTAAAATTTCAAAATTTAGATTTTACTCTATAAGTCCACTAAAATACTAAATTTTGTAACTTGATTTGAAAATTTTATTTAACTTTTTATTCGTACGAATCTTGATTAAATAATATGTCAAAATCAAGTCGAAATTCCATCCGAATCAAAACTATAACAACGATTATGATCCCATCGTAGTTTTGGATTTCGATAACATATTAACCTGTCTTGAAATCTGATAAACTTCTTTTGTTTCTTTTTCTTTTTTTCTTTTTTTTCTTGGTTTCTGTAATTGTTGGTTTCTGAACTGAGGAGTCATTTTTTATGACTATGTAGGTTAAACTTGCTATGTAAGTATAAAATTAGTTCTTTAATTAAATAATTTGTTCATGATGATAATTTATAGAGAGGGACTATTTGGATCCACCAAAGTACTCTTTAAACATATTTACTTATTATACTCACTATTTAAAATTAAAAATAAAATTTATACTCTGCACACCCACCTAAATACAAAAACCAACCTTTTAAAACTAATTTCTTATGTTATTAATAATTTTTTTATGAACTCATTACAGTTATTTACAAACCGGTTAGTCAAAAACATGAAATTGAAATTGAATTTACTATCCATTGAACAAACTTGCTTGATTTGTATGATTATTATTGTAGCAGTTAAACAAAAATCGATTCAAATGTGCAAATAAAAATGGCTTAAAACATTATAGTAAATTGGGAAATTATCATTCATATACCTTAAATTTGCGTTTTTATCAAAAATACTACAACACTTTTAAGGGTTTACTAATTGTCCACCTTAAATTGACAAAAGTTATCTGCCGACCACTAAACCATTAGCTGTCGTTTGAAAATTAACGGAACTATAGTGAATTGACAATTTTACCCTTGAAAATTATCACTTGTATACCCTTAAAATCTCTTATTATTATTTATATACCCTTAAATTATCACTTGTATCATATGAAAAGACCAGATTACCCATCTGACGTCATCATATTTAAGTGGTAACTAACGATTTGGTAAACGACAGATACATTTTGTCAACTTAGAATGAACGACCGATATATCCTGAAAGTGTTGTAGTAAATTTGATAACGGAGTAAACTAAGGGTATATGATTAAAAATCCCCAATTTTCGTGGGAAAAAAGATGTTGATAATTGATGCAAGATGGGAAAAATGTGCTAAAGTAATTATTATATGAAACAGATGCAAGACTAGAATACTTTTTTTTTTAACTTTCTTGTGGTATACTTAACAGTAAGTAACACAATTGGTTAGTTAGTAATAAAAATTTTTATTCAAAAATAGGTATATTGAGTATTTTGGTGGGTTCGAATAACTTATCCCTAATTTATATTATCAATATTTTAATAATAAAAAATTTCGTTAAAAAGTGGGTCTACAAAATATTTTGTTGAGTTCTCAAATAGCCTCATCTTTTGATATGTTATTGAAATTTTGATATGTATTGGAATTTATCGAAATAGACATTGTATATATAGTTTTCAAATTAATTATGAGAAAAATATAAATTTGATTGCACAACCTATACAAACAATTCTTTAAGAGTAATTTATACCCTACCCCTAAATGAATTGACATTTTACACTGCGCCCCCAAAAGATTTGACTCGTTGCACTGCGCCCCCAATTCCGTTAATTTTTCAGTTATTTCTAACGGCTCCATCTGACTTTTGATTGAATGACAAAAATGCCCCTCTATATGAATTCAAATAAATTTAATTACACAAAACCTAGTCCAACATTTTATATTTACGTTAATACCCTCCAATAAAAGGTTCATTAGAGAGCACATGCCTTTTTAAAAAAAAAAACAAAATTTTAAGCTCATTTAATTTTTTTAAAGGTTTTTATTTCAATTACAATAAAGAAAAAACTTCTTGTTACATATACATTGTCACCACTATTATTTTTCCTTTAATTTTAAAAAAAATTATTTCAATTGCAATAAAGAGAATTTTTATTAAAATTAATTTAAGGAAAGAACTTCCAATTTTACTCCACCGTTAAACTTAACGGAGAAAATAACGGAATTGGGGGCGCGGTACAACGAGTCAAATCTTTTGGGGGCGCGGTGCAAAATGTTAATTTATTTGGGGGTAGGGTATAAATTACTCATTATTTACCAATAAAATTATTAAAATTTAATTATTTAAAAAAGGACAAATCAAATGGTAGCACGTGTCACGAGCAACCGACAGTTATACCACGACATCAATGGCGTCAGAGTCTTTTTTCAAGATCTATAAGATCATATTTTAAAACAAAGCAATGTTGGAGGCTGATGTGTGACAACCTATTTTAATTCGGCGATGCTGATGAAACAAAGGTATGTGTATAATGCTTAATATGGATTCTTTTGTTCGCTAGAGTTCTAAAGGCACAATATTCTACGAATAGTTCTTTTCTGCAAGCTCACGTAGGGAGTAGGGAGTAACCCTGTTAAGGCGAAGTTTGCTTTGGGGGCATGAAATATTGTAGCTGGGCATATGTTGGCATATATTTTTATGGATGAGGGGCTCTCAACCTCTTTATTTGGCTATCCACTCGAATTTGATTCATGAAGAGGTAAGGGATTAAAAATTATATTTAGACTCTGACCACTCTATCTTTAAAGATAAATTATATTTTTTAAAAATCATGTATGACTATATTTCAAAGTTAAATTCAGCCTATTTAATTGTTCTATGTTAAAAAATAATGTAATATAGTTCTTTTAACATTAGGCCAACCTCAACCACAAGGGCTTGGCTCAGTGGCTAGAGCCACTCTCTCATAAGTGTGAGAGAAGTGGTTCAAACCCCACATACACATTGTAGAGGTTTAATTTAAATTTCATTATTCAAAGCTTGAGTGAATGCAGTCTTTCTCCCAAGAGTGGAGTTGACGTCCCTCCTCGAATATTTAAGAGGGTTAAAATCTGGGCAATACCATATAAGATTTGATGGAGTTGACGTCTCTCCTCCTCGAATATTTGAGAGCGTTAAAATCTGGGCAGTACCATATAAGATTTGATGGAGTTGACATCTCTCCTTGAATATTTGAAAGGGTTAAAATCTGGGCGGTGCCATATAAGATTTGATGTAGATGTTGTAGGGTTAAAACCAAAAACTCTTTTTTTGTTTTTGTTTTCCACGAGTTTCCTTGCGTTTTCGATCAAACCCTCTCGCAAAAGGATTTTAACAACATTTTTGTGATGTTAGTAGATGTTATTTGAATCGTTCCCTTTCTATTCGTGTCAGCATTTCGTATAGAAGTTATTATGTCACCAATAATGTCCTTGCCCATGATAAACTGAAAATTTTGTTGCTTCGGAATTTTGATATAATCAACATGTTCTTTTTTTTTTATAAAAATTATTAAAAGTATATGCTTAAGACATACTCTACTAAATTTTGATTTATCTATTTTATTTTCATATTATCACTATATCGCGGTCCCCTCTTATAATACTTCAGAATATTTGAGAGAGTTAAAATCTGAGCGATGCCATATAAGATTTGATGGAGTTGACGTCTTTCCTCGAATATTTGAGAGCGTTAAAATCTGAGTTGTGCCATATAAAATTTGATGTAAATTGGTCTCAATAATTGTATGGCATCCCTCGAATATAGTCTTTCTCCCAAGAGTGGAGTTGACCTCGAATATTTGAGAGGGTTAAAATCTGGGCGGTACTATATAAGATTTGATGTAAACTGGTCTCAGTAATTGTATGATTGTAAATATCATGAGCAATAGCCTCCTAAAAAAAAAAATTAGGCCAACCTCCCCCTTTCCCCGGGATTGATAGCCTAAGTTGGATTTTGTCTTGGCGCGGCTGGGGGCCCGTGTTGACCGACATTCTACAAGCATGGGCTTGGCTTGGTAGGTTGTGTTGAGCCGACCGCAAGTAAGCTAAATGTCACGGGATGAGTTTTGTTGCGCAGCAACCCGTGCGGCACTTAGACGACTTCTAGCACGCAAGTCGCTAAGTAAGCCTTTCCGAACTTCTCAACTAGCTAAGCAAGAATGCTTTGAGGAAATGCTAGGAGAATGAAGAACGTAATGACCAAATATAATTATATTACACATTTAAAAGTATGTTACAAAAGAGTTTTAAAAGAGATGTAGAGAGCTTTTGTGTGTTGTGTTTGTGTTGGGTGGTGTGGTGATTGTTTTACAAATGAGGAGTGCCCACCCATATTTATAGGTGTGGGAGTGCTAGGTCTAGAGAGTTCCTACCCACTTGCATAAATATCTAGGGACTTATGTGGAGAATCCTAGAAACTTCTAGCTTATGTACAATTTGTAGAAAATTTTAGGTCTTGGGCCATGGTGGGTGATTTACTAACTGCACCTTGGATGGGTTGTTATGTTAGTGGCCCATTTCTAAGCGCAACCCGCTTTTAAGTACATCTCGCTTGATTGCTAAGCGCATCCTGCTTATGAGCGCACTCCACTTCGAGGCGGACTTTTGCTGATGGACCCATGTACGCAGAATTAACCTCCGATTGCGGGAGATTTGAGCGGCCCGTGACATAAAGCCTTCCTATGTTGTGTCATGTCTTGCCTCTGGACATCTTGACTTGGTCCGTGGATCCTATGTTGACATTAGCATATTAGCAGTGCAACCCCCCACGAACAAATTAAAATATAATAACACTAGAGGTGGCCAATGGGCCATGCCGTACTAGCTTGACCTATCAAAGGAAGGTCATGCATGTTCGTGTTCGTGTCGTGCTGCCCCTAAGAAAAAAAGACCGATAAAATTTTTTCTTTTTATTTTTTAAGAGCGCATGCCAAGTTGTTGGTATATGTTTTCAAGCTTATTTACCTTTTTGAGTTCATGTGCTTTTTATTCAAATTTGATAAAATACAAAATTCAAAATTTAAGTCCATATTCAATTATAATAAACTAATAATAGTAAGAGAATGTAATATTAATTATTAAGTTTGACCATATGCATTAGAATTATTTTTTAATACTTAACAACAATAACAATAATAAAATTTTCTTAAGAGTTAACTTAATTGTTAACTCAGACTTACATAGAGTCATAAATTATAATTCATAATAATATTAATACATATTTATAAATCATGATATTTATAATTTTATTTATTAAAATCATGATATCAATTATTTATTTAATAAATTGTAAACATAAATTAATTATAGTATTTTTTAACTAATAATTATATGAATTTAGAAAACATGCACTAATAAAATATATTAAAAGATTCAATTTCAAGTTATTTGTAAAATCATAAAATTTAAAGTTTACATGTGCTTATTGCGGGTATTTTCCATGCCGTGCTTTAGCCCATTTCTAATCGTGTCATGCTTTTAAGGTCCGCGTACCTAAAATTCTAAGCCTGACCCAGCTCACGTGCGTGCCGTGCCACGCCGTGCCACGTACCGTTCAGCCCATTGGCCATATTTAAATGGCGCCACCAAATTAGGGAAAAAGGAAAATTTCTGTAGGACCTATTGAAAGAATAGTAATATAATGGATGCATGATGCATCTTATAATAATCTTTATGTACATTTTATTTACAGAATAACATATGTGGCCTTCGATTTTAAGTAAATTTAAGAAGCACACATATACAACAAATATACTTCTTATTCTTAGATTCTATTAATTGAGAAGCAACCCAAGATCAGTGGTTGAGATTGAGTGTCACATGGATTGCCAACTTGGCAATTAATTTGTCGCAAGCACGTAAGGAACTCTCCCATTGCATGCTTAGTGGTAAGATTAATAAAATTAATTTTTCGTTATATTTTCTTTCATTTTCTATCTAGGTTAATTACCAAACAGCATCATCTTAATCATTTTAGGTTTTGTTGATGCCGAAAAACGACTTCAACAATTGAATTTGTTTCTTTTGGGAGATTACAGAGTAAATCCAAGCTCAAACGCCAATCTAATCACAATTTTCTATACCTGCCAACGAAAAAACACGATTAGGATACGCTGGTGGGTTTTCGGCATAAATCCTCTAATGCTTAAGTTAGAAATTATGTATATAGGGAGAAAAATGAGAATGAAGAATTGTGAATGAATTCAAGTAAGACAATTTTCCGGTTGAGGGGCTGAAAATCTTGTAAAGAAAGTTAAGGTTTAAACTTGTAGAAGCTTTGGCTCATTTTGCTAACCCCCTCCTCAGTGGTCCTTTCCAGCTTAAATAGGCCCTTGGTCGTGGGTGGTTACCATCTTAACTTCCGCCCACTTTCTTCAACAGTTGCACGTGGTTATCAGTTGGAGGTGGTTTAAATAAATCGTGGCACACAACTTTCCTAGAAATTAGGCCACGTTATCTTAACCAATAGCTTTATATGTCAAGCTAATTCTCGGGTCAGACAAATAAATTTCGAGGTCGAATTTCTTCACTTTCAGATCGGACTGTTGACTTTCTTGGTCGCTCATATAGGCTTAAGGTTGTATTCTTAAACCAGGTCATTCACATAAATCTTAGGTTGTACTTGTAAACCATGTCGCCAACATAGGCTCCAGGTTGTACTTACGAGGTCAGGTCGACAACAATAAGTTCTGAGTAGATTGGGGTCGACTATATTTCTAGACTTTTTAGAAAAATCCAATGCAAACACCAGTCCCCTAGTTTTCAATACTAGAATCATTGCCGGTGTTGGAAACTAATTATTTAAAAGCAGAAAAATTTTCTCAAACTCAACACCAGTCCCCTAGTTTTCAATATCGAGAAGGTAAGATCGGTGTTGGAAACTTGAATAAAAATAATTAGGCAATCAATAACAATATGATGACAGAAAGTAATGAGTATGCAAGCCTTTTATTTTATTATAAAGCTAATTGTTAAATTAAGGAAGATAAAAAAGAAAAAGTGAGATAAGTAATAAAGCAGAGAAAATGGATTAAACTTGCTAAGTAATTAAAAATAAAAGCAAGAAATGAGTGCGAATTTATAACTAGCAAAGATGTAATGAATAAACTTTACCTAGGTTTTCTCTCCTCTCGAACTTGTGCGGCTGATTTTGGGTAGCTCGTCTTTATTAGCATGAATGAATGGCACACGAGTCTTGGTGAGTTTAGTTTTCCTCTCCTTTATCTTCTTTCCTTTTTTTTTTTTAAACCAAATCTGGATAAACATGTATTGAAACCAAACTTTTTTTTTTTTTTGCAAATGTCGGGCTCATAGTAGTGCGTATTATTGATGTAGTGAATATTGTGTCGCTTGCTTTTGTCGTTCCTGCATACTATAGAATCCATTTGGGTTTGCAAACAACTCTGGTGAGTTGCCTCGTTTCAAGCATTATCTGGTTGTTGCATTCTTGTATTTATGAATGTGAAGTTGACTGCGCATTGGGATTGTAGTGATGTGTACTGTGTTGTGTGTAAGCTTTGATAAGTAAAGTAAAGTGGTGTCGATAGTAAAGGGTTGCTGCCATTTAGTTGGGTTGACAGTGGAGGTATTGATGCATTGTGTATTGGCGTGGAATGAGGAATTAGGTTTTTAAGCGTATATATTAGGCAATAATGAAATTTAGGGATGATAATGATTCCCTTTATAGTATTCAATCGAGAATGGGGGTAATGGGGAAAACGGAGGAAATAGTGAAGCTGAGTTAAATGATAGTGCGATAGAGAATTGTTCCAAGAGAGCAAGAAGTAAAATACATGGGCAAGCTAGTGGCGAATCTAATACACAACTTAGTGATGATGGGGATGATTATAAAGAATATGGTGTAAACATAATAAACTTTGATACAACAAAAAAAGACATTAAAGAGTTAAGAAAGGAATATCACATTCCCGACGGTATTATGCTAAGGTTATTGGGGGAAGATGAGATGGCCAGTAAACTGGGTCATAGAGAAACCGCAATTTATATGGAGATGTTTAGACTAAGTTTCAGGTTGCCAATTCAACCTTATTTTGCCCGGATGTTAGTGAGGTTGGGTCTGAGTCCTGGTCAGCTTGATCTAAATGGTTGGAGGATTTTAGGCAGTATGCATATTGTGTGGGCCGAACAGAACAAGGTTGAACAATGTTTTAAGGAATTCACGCACTTGTATTTTTGTAATGAAGTCACTAAAGGGTCAAGGAAAGATAGAAGAGCTCGAGCGTACGTTGTCTAAAGCCAAGCTCAATAATGAGAAGATGGCAAACAAGTGAGATCGACTTAAACAGGACCTCGATGCTCGGAATGACGAAAATGCCCAACTAGCGGAAGACTTGGTAATAGAGAAACGATCCAATGCGAACAAATCACTAAAGGGTCAAGGAAAAATAGAAGAGCTTGAGCGTGCATTGTCCAAAGCCAAGCTCAATAATGAGAAGATGGCAAACGAGTGAGATTAGCTTAAGCAGGACCTCGATGCTCGGAATGACGAAAATGCCCAACTAGTGGAAGACTTGGTAACGGAGAAATGATCCAATACGAACAAAGACTCCAAGATTGCCGAACTTAGTCATGAGTTTGAGAAAGTCAAGTTAGAGGTGGATCAACGCATCCGGTCAGAGAAAAAACTATTAAAAGCTGACGTCATTCAGACGTGCATTGAGTTATTTCAAGAAAAACATCTGGACATGGATTTTCAGTGGATGTTGACAGCTTATGTGAGCAAAGAGAAAGCTAGGAAGAAATCTTTAGGTACGAGCCAAGAAGAGATCCATAACCAAGTGCTTGAGGGCGGTGAGGTCGGGATCAAGGGTGAGACTTCCCTAACCAATAGAGTTGTTGAAGGCTAAGATGAAACTTCCTACGTGAATTCATTTTCCTTATCATGGTGTTTGTTATGTATAGGCCATGAACTTGTGTAGACTTTTGTTGGAACTTTAATTTCCTTTTGTATATGGATAACCGCCATTCAACCCGTACTCTTACTCTTTTTGTTTGCTCGGGCCTATCAATGTTTGGATTCCATAGATTGCAAACCAGTTTGAACTTTTGCAATTGCACAAATTTATCTTAATCCCCAAGATAAATGTCAATGCTACGGCTGACCTCAACAAGATAATGGTTGACCTCATCAAAATAGAAAATTGTAGAACTTAAATGTTAAGCTTATGGCCGACCTCAACAGGGAAATGGCCGACCTCAATAAAATTGAAAATTGGAGAACTCAAATATTAAGCTCATGGTTGATCTGAACAAGGAAATGGCTGACCTCACAAAATAAAAAATTGTAGAACTTAAATGTTAAGTTTATGGCCGACCTCAATAAGGCAATGGCCGACCTCACCTCAACCAAATTAAAAATTATAGAACTTAAATGTTAAGCTTACAGTCGACCTCAATAAGGCAATGACCGACCTTAACAAAATTGAAAATTGTAGAACTTAAATGTGAAGCTTGTGACCAACCTCAACAAGGTAAGGACCGACCTCAACAAAATTAGAAATTCAAAAACTTAAATATTAAGCTTACGACCGACCTCAACAAGGCAATGGCCGACCTCAATCTTAATAAGATTGGATAGATTTTTTCACGATGGATCTTAATAACCTAACTTCTATGCGTCATTGCCAAATAAGTGTAGTACTTTGTATGGTCCTTCCTAGCTTGGCCCAGAACTCCATCAGCTGGCTTTTTAGTTGATTGGTTGATTTTACGGAGCACCAGGTCCCCCTCCTAAAATTGTCGTAGTGGGACATTCTTGTTGTAGAACTTAGCCACTTTTTGCTGGTAAATTGCTGCTCGACCTCTTGCTGCCTCTCTCTTCTCATCAAGCAAATCTAAATCCAACAACATTTATTCCATGTTTATTGTCTCATCATAATATTTTTTGCGGTGTGTCTTCATGCCAACCTCAGCTAGGATTACCACCTTATTTCCGAAAGCAAGTGAGAATTGAGTCTCCCCCGTTGAAGTCTTCACGGTCGTTCTATAGGCTCACATTACTCCTGGAAGCTCATCCACCCAAGCCCCCTTCTTCTCACCCAACATTTTCTTCAACAACTGCTTTATAGTTTTGTTCACCGCTTCCACTTGTCCGTTTGCCTTCGGATGAGCAGGTAAGCTAAACCGAAGTTTAATGCCGAGCTGAGCACAAAACTTTTTGAAATTCTCATTATTGAACTGGGTTCCATTATCGGTGATAATAGCTTGCAATAGGCCATATCTACAAATCACATTCCTCCATATAAAATCGGTTGTTTGTTTCTTAGTTATTTTTTGAAGCGGTTCAACTTCAATCCACTTGGTAAAGCAGTCAGTGGCCACCATTGCGTATTTCATTTGGCCTCTCCCGGTCGGAATAGGTCCGATGAGATCTACTCCCCATTGTGCAAATGGTCAAGTGCTCGCCATTGTCATAATATTTTCTGGTGGCTGTCTTGCAATTACAGCAAACCTCTGGCATTCATCGCTTCTCCAGAATAACGCTTGCGCATCTTCATGCATGGTCGGCTAAAAATAACATTGCCTTATTATTTTATGGGCCAATACCCCACCTTCGCCGTGATATCCAAAAATTCCCTCGTGCACCTCTCTTATCACATAGTTGGCATCAGCCGAGCCCAAACATCACAAGTAAGGTAAAATATAATATCTCCTATAAAGTACGCCTTCAATAATGGAGTAACGTGTTGCCTGGCATCGCAGCCTTCTTGCCTCTACTTTATCTTGAGGTTATTCCCCAAATTCAATATACCTCATGATAGGCACCATCCAGCTCTTCTCATCTTTTACCATACAAACTTCCATCTCGAGATCAGCTATACATGGCTTTGAAACTTATTCCAATGAGATTCCTCGTGGGAACTTTGGGCATTCCGCAGCTGTCAGTCTTGCTATATAATCTGCTCGGTAATTCTCTCCCCTCAGAACTTGCTCCATTGTAACTTGATCAAAATTACCCCATAGCTATAGGGTTTTGCTCAAATACTTGGACACGTTCTCACTTTTGGCCTGAAATGTACAATTCAAGTGGTTCACTACCAGTTGTGAGTCACTCTTCACCTTCAAATGTTGAGCCCCAAATGTCCTTACTAATTTTAGACCCATAATAAGAGCTTTGTATTCTGCTTTATTGTTTGTAGGATGAAACTCATACTTGAGAGTGTAGCATACTTCTTCTTGGTCTGGCAAAACCAGTATAATTCCCCCACCTGACCCTTCTGGGTTTGCAGCTCTATTTACATTAAGCTCCCATACATCATTCTTCTTTTCTGCCTCTTTAATCTCCTGCTCGGCATCTATTTCTTTACTCCCTTCACTACAATCATTAATGAAGTCGACCAGAGCCTGTGCTTTAATTGCAGACCTCGGTCGGTAATTGATGTCGAATTCATTTAGTTCTATGACCACTTACCTAGTCTACCTGAAATGTCCGGTTTGTACAAAATTTGTCTCAAAGGTTGATTGGTGACGACCACGATCTCATGACCTCGAAAGTATGGCCTCAGTTTTCTTGCGGCTACAACTAAAGCCATTGCCCACTTTTCTGCAATAGGATATCTTACTTCCGCCCTTGTAAGAGATCTGCTCGTGTAGTATATCAGATGTTGGACTCCACCTTCTTCTTTCACCAGGACCGAGCTAGTTGAATAATTTGAAACCGCCAAGTAGAGCAAGAGAATATCACCCACTGAGGGCTTAGCCAAAGTTGGTACGTTGGCCAAATACGCCTTTAATTGTTGAAATGTTGTCTCACATTCTTCTGAACATCTCAATCTTTTTCCTTTCTTCATCAATTTAAAAAACGGATGGCATTTATCTAATGCTTTCGAAATGAACATGCTCAGCGCAGCTACTTTCCCAACTATACTCTAAACATCTTTAAGACCCTTCGGTGACCTCATCTTGAAAATGACCTCTATTTTTTTCGGATTGGCTTCTATCCCCATTTGACAAACCAAGAAGCCCAAAATTTTCCCTGATTCCACTCCAAAGGCACATTTTTCCAGATTCAACTTCATCTGATTCTTTTGGTTATCATGTCATCTACATATACCTCCATCATTTTACCAATCAAGCCCTTGAAAAGCTTATTTACCAACCTTTGATAAGTAGCTCCTGCATTTTTTAATCCGAATGGCATCACATAGTAGCAATACAATCCTTGGTCGGTCACAAAAGCGGTCTTTTCTTCATCTACTTAGACATACGAATCTGGTTGTATCCTGAGAATGCGTCCATAAAACTCATCAAGCCATGCCCGGCTGTTGAATTCACTAACTGATCAATCTTTGGGAGAGGGAAACTATCTTTAGGACAAGCTTTGTTGAGGTCGGTAAAGTCTACACACATCCTCCATTTTTCATTCGCCTTTTTAACCATTAACATATTCGAAACCCATTCCGGATAATTCATTTTCCTTATAAACCCCGCTTTCAACAATTTATCTACCTCATCATGGATAGCCTCATACCTTTTCTAGTTGAACATTATTCTTTTCTGCTTCACAGGGTTATGTCTTTTATCTATAGCCAACCGGTGATACATAATTCATGGGTCTATTCCCGGCATATCTTCATGGCTCCAAGCAAATATGTCATTATACTCCACCAATAAATTCTGAAGCTCATTGGAAATGTCATCCGTAATCTTTATTCCTACTCTTACTACTCTGCTCGGATCATCTTCACTTACTGGCACTTGTTTCATTTCTTCGTTAGGTCGTTGTTGGCATAACCTATTCTCAGCTCGTGGATCGATACTTGTGATCTGCATGGATTCTCTCGCAGTTGTAGCGTAACAACTTCGAGCCACTTGTTGCTGGCCCCTCATCACTCCAACTCCACCTTGAACTCTAAACTTCACACATTGCATGTGGGTTGAGCTCACCGCTCTTACTATCCTATTGAACGGTCTGCCCAAAATAACTTGATAAGGGCTCGGCTAATCAACTACCACCCATGTCACCATCATTGTCTTTTGTAGTAGGCTGGACCTAATTATCAGTGGCAAGTCAATCAACCCAAGGGGAATCAGCTCAGCTCCGCCAAACCCCTTTAGCGATGTTCTGACCACATCAAGCCTGAGGTCTCCTATTTGTAGGTCGTCTAGAGTTTGCTTAAACAAGATGTCGACCGAGCTTCCCCCATCTACAAGAGCCCGGTTTAATTCTTGCCCTGCCAAGGCAACATTCACTACAAACGCATCCTCATGTGGATGTACGACTGCTTCCTCGTCCTCATCTGTGAACATGATTGGCACCCTTTGAGCCTGCTACTTCTTTGGTGCTGAAATATTAAAATTCACCTCATAAATTTTTAATGAGTATCTGCCATAATTTCTCCTTGAGCAGTTTGAGTCTCCTGCTAGGGTCGGCCCTCCCATAATCATCATCGCTACATTATCTCTTATGTCTCCTCTTCTCCCACCTCTTCCTTGGTCATCCACATACTCCTTTAAATGTTGATTTTGCACTAGCCACTTAATCCGTTCTTTCAAGTCTATACAATCTGCAGTTCCATGTCGGACACCTTGTGAAACTCGCAATACTTGTGGCGAGCACTTCCGCCCATACCCCTTACAATCAGCTTTGGCGGTGTTAATAACCCCTTATCTTTTATTGCAACATATATTTCTGCTCTGCTCGTGTTTAGTGGTGTGTATCTTCCACTCTGCTCTAATAAGTTTACCCCATGGTCAGATCTCGACCATCTCCGGTCTACAGGTGGTGGCAATCTATTGTAGCATCTTACTCGGTTCTTCCGCTGGTTCCTCTTATAATTATTTCCTTCCTCTCGGCATCTTCTTACTAATGAGATTTTTCTTCTTTCACGATTTCTTTCCCAATCTTGAACCGGCCTTTTTGGTTGTTTGTAATTGAACAACCCTCTGTCGTAATGATGCCTATTATCCGTGTTCATCATCGAGCTATACTCAAAGTTATCTCCTCTCCTTCTCAGGTCTCCCCTTCTCACCGGACTCCATGTCTGCATTTTCACTCTCCTATTTTCTTCCTCTGCATCTTCAGTTTTCATATCTAATTTTGCCTGGTCGTACGCCTTAGCATATGTTGTTATCCCCTAACTATATAAGTTATTCCACAATCGATTGATTCTCAACCCCTTCTTTAATCCCTCCAGAGCATCCGGATGATCAAAGGTCCCTAAATCAGTAACTTTCTTATGATACCTGGTCACAAAGCTCCTCAAACTTTCAAATTCTCCTTGGACCAATTTTTTTCAATCTGCTCGTATCTTGCTCTGGTATGCATGAACTTCTAAAACGCACAACGAAAAGTTCATATAACTCCTTGAAATTTCCTATGCTTCACTTATTTAATCTTCGGTACCACTCCCGTGCTTGTCCTTCTAAGGTTAAAGGAAAAACACGACACCTTTAAAAATCATTCAAACCTTGAATCCCGGTCATCTCATTAAACTTCACCACGTGATGATTTATTTTTCCTTTATACACCAAGGTTGGAACCACATACTTGGGTGGCAAAGTCACCACCATCACTTCACGTACCAAGGGGTACTCGTCATCAAGTAACAACCTTCCTACCACTTTCTTACCCTCTATTTTCACCTCTAATGCCTCTAAAGTTTTTTGAAATTTCAGCATTCGCTGCTCGAGCTCATTTGCTCGTTGGGGGTCTCTCAGCTCTTCCCTCTCCCTTTCTTGATTCAAGTCATTGATTCTCCCCCTCAATTCACTTGTTCTCCTGCACTTTTATTCCCTTGTCGTACCCCAACTTGTGGTGGTCCCATCCCGCTCTGCTGCTCACCACCAAGCTCTTCCTTCTCTCGTACTCCACTACCTTCTAGATCACTAGCTTGAACGTGAGCCCCTCTGACTTGGGCATCAACCAGCCCCCTGATCATCTCTTCAAATCGTGTCATTTGCCTCTCGATCCCTTATCTCCATCTCTTATCTGCCGTGGCATTCATTTCCTCCGCCAATTGGCGCAAAGTCTGCATATCTTCGTCATTATCATCCATCGCTATTTCGTAATCTAATAGCCTCCTCCTTCTAAATCTTCAAACGTATGGCTTTTCGCACCGTTCCCCACAGACAACGCCAAGATGATGCCGAAAAACGACCTCAACAATTTAATTTGTTTCTTTTGGGGATTACAGCTCGAATCCAAGCTCAAACGCCAGTATAATCACAATTTTCTATACCTACCAACCAGAAAACACGGTTAGGATACGCCGGTGGGGTTCCGGCGTAAATCCTCCGATACTTAAGTTAGAAATTATGTATATATGGAGAAAAATGAGAATGAAGAATTGTGAATGAATTCAAGTAAGACAATTTTCCGGTTGAGGGGCTGAAAATCTTGTAAAGAAAGTTAATGTTTAAACTTGTAGAAGCTTTGGTTCATTTTGCTAACCCCCTCCTCAGTGGCCCTTTCCAACTTAAATATGCCCTTGGTCGTGGGTGATTACCACCTTAACTTCCGCCCACTTTCTTCAACAATTGCACGTGGTTATCAGTTGGAGGTGGTTTAAATAGATCATGTTACACAACTTGCCTAGAAATTAGGCCACATTATCTTAACCAATAGCTTTCTATGTTAAGCTAATTCTCGGGTCGGACAAATAAATTTTGAAGTCGGATTTCTTTACTTCGAGGTCGGATTTCTTTACTTCCATATCGGACTGTTGACTTTCCCAGTCGCTCATATAGGCTTTAGGTTGTATTCTTAAATCAGGTCATTCACATAAATCTCAGGTCGTACTTGTAAACCAAGTCACTAACATAGGCTCGAAGTTGTACTTATGAGGTCGGCTCGACATTATAAAATATTATAAACTTAATTTGTTGTGTTTCATTTGGTCTGGCAAAATAAACAACTACTTTAATGCGAAATATCCTACACGTAAAACATAATAGGATATTTGTGAATTATACAAAAATTAACAAATAATTTTTACATTCATCATCAATAAATGAGTTGATATATGATATTAAAATTCCAGTTAGAACTTTAATATTGAGATTTTTAATATTATTATAAAAAAATGGCCTGAAATTATTCAACACAAAGAAAACATGCGCATATACATAAAATTTCAGTTTGATTTAAATGCATCGCATGGCTATCCTCATGCCTTGTTAAGCATCCTGGCTAAATTTACACGTCCAAAAACAGATCATCACTTATATCTCACCATCCCACAGTTCTTCAAGAGACTTGTATGGACCATAGGTTTCATGGACGAAAAAGTGCTCCATAGTGAATAGCTTAGCCTGCTCAATTTCAGAAAACTTGGCAAACAAATCCTCAGGGATAGACCAGCCGAAGACATCAAAATTGTCTTTGATCCTTGCTTCATTTGCAGACTTGGGCAGCACGCTGTAACCCATTTGAAGTACCCAGCGAATACAAACTTGTCCAGGAGTTTTGCCTAATTTCTCCGCAACCATTTTTATAACCGGATGCTTCAGCACATCGCTCTTGAACCATGGTGAGCCTGGGGAACCCATTGGGGAGTATCCCTGCATGATCACAAACATAATATGAACGAAGTTAATTTACCTTAAGAATTGAATCCAATCAAGTAAACTGATTAAGGGGGCCCCAAAAAAAAAAAAAAAAACTCACAGATACGTGAATCCCTTTGGATTTGCAAAATTCATGTAGCTTTTCCTGGTGCCATCCAGGGTGGCATTCCACTTGGTTAACAGCAGGAGTAACACGGGCAACTTTCAATAAATCCTGAAGCTTCTTTACAGAGAAATTACTAACTCCGATAGCTCGAGCCTTGCCAGAATCATAAAGTGCCTCCATTGCTTTCCATGTGCTTGGTATATCTGGTTGAAGAAGGTCTTCGGGATTGAGGCTTATAAATCCCTTCTTCGTTCGCACTGGCCAGTGCACCTACATAAAGGAAACGGTCTTATATCTGTATTAGAAACTATGAGGTAAGGGATCTTGTACTTCCATAATATTGTAAATGAGTTTTACACAATATTGTTAAACTGTTTACATCAATAGTGTAAAAGTCTATCTGGCACTTTACTAAAGTGCAGAATCCGTAGAATACTTTTTAAAAACTCGCTCGTATTTGTATTATATAAAAGGTAAAATAGATATGGTAACTTAATTTGTATAATTTCCATGGAGCATGCATGTACTATACATACGAGGTACAAATCCACGTAATCAATCTGCAAGTCCTGCAAAGTTCTGTCCATTGCCTTTGGTACATCTTCTGGTGCATGATCACAACACCTACGAACAATACACAGTACAAACCAAAAGCATCTAGTGGGTTTTCATATGTGATTACGAGAGGCCATGTGACATGAGTCCTTGCAAGAACATGCGTGTTCTCGATTGTCAAGAGAATATTAATTAACTTAAAACTAACCAGAGCTTGGAGGTGATCCATAGATCCTCACGCTTGATCACTCCATCTTCAAACAGTTTCTTCAGCTCGGTACCAATCTACAACATGCACAAATATTGAACTGCATTAATTAATGACATACTATTGTGATTAATAAAAATACAGTACAAGTGGAGTGAGAATCACATGTTTTTAATTACGTTCAGGGGAAAAGGATATATACCCGTTTTGAAGAATTATATAATTAACTTTGCACAGCTAATATATTGTAATTAATTACCTCCTTTTCATTGCCATAGAAATAAGCACAATCGATATGACGGTATCCAGCCTGCTGCAATCGACGGGCAAAAAATAATAAACAGCTGACAGCTAAACATTTGATAGAATTTAATTGCAAGAAATTTTAAAGAAAACGTGCGAACCTTGATGGCAATAGCAATGGCTTCGGCAACAACACTAGGTTTAGCCTGCCATGTGCCTAATCCGATAGGCGGCATTTTGGCTCCATTGTTCAACTCGAAGTATTGAACGTTATCGTTTGCTATTTGGTCCATTTCCCAAGTTATGTGTGTGAAATGACCAGGGGCAGTGAGTGATCACTGGCCTTTTAATTTGTGGAGAGATGAGATTGAATTTGCGGGGAGATGGCAGAAATTTTCATATTCATGGAAAGAAATTGGAAAAAAATCTTTGGGTGAGAAGCCAATTATCTGCGGGGACCGGATAAGAAATAATAATATGTGGTTTAGACTTTTTTTCCCCCCAAATTTTGGTCATCTAAAATTTGATTATTATTACTAATTTTTAATTTTCAAATCCCTCAAACACTGCGTTTTTTGATATTCTCTTAATAATCACTTTCAGCAAAATTCAACTTTATTTTGGAGAGATTTGAAAATGGAATAAATGCAAAGGCAATCGCGTAGTTTCTGTATTTTTCTAAAAGAATAGTTTTTATATTTTTCTAAACAAGTATTGTCAGATACCTTAATATTTGATTCTCAACTTAAGTGTTAATTATTATAATATTAATTTATTCAATGGCTTATTATAAGCAAAATTTTAATTTAATTGGCCATTCGACTTCAAATCTAAGAAGATAAGAGATTAAAAAATAAATTTAATTTTTGTTCACCTAATTTTTTTTAATAGTAGTAATAGTAGTAGTAGTAGTAATTAATAAAAAAAATTATTTTGTGATAAATAAATATTTGATTAATGATGAAATTCATTATCCATCAAATAAGTTAAACATGATATTCAAATTCAAGTTGACATCTGAATCAAAACACTTAATAGTTTCGGGAATCCATTATCCGTGGAAATATGTTATTGATTTTGATAATTGATTGGATATAGCGATGGGTTTATTATCAATAATCGTGAATATTGATTAAAAATAAAAGAAACAAGGAATGCAACTGGTATGAAATTGTTTTAACTTAACTAAAATTCTCGGTTCGAAATTTGAAAATGCAGCTGTGTTAAATATTTGTTAAGAGATCTTTGCCGCCCTCGTGGTCTTACTTGGCTTGAATCTGAATTAGTCGAAATTCCATATGATTTTCAAAAATCAGATAGTTTAATATAAAAAAATAAAATAAAAGAAAGAAGGAAGAAGAGGGAGACGCCAAATTGGAAGAGTGAAGAAAAGAAAAATGGTGGCCGACCAAATTACTTGCTATTCTTTGTCCAAGTTCCAACAATTTTCTAGACAAATTGTGCATTAAATTAAATGCATCACATGTCGAATAGGAGTAATACTAATACCACCAATTAGGCAACTAATGAGAGGACTTGAGCACACTATCTCAGTGATAAAAGAGATTACTTTGAAGCTGTTGAAAAATGAATATTTAATATAAAACCAAACCAAAATTTAAAATTTTAACATGTTTCTATTGCGATCATTATACATCGTGATAACACTTAACTAGTAAAATTTACTTCATGCCAACTCATGTAAAAATTAAAGACACTTTCCACAGTATCGTCAATCAAATAATGAGCCATTTTTTCCACAGTAAATCAAAAGCAGATTATTTACTAAATTACAGTAATTATTTTAATATATCGGGAAGCAGATTATTTCATAAAGTAAAATATTAAAGCATTCCCAAACATACACTAAGATAAAATACAAATGAAATCACTAAGGTTTTTTACCTCCAAATTAGTTGGCATGCAAGGCAGTTACTATAGGATGGAACTTAGAGTTTAAAAATTGTGGGTGTCTTTTTTTTTTTCCATCATCCTTCCCAATTGCCAAAACCTTGATTTCAATAATTTATTATAAAAGTCGACTAAATTATCAACCAAAGTCCTGAAAGGCAAGAGTTCCAATGAATCAAACATTGCCATAATGAGCATGGGAATGCTCGTAAGTCATATCTCACCATCCCAAAGCTCCTCAACTGATCTGTATGAACCAAAGGTATCATGGACATATGCAGTACCTCTTATAAGTCTAGCCTGCATGGTCGAAAGCAAAATCTGCTTTTAGGAGAATAGATTACAAGAGAATTGTGTTAGTCATACCCAATAGAATAGCTACTTGCCTGCTCAATTTCTAAGAACTTAACAAACAAATCCTCAGGTATAGACCAGTCAAATATGTCAAAGTTCTCCTTGATCCTCGCTTCATTTGTACTCTTGGGAAGTACGCTATGACCCATTTGCAGGCCCCAGCGTAGAGCAACTTGTGCAGGAGTTTTGCCTAATTTCTCTGCAACCGTCTTTAGAACTGGGTGCCTGAGTACATCACTCTTGATCCACCTTGTGCCGGGAGAACCCAATGGGGAATATCCCTGAGCAAAATGTAGAAGAAGTTAATCTCTCTCTAACATATCAAAGTAAATATAATTTTCCCAATCAAAATAAACAAGAAAATGTTAAAAGAAAAAAAAAATAAAAAGAAGAAGATCATCAAGAATTGCCAACTTACAGACAGGTGAACTCCTTTGGATTTACAGAATGCATGTAGCTTTTGCTGCTGCCATGAAGAATGGCATTCCACTTGATTAACAGCTGGAGGAACACGAGCTATTTCCAATAAATCTCCAAGCTTCTTCGTAGAGAAATTGCACACTCCAATAGCTCGAGCCTTGCCAGAGTCATATAACGCCTCCATTGCTCTCCATGTGCTAGGTATATCTAGTGGAAGAAGGTTTTCAGGATTGAAGCCAACAGACCCCTTCTTCATCCGAGCTGGCCAGTGGATCTTCAAAATTGAATAGCCATGTATGGTTACAATCTAAAATAGTGTCTTAATAAAATCATAATTGCATGACCAAATCCAAGCTATAGATTTCTAAGCTAAATATAGGCTACGTTGGATGCTGATCCTTGACAAATTTAAATATGGCATCAGAAGGTACACTTTTTTATCAATGCATTATTCAAGATCAATGGCTCAACTATATAAATTTTTTAACCGGAATTTTTCCTCTAGCTTCCAAGAATTGGACCCTAGCAACATTATAGCTAATGCTACGGAAACTATTAGATAAGATTTATCAAAAAAATACATACAAGATATAAATCAACATAATCAATCTGCAAGTCCTGTAAAGTATTGTCTAATGCCTCTGGTACGTCTTTTGGTGCAAGATCAGTACACCTGTGAATCATGACAGATTTAGATAGTACGAACATTCCTTGGCAGTTTAATGAGTCAGTGCACTAGCTAAATCATTTCGAGTTGTTGCACTCAACCATCCATCGTGTGTTCCCACTCAATCAAACCAACAACTAAGACAAAGACAAACCAGAGTTTGGAGGTAATCCATAAATCCTCACGCTTGACCACGCCATCTTCAAACAGTTTCTTCAGCACAAAACCAATCTGCAAGAAACATAGACAAGATCACAGAATCACAAAAGGTCATTGGAAAAGTTTAAGCACTTTCACAGAACAGGACAATAAACAACTGAAGCTAAATCAACAAGTGTCATATACAGTTCACTTCAAGTCTCCCAGCACAAAGCATCTATCTTAAATTTTTAATATGTCCATGTCACTACCAGGAAACCACATAGCACTGCCCTAGAATTGAGAGTCAAAGAGACCAATCCAATAAAAAACGTCAAGTGTGATGAACAGCCAAACGGAGAGTGATTTCAACCCCTCAAATGAACAACCAAATGGAGAGTGATTTCAACCGCTCAAGTGAATATCGTTTAACAGCATTATAAATAACATTCCCAATGTATCCAGCATCATAGTTATTCGTACAAAATGTAAAATCACCATATGGCCAATAGATAATGCTATCCCCAAAACCAAACCAAGACACAGTAAAACCATACATGCAGCATCAATTTAAACCCGAAAGTAGGATACTAGTAAAAATGCCAAAAATGACGACAACATCAATAAGAGTTAGCAGAATAATTTGCACTTACCTCCTTCTCATTGAGGTAGAGTCGAGCACAATCTATATGGCGGTACCCAGCCTGCAGCCACGTGAAAACATGTGTAGTTGAGTGCTAGTATTTGATATTGGAAAAAGTTGACTAGAAAGATTGGCCATATTTGTTATAGAAATTAGAAAATGGTTAAGCTAGTTTAAGAAATTAGCTCATTTTTTTTTAACTCAAATGGATATTGCTTATCTGGGATGAGAAAACTGGTTTGGCTGACAAAAAATCAGTAAAAGCACATCCGGGAGAGCTTCCATAGGAACTAATTTTGAACTTTGCAAAAATATTCTAAAGACCAAACCAAGTCAACATAAGTCAAATTTTCAATTACCCATTTATTTTATGTAACATAACCAAATAGTTTTGTTAGTTATGAAGCATTTAAGCTTCCTTTCAGTCTCAATTTTATTTTATCACCAAAGTTAGGGGTGACAAAATTGACATCAGCTTGTCATGTCAAATATATGCCGACATAAATTCGGCCCACTTATTTAATTGTGTTAAAAACTTTAAACATTAACTTGATCTATATATTATTAGAGTATTTAACACTTTTTAAATATACACTATTTATAAAAAAAAAAAAAAAAACCTCACTTCACAGGATTTTAATATATTTTTAAATAAATCTCTAACCAGTTTTGGGGGTGTGTACATATATATATACATGCATGCATGCATGCATGTATGTATGTATGTATGTATGTATGTATGTATGTATGTATGTATAAAAGATAGTTCTATTCTACAAAAATAAGTTAATATAAAGTAATTAATGAAAGGTTGATCACATCATAAACTGGTTCGCATCAGTATGCCTAAACCCGAACTCAACATAATTTATAAATAGGTGACATAATTTAACCCGTTAAATAAATCATCTATTTTAAATCAACTCTTAACCAAAATCTCAACATCATCATGTGCCACCTTGTTCAAAGCAAACAATGGTTTTTCCTCTTTGAACCAAACGACAGTTTATATTTAGGGAATAAAAAAAAAAGATTAAAAAAATTAAAAAACAAATACCCCACACACACACAGTAACCAACAAGACAAGGCAAAAATAATTCAGTATTTTAACATTTGATAAGCAGACGGTAGAAATGTGGAGACCTTGATGGCGACATCAACGGCGTTACCGACAACACCAGGATCAGCCTGCCACGTGCCCAATCCAACGGAAGGCATTTTGGCGCCTGTATTCAGCTCAAAGTATCCGTTTTCATTCGCCATTTCCGCAGTTCGAAGAGGCGATAATCTCTTAACTGGAATAATGAAAATAAGAAGAAGAAGACGACAAATGAAAGGCTCTCGTTAGAAGAGAGAAAGTGGGTCGGTACGTGGAGACAAGGGAATGCGGCTCGGTACTTTTGTAGTGGATTGGAAATTTGGAGGGATGCGAAGTGAGGAGTGAAAGTAAGAAAAAATTATTTATTTATATTAGAATGGAATAAAAGAATAAGAATTAGAATTTCATATTTATTAATTTTAATTTATTTTGTCTTGGATTAAGAAGTAAATTATTTTAAATTATTATCTTATTTTTATATAAAGAATTATAGTTTTTTATTAAAAAATGAACAAAAATATTTTTTAAAATAAAATATTTATATTATTATTAATTTTAATTATATAAGTTAATAATAATTATTAATATTCTAATTATATAATCACAAATTTTTTATTAATTTTAATTTTAATTATGTAAATTAAAAATTATTGATAAGAGTAATACAAATGAAACATTATCATAAATAACATAGTAGAAAATTAATATTTCTTAGGATAAAATATTTATTATTATTTTAAATAAATGTAACTTATTGTGTTTTAATGAATATAACTATATTATTTTTAATATTTTACTTCAATAAATATAATTATGCTCTATTTAAAGAAAATAGTTAAAAAAGAATAGGTGAGAGTGAGAATTTCCCTCCCACCTACTCCTATAAGAGTAAAAATTACACCCCACACTCTAAAAGTGAGTAAGATAAATAGAGTGAGATTTCTACTCTTACTTTTAAATAAGTATGTAAATATTAAAATTGAAAGAACCCCATACTTCTCACTCTTAGTTAAGTAAATAATCAGACTCTTTTAATCCTTACAACACGTGTCAGCTGGTGTAATCCTTACAACACGTGTCAGCTGGTGTAATCCTTACAACACGTGTCAGCTGGTGTAATCCTTACAACACGTGTTATAAGGATTCAGAAACCATAACTATATATGAACAGACGCTTAAGAGCATTACCCTTGACAGGTCCTGTGCCTGGGGAATCGCTTAGTGAGTATCCCCGAAATAAGGCAGATTCATTACAGCTCGTTTTTACAAATCAACATATGAATGTGAAGAGACATCGCGCAATTAAAATTTTTTTAAATTCTCAAACTAAAAATAAATTGATATAGGATCGAACACTTGTGATGTCTGGACAGACAAAACAAAATAAGAACGAAAAGACCATAAAGCTGAGTAATTTCGTTAATTTGACACGTCTTCTCCGAAAATGTTTTTCCCATCCTTCGTTCTTCCCTCAAGCTAACCTCCTGCCTGACGTTTGGTTTGGATTCATTTCAAGCTTCAAAATTAGATTATAGTAGCCAACATTATTCCGACTCATCAAAACTTCTCGTCACCTTAAGTCTTATGATTTTTTTTTTCGCCAATTAAAAGTAAGAAAATGAAAAGAAAAACAGAAATTCAACGTTAGAAATCAAGAGAAAAGACAATTATCAAATATCTCCCTGCTTCACTAAACCAAAAAACTCCCACAAATCCATGATGGTCATTGAAAAACAGAGCAACCCTGCTACCTGTTAGAATGGGAAATGTCGAATTGGAACGATTGCAAATTAACAAAACTCAACAATAGATCAGGTTGGCAGAAAAGACAAGAAAATCACTAGCAGATTAACATAACTTCGAGCTCTTGTTCTTGTGATCATAACGTCCAACAATAATGCTACATTTGAGTTCACACAATCTGCACTTCTCTACAACAAATGCTGATTGAGAGCTCTAGTGTCATTGACCATGAGTAGGTTTTAAATAGAAAGTAGAGCAAAATCCTATGTCTGAAATATCACATCCACCTCAAATTTCACCATCCCAAAGCTCTTCAAGGGTCCTGTATATGCCAAAATTCTCGTGCACAAATCCGGCACCTTTTACAAGCCTCTCCTGAATTATTTGAAATGTAAAAATGATTAATTCATTTGGAACATATCAAAAGACAACAATGGCTGCCCTGCCAGCCTACATTTCGGATTCTTGGTAGATTCTATGACACTAAGCTCTACATAAAACACAAAAAAAAACCAGTCTTAACTACATAAAATGTCAAGGAAGTGCAAAAGAAAATTGATATATATGGTACAATGCAGGAGAGAAGTAATGATGAAAAGAAAATGCTACTTGCCTGCTCAATTTCAGGAAATTTGGCCAATAAGTCTTCAGGTACACACCAATCAAAAATATCAAAATTTTCCTTCAACCTAGCCTCATTTGCGCTCTTAGGCAGAACACTGTGACCCATTTGCAGCCCCCAGCGAAGAGCCACTTGTGCAGGAGACTTACCCAATTTCTCTGCAACTGTATTGACAATTGGATTTTGAAGAACTCGGTGTGTGTTCTTGGCAGAACCAAGTGGCGAATAACCCTGAGAGATGACATTTTATCAAACCTACTCTTTTTTTTTAACCAATGAAATTTTCTACGTTTACCCGAAAAGAAAGAATTTCATCTTTAATCTTTGTAAAAGCACTTAAAAAAACTTTCTATGGAGCATGACACATTAGCAATGGGCATATTACATCAACTATAACCATTCAATTCCCATACAACGATAAACTGCTTAAGAACAAATTACTCACAGATAAGTGAACCCCCTTGGATTTACAAAATGCTTGTAGCTTTGTCTGTTGCCATGCTGGGTGGCATTCCACTTGATTTACAGCAGGTGGAATACATGCTATTTCCAACAAATCCCCAAGTTTCTTCAAAGAGAAATTACTCACTCCAATTGCCCGAGCTTTTCCTGAATCATAAAGTGCCTCCATTGCTTTCCATGTACTAGGTATGTCAGGTCGGGTCAGATTTTCAGGCTTCGCATCTGACCCCTTTTTAATGCTGACTGGCCAGTGGATCTTAAAGGAAGCGGAAAAAAATTAAAAGTAAGAAAACAGCCATACTTAAACAAAGCAATTGTGCAAGATGATTCCCACAAGATAACTCAATAACTAGTAGAAAAAAGATTGCTCAAACCCCTGCAGTTTGCCCAAATGTGCAAGTAGATCCGTAATATTTAAAAAATTAACACATTGAGAACCTCTTGGTAGTGTTTTCCATTAAAATAGAGACATCAAATATACCATAATACTACGGTTTTTCAGATTTACACAATTGTAAGATTGGTTTCTAAAGAGGAGCAACGGAGGAATTGCACGTGCTGTGCTAACTGCAACGGCCCAAACTAGAGAGGTTTGTGTGTCCATTACTGAAACATAAGGGTGTTCCCAAGGGCAAACCTACCTCAGAGGTCAGGTGTCTTTTTCCCCTAATTATTTCAACGTGTGTGACAACATAACTTGGCCCAGCTGACTCCTATGGTCAAATCAATTGAGCTAAAGCGGCAATAAATTTTAAAAGCAATTTCTCAATGAAACCTCAATAAGCAAATGAAATATGAAGAGATGCTGAATGGTGTCATACAAACATACCAGATAGAGATCCACGTAGTCCAGTTGCAAGTCCTGCAAAGTTCTGTCCAATGCCTTTGGTACATCTTCCGGCAAGTGATTATTGCACCTGCATCATTGTAGTTCACTAATTCCAATATAATAATAATAATAAAAATAGTTCATGTAATAACACTAACAGCACTGGTGAATTTGCTCATAACTGTAGCATTTTTTAGCCTAACAGAAACAAAAAAAAAAAAAAAAAATTAGAAACGCACCAGAGTTTGGAGGTTATCCATAAGTCCTCGCGTTTCACTACACCGTCATCAAACAACTTCTTCAATGCAGAACCAATCTGGACAAATCAAAAAATCATCATGAGACCCCCGAAAATTAAAAAAAAAAAATTTTGGGGATGGCAAATAACAAAGAAATTAAAGAGAAGTATGCATTACCCCCTTCTCATTGCCATAAATTTGAGCACAATCAATGTGCCTGTACCCGACCTGTATCATCAATAAACGAATTAACAGGATATTAATCGATGATAATTCTTATTTAAAAAAAAAAAGAGCAAAATCAGCTACAAGGAAAAACCTTAACAGCAGCAGCAATGGCGTCACCAACAACATCGGGTGCAGCGGCCCAGGTTCCCAGCCCAAGCGAAGGGATCTTAGCTCCTGTGTTCAATTTAAAGAAACGAAATCCTTCTTCCATTTGTGAGCGAGATGTATGTTAGCATTATCACACTCTTCATAGAAATGGAGAATTCGTTCCTTGTTAGCACGAAAAATATGCCCGAAATTGAAAAGTGGACCAATAGGATCGTGAAATGTAATCGGGAAGACGGTTAAGCTCATCCTTGACGTGGCATAAGATAATAAGATATCTTTGTTTTGGAATTTTGCGCCGTGACGCGGTGTCGTTTTAGTAACTGATTGTTGAGGAGTAGTAGTGGTCAAACCAGTCAAATCCGAGAAATCATTGCAATAAAGCCAGTTATTACGACGACTTATAAGTAAATCGCAGGGGGGAAATAGAAGGACCCATTTGAAACAAATGCAAAAACTGTATCCTTGTATGATAAATCATAGAACATAGGGACATAGTATTGTTTTCCATTTAATTAGTTTTAAACAACGTGGCGTATCATCATATCACCGCATGCCCGACGGCCCACGCCCGTGACCCCTTTACGATGGTGAAAAGACTGCCAATCGGTTTTAACCATTTAGCAATATTGGTACCTGTGTGGAGTATGTCTACATGGCGTCTAAACGCCACAAATCGAACGACCAGTATTTCACGCACATTATCATAGATTTGCCATTTCTCGAAAGAACATGTGCGATATATCCACATTATGTAGGACTCCCTCTTTGGTCTGTAGCTATCGTTTGGGAATATTCACTAGTCATCAAACCACTCAACTTATATAATCAACTAATCCTGATCGTTCATTTCACATATTGTCTATCGTAAAACTTCCAACATCATCAAATGATTTGAGATGAGTTAAAGCACAATACTAAAAAAAGTAAAAATTTGTAAAAATTACCGTTCAAGTTTTATAATTAATTCTTATTTGAATTATATTACTATATATATGGGTTTAGCTACTATGTCCCTTGGGCGCCGTACCCCTTCATTTTATAATTATTCAGTTCAGCCGTTAGATTATAATGAATTTAATCCAATGGATGGAATCCGAAAAGGATACAAATCAATTGAAGTGGGCAGCTGCCTAAACCCGTTTCATGTACCAAATTAGCTTTAGGGGCTGTAAACACTTGCTTGCATTTTGATCGACATCTGTGGTTTCTAGGACACAAGAAAATTGAAGTGGGCAAGGTGTAATTGTGGCTGGAGTAGCGCTGCCGTGTGGAATTTTTGAAGTGGCTTGCGGTGATTTACTACTTGTTGTAGTAGTATTGAATGAAGCGAAAGGGACTGCGTTAACAAAATTTAAGGTCAATGTAATTTGAATTTGAGATTTGTGATGTGAATCATTTGTTGTTGATAAAATAGCCAATAGAAAATGACATTTTGTATAGATAATGGCAAAATTTGGGAGTATAGGGCAATATTTGCCAAAACTCTCGATGTTGCACATGACTTCTTGTGACTACCGTCAAGTTGCAGTGATGAAGATTTAATAAGTAAGCCTTTATTTCTTTTTTTTTTTTGGGTCAATTAAGGAGTCAAACTGTCAATGGATATCAATCGGGTTACAAGTTATCGAGCCTGCCATTGGCACAATTTCGGTTCAAACAGTTAATGTTCAAATAAGGAATTGACCATGTATTAAACTTGGCCATTATGTTTATCCTATCCCAACCTAACATATATATGTGCAAAAACATTAGTAATTATATGCAAAAAAAAAAATTACTACAAGATAGGGATGGCAATTACATTCACATCCGAAAAAATGTGGATTCGCATATTAAAAAATGTGGATTTGGATATGGAAATTTAGGACCCGCACTTGCATCCGGAAAACCGGATATTCGGATCCGGATTAATTTTTTAAATTAAAAATATATATTAAAAATTACATGAAAAATTAAAAAAATATTTGTGGATTTATGATGTTGCTCTATATTATTCATGTTGAATTATTAATTGTTGGATTATGATTGAATTTTATTTGATATTATTAAGTAAATTATTGAATTTTATTTTAAATTTAAATTAAAAAAATATATTAAAAATTAAATAAAATTTAAAATTTAAAATTTATTTGTGGATTTATGATTTTGTTGTATCTTATTCATGTTGAATTATTAATTGTTGGATTATGCTTGAATTTTGTATGATATTATTAAGTAAATTATTGAATTTTATTTTAAATAAAAAATATATATTTAAAATTAAATAAAAAATAAAAAATTAAATTTTATTTATAGATTTATGAAATTATTGTATGTTATTCATGTTGAATTATTAATTGTTGAATTATTTTATATTATTAGGTAAATTATTAAATTTTTATTTTTGCGGATCCAGATATTCGTAATATCTGCCCGCATCCGTTGCGAATATTACCTGCATCCAGATCTACATAATTTTTTGTGGATCCAGATGTAGATTCGGATTTAGAAACCTACATCCGTATCCGGATCTGGATTTTACCAACCCTACTGCAAGATAGGATATTTTCTGCATTTTCTCTACTTCTTGTACTTATTTTTATGTTATTTTTAGTATATATCGCAATTGTAATTCACACACTTTTCTCCATCACAAGCGTTTCAACAATACTTGCTTCATGTTACCTTCTCCTTTCTGGTGTTTGTCTTTGGTATCCCTGTTGATATGGGCTATGCATGCATACTAAAACTTTAAGCTATAACAGTAACCATTTGCAATTGTAAGTATGACAGTGATTTTTCATGGTTGACAATCCTTACTTTTCTTAGGGTTTAGTACCTTGTAGGAGCCGTATTTTTTCCATTCGATGCAACACCATGATGTAGATAATATGTATTTGACAATAGAATAACTCAATATTTTCACCTTTACGATAAATCTTTTCGGGATAAGATAATTCGTTCGATTGGATAGATGCTCATGAAATGATTACTTGCAATTCCTCCTCAATTGCTGCAAATATTTCATTCATCCTATTCATATCTACATTTACTTTTGCAAGCTAATTTGTTGGATAAACTTGCGGGACCTCCTTCTTGGACTTATATAAGCGAGTGAGTTAGACTGTCACTCATAATTGAATTCTCACTAAACTCTTTTTTCTTTACTCAAAATTGCAGGCCTGTAGCGGTCACTCTCAGGGAACATGCCTTTTTCAAACCTACCATATGTTGTGTCCTCCAAAATTGTCCATCTTATCTTTCTTGCGATGCTAACGATGAACTTATTCGTCTGTACGATTATAATCACCGCCATCAAAGGAACTCCACCAACCAACAAATTTATACACATTTTGTGTGCTTTGTATATTCAGTTATTGCAAAATATGATCTCCTAAACTGTGTTTTACTAACCATTTCACAATTGTTCCTAATATGCTACAATCTTGTGGAAGGATCACCATTATGCGTTTCCAACTCTCGTTGTCTATTTCTTATGCCGACATTTCAACTTACATTTTGAATCCACTTCATAATCCCTGGAGTTGCAGCATTGTCTCGATATTACATATTTGTTTATAGTATATTCAACCTGCCTGCTCCATTTTTCCCTTTCATTTTACGTTTGCACCACCATTTAATTTACTTCATGTATGCTCATTTTAAATTGAAACGCAGTTCAACTGTGCTGTTAAATTGATGGCTTATATTTGATCATATTGCTTCCAAAATAGGTTATTCTTTAATCAACAAACCTATTTCACGGATGTTGTGCATTTGGTCGTTTGCGTCTTAACCAACCACCCAATTTCGTTCATATTTGTTATTTATTTGAAGCACCGCCTTTGGTGATAGCCATATAAGAGCACATGCATGGGTGTTCTAAACACCATCAATTCCATAGCTCTTGTTCCCCAAATTGATTTTCCCCATTCCACTCTATTCCATATTTACTCCACCTTTTTTTTTTAAATTTCCACTTGTTATTCTAATCCTAGCCATAAATCGGTCAAATTCTTTAATAATCCAATCTAGACATCTTTAAATTGGACTTAAATTTCATACAGTCTAATCAACCATTGCTCCTATTAAAATTTTCCTCATTCTCTCCATTCCAATATTTGTTGTCTTCTCGTTCCACATCATTATTTTCTCAATTTTTTTTTTGCCCATTTCTTTTCCCTCATTCCTCTTTTTTTTTTTTTTTTGTAATACATATTGTGCTGTTATTTTAACCTTATTTTCGCATTATTTACATATGCATGCATACACTACAAATAATGCCACTTATACAAGTTCTCTTCTTTCTATATTATTCCATTGTTAATAATAAGTGCAATTCCGAATTGCCGCTTTACTTGCATCCAATCCACCGACTGAATTTTTTTCTATGCTTTCAACCTCTTCAACAATCCATCTACTTCATCGCAACAAGATTTTTTTTTTTTTTTGGCTCTGTTTCTTCCAACCTGCAGGATTTATTAGCTCCGACTGCATTTTAAACACCACTAATCAACATCATGTCCAATATATATATAAACAAAGCTTTTCATTATTTGTTTATTATTACTTTAATTAACATCAATTAATCTCACTATATTTTTCATTGTTACAGTATGATCCATTATATGCCTCTTGCAACAAATAACGTGTTCAACACGTACATTTTTTTGTCCCTCACATATTACTTGCTTTTGCATATAATTGTTTTGTTCCATATAACTATTTTATTGCTATATACACCAACATTTTCTTGTTTTCTTGGACAAATAATTGCAACATTGACAGTTCCTGTCTAGTGACCAGCACATTCGGTTTCCTTCAACTGCCACGTGGCCACTTCACACCTGCATGATCTTGCTCCTTTTTATCCAACGGGCACTTTGCTAGATGACAAAACAGGGAGGTATGGTGCCCAAGAGGCACGTTAGACAGAGTCTATATATTATTTAAAAAGATAAATTTAAACAAAATTATTTTGAAACGACAAAAAGGGAATTTATGGGGGGGGGGGGGGGGGGGGGGGGGATGAGGGGTATTTTATTGAAGTACAGAGAATTATTTAAGTGGTGCATTACAATGACTTTCCATAATATATCATAGCATAATTAATTAAACAACATTAAATCTAAAATATTTTGTTCTATTTTTATTATTAATTAATGTTGTGTTATGTTAAATTGTAAATCAATTATAAATCATTAATTAATTAAATCTAAATTGAATCTGTATTATCATTTATTTTTATATTGTTTTATTAAGTTTTATTATTATTGTTGGTTTTATGTTATGCAAATGTAATAATTTTGTTAAACATTTTTCTAATCAATTATATAATGTAATTCTAAAAAAATTTATTGGAAATGTTATAATTTATTGATTTAGTATATTATAATATAATATATAAATTTAGAAGATTGATTATTCAAAAGCTATTTAAATTTAAAGTTGATGATTCAAAAAGGTATCTCAATTTAAAAGTGCTTTGGCTCAATGGTTAAAGACTTAAAATAAGTTTATAATGAGCTTGAGTTTGAGTCCCATTCGAAATAAGAGTTTAACTTTTTTAATTAGAAGCATAATAATTTGGAACATTAAAAAAGTGGGATGGCACCGTCCACGGCCCACCATGACATGAGTCATTCTCGCGGCTTTGCTCCAAATGGTCCATGTCGAGCGCGAGCAGGCACTATTCGCCATCTCTAGAATGTAAAGCATGTACTGTATAATAAAATATTTTATATGGTTATTCGTTATCTATTTTTAAATAAATTATATTTATTTAATATTAAAAAATAAAAACATTCACCGCCGGTAGAGTACGCCATCATTTACCTTCTCCGGTGATAAGTCACTAAAGTATATTCAAGTCAAATTTAATGTTGTTGCAATCCTTATCATTAGAGTTGCCCAACAATGCAAAGATTATTGCCCAATAAGATTCTATTCACCCAAAAAAGGGTCGACAATCGTTAGCTTCTTTAAATCACTGTCAGTAAAAATTGGCGATTTAGAAGATAAGATACCGCCACCATTAGATTAGGCGTCATACATTCTTCTTGATCACAATGACACTATCTCATAACTTGTCTTCAATCGCCGGTGGCGAGTTAAACTAGCCAACTATTCTAAACAAATTTTTTGGACAACAAGATCTTATTTGGCAATGATGGTTGCATCCAATACACTAAATTTGGCTTTATCGACTTCGATGATTGGTCGCCAATGGCGGGGGACGGTATAGCTTGCAGCTGCCAGAAGTGATTGTATGGCTGCCTGTTATTTTTATAAACTTTTTAATAATAAATGAATTAATAAACTACATCTTTATTTGTGAAAATCATAAAGGTTAAGGACCCATATGTTATTACGCAGTTAGAAAGAAATCGACGTAGGACTGACTCGACTGAGACGGTCCTTTGTCTTTACTCTTTAACCAACTTTAAAATAGAATCAACACTATATTTAATTACGGAATAAAAAGATATAATTACAATTAATACTCCAATGAGGAAGTGGAACTTGATTATAGGGATTCTTAAAGCTAAAGGTTCGATAGCTTAAGAAATTACAATCACCAGAAGATAGAAGGGGAGGAAAAAAAAAAGAAAAAAAAAGACGGTGAACAAATGAGAATCTGAGCTCAATCTCTTCAAAGTTCAAACTTCAGCTAAATCGGGATAGTGGGTATTTGTTAAAAAAATGCAATGAAGGTGATTTGGGGAGATTCAATCTAGGGTTTCTCCTTTTTTGGTCCTAAATTTGGGGGAAAAGGAGGGGCCTGTTGTTTGGAGAAATAGACATAGGAGTAGATAATGAAGGAGTTAGTAGGGAGTCCGGGTACAGTGAGTGGGTTGATGCTGAGGATCGGGCAATGTGGATTTGCTGCTGCCGCTATTGGAGCCATGACCTCTGCTGCTGGCTTCTCTAGCTACACTGCTTTCTGGTAAATTTTCATTTTTCTTTGCCTTTTAAATTTTTATGTTATTATTTTGTTTGAAGCAAGACTTTGAGTCTCCGAGCTGGGTCTGAACAGATTCAGTTAATAAGAGTCTAGATTCAATGTTTTTATTTTGTGATCATAAAGGATTGTTTGGGATGAAACATTGATAAGTCACTGGAAGTACCACTGTGGATGAATCGGATTATCTATTGTGGCCGGCCTAATATGTTTGGGGCTGGTTAAGCTTTGTTCGACTTAAGTTAAGCATGTCTTCTAATGCAGATTGCTAAAGAACCATATTCAAATGTATCATATGCAATTCAGTCTTGGAGATTGAAATGGAGATGCAAACATTTGATAATTGGACAGAATGATTTGTTATTTTGGGCATCTGCCACCAACTTGGTGGAATGCCAGAACTGCATAATGGTTCCAAAAGGTTGAAAGATATGTAATGCCAGGCAGGTGGAACTGACTTATTATCACGTACTGCATAAGCCATATAAATGTTTAGTTGTTTTCTGTGACAATTTATCATGTGTCTTTGTATCCTTTGGTTCAGCTATTTGATTGCATCAATGGGGCTTCAAATGCTGTGGAGCTTTGGACTAGCATGTCTTGATATTTATGCTTTAAGGAGAAAACGAGACCTTCAAAATCCAGTCCTAGTCAGCCTGTTTGTTGTAGGTGATTGGGTATGTAACTTGTCTCTTGGTCTCTTTTCTGATTTCTCTTTTTTCCAAATGTAAAGACTTTTCACATAAATCAGATTCTTGCATATTACCACATATTTGCAAATTTCTGCTGTTATCATTTTTCAAATATCTACTGTTATCATTTTTCAAATATCTGCTTATCATCGTATTGTCTTTATATCTAGTTGTATTCGTGTTGTTCCTGATTGCGGACAGTAATCTCCCTAGTATAACCTCCTCATGCTTGGGATGATGAAGTCCTAATATCTAAACTGGGAGGAGGAAGAGGGAGCACAGGAAATTATTACAACAAAATAAAAAAAGCAAAGATAAAAAGAAAAACTATGGAATATGTTTAAAAACACTGTTGGTTTAGTATTAACTTAATCTGAGAATTGTACGTGGACTCATCTGTGCAAAAGCTCTCTCTAATATCAAGTTTTGTTTCACGATTTTGAAGTTTTTAGGTTTCCAATCTTTGAAATTCATTTCCTCTTAATTTTCTTCAAATCTTGTTTTTGTATACGTAGCGTGATTCTTTGGAATTCTGTCTTTTTTTTTCAATTTTGAAATATGATATATCAAGGCTGAAATGACATTGAATTATTCTAAACAATTAGATTGTCTGTCCTTTGGCAAAACGGGTGTGAGATTGGTCTTTTGTTGAATAATAGTAATGCCTACTATGTCATGTAGTTCTTGACTAAGACCTCAACGGAAACTACCTACACGATTTGAGAGAACTGATGCAACATAACCATGTATATTCTGCTATTTTTCTGCTTTGTAGATTTGACATTAGACAATAATTGGTGTAACAAATTTATAGTTCAAAACATGCAGGTCACGGCTATGTTATCACTTGCGGCTGCATGCTCCTCAGCTGGGGTTGTAGTTCTTTATGCAAAAGATTTGAATTTTTGCATGCCTCAAAATAATCTTGCATGCCACAGCTTTGAGGTTTCAGTAATTTTAGCATTCATCACCTGGCTTCTGATTGCCCTGTCATCTCATGTGATGTTTTGGATCTTAGCCTCAGTTTAGACAACTCAGAGCTCTTGCTGCCCCCTAATCAACATATATATACTCTATCTTTTGTTTGACATGTAAATGCTTCCTTTACTATCTGGCCATAATGTACCGAAATTTTTTGGGCAATTTTTAGAACTTTCTCTGTTGATTTACTAACTTTTGTCAACATTACTGCTTGCTGCCATGGGTTCTATTCCATTGTAGTGTGTTATTGAACATTTCGTATCGTCCTTCAAGCTAGACATATGGATTGTGTAGCCAATGGTTTTTGCTTCTACTCTGTTGGCACATAAACTGAGCATCTTACTCACAATCCAAATATAAAAGGTGACCTTGTGTTGTATGATTTTTACAACTTGTTTGTTACCACAGAACTAATTTCGGACAGAATATGGTACAAACGGCACACTCAGGAAAGCTCACCCGTAATAATCCCAAGAACATGAAGGCACATTACAAAAATGATTAAGTGTAAACAAATTATGATGATTTAGTTCAACCGGCCATATAAAATCAGCCGAGAAGTGGTCAGACAGCAGTAGATGAAAAGCACGATGGTGATGCAGTTCAAATGCTTGGTAAAACTTTTTGTATAAATGAAAACTAGGAGAAAATCAAACCAAGGATGAAGGATATCAGCATATTGAACACTCTCAAGCACCCCCTATATTTCACAATTACCATCACATGACGATCTCCGGGTTCACAATGCTGGACTTTATCTCCTTGTGAGGCAGGACAACAGCCCCGTTGCTATAAACTTCATCAGCCACGTGAACGTCTTCACCTAAGATCGTCATATTTTCCACTCGAGCCCACCTTCCAACGGTGGAATGCCACCCAATGATGCTGCTGGAAATGCAAGCATGCTTCTTGATTCGAACTCCACGCATTACAGTACAGCGTGAGAGCCTAACCCCAGGTTCAATTACACATCCAGGACCAATGGCCACATCTGGTCCAATAAGACATCCATCTCCAATCTTAGCGCCCTCATGCACCAAAACATTTCCAATAATGTTGGATCCAGTTGCCAATTTTGACGATGAATTTTTTTGCAAGAAATCCAGATACAATCTCAGGCCAGTTATGTAATCCTTTGGTTGTCCAATGTCCATCCAGAACCCAGGTAGCACCATAGCAAACAGCTTATTCTCTGCTGCAATCTCAGGGAAGACTTCTTTCTCAATTGAGGTAGGCTTCAGCTCAATCCGGTCAAGAACGGATGGGTTCAACAAGTAAATTCCAGCATTAATTTTGTTGCCAACAAAATTTTTTGGTTTCTCTACAAATTTTTCAACTTTCCCCGTAGTTTCTTCCATAACCACCACACCATATTTTGATGGCTCATCCACCTGACAACAGAAACAACATTTCTTTTAGTACAATGTCAAATAGCTTAATGACAAAAGTACTAGAATCTTGGCATTAGTTTACCTTGGTAACCATAATGGAAGCTTCCCCTCCACGGCCTCTGTGAAATTCAATCATTTGTTTTAATGGGTACTCACTTATAACATCACTGTTGAGAACAAAAAAAGGCTCACCGGAATCATCAATCAATTTATCCCGTGCTAAAGCAAGAGGACCTGCGGTGCCAAGTGGTTCTGTCTCCTGAGAGCAGGTAATCTTAATTTCAAGCTTCTTCTCAAATTCTTTCAAGAAATTCAACATGACCTGCAAAACAAAGAAACAGTGATAAATCTGCAGAAACGACCAGAATATATTACGACAATGATCCATCATTACAAATACAAGAACTGCTTAGAACAACAAACCCTTTAAAATTACCTCCGGCTGATAATTGATGGCCAACACCACTTCAGTTACTCCAACGGCTTTGAGAGCTTCAATCTAGTCAAAAGAGAACACATACCTCTGATTCTTAAGTTTTAGCATATCTAGATAGTGCTTGAACTGTCTCAAAAGTATCATCCTAACATCCTTTTCGTCTCAATAACTCTATATCATGGTCATCCAAGTAAAATTCAGATTTCCATACAGAAAAATCACAGTTTAATTAAATTCGTTGTTACAGTTACAACATATTAAGTCATTAAGAAGCAACAGCTGAAGAATAACACAAATGGGCAAAAATAAAAACTGCTACAATGACCAGTGATAACCTAATAAAAAAGCCCAAAGCATAGAAATTATACATTAACAACAAAAGAAAATTTTTATGAAGCTCACCTGGTGCAGTATCATGGGTTTGTTAGCAAAATCAACCAGCGGTTTAGGGACACTGAGGGTCAAAGGCCTCAATCGTGTTCCAAATCCTCCGACGAGAATAAGTGCCTTCATGCTGATACCCTTCACAGCAGACACTTTTCAATTGATCAAAAAGAAATTCAACTTGGCAACAATGCCAGAAAGAGCAAATGTAAAATAAAATCAAAGAAAACGAATTCAAAACAATTAATCTTGCAACCCAAAATGTCTAGAAAGTGAGAGGGAAGCAGTGAGATCAATTAGAGAGAAGATGTACGAACATAAAGGATTACAGAGAAGAGTGAGTTTTGGCTCGATCAGGCTTGACCGGACGGACTTCAAGCCAACGAATTTACAAATTAATGGAGAGTAAATTTTTATAATTATTATTAAATTATAATATTTGGCGAGTTGGCGTCTCGCGTCCGTATCTGGCATAATGCTATAGCATGATTCTTTTTCTTTTCTTTGGGTGAATGGTGAGGCTAGAAAGTGTTATTGGGTAATTTTTTTAATTTCAATTTTATAATAATGTAAGTGTGTTTTAAATGTCTCGACTCTTATGGGTGCATAGCTCGGCTCGTGGTGAATGTATTTTGTGTTTGTGATTATTAAAGTTCGAGTATTAATAATACCTGCTAGTATTTAGTACGTGATGTTATCCAATCCCAACCTTTAAAAAGTATTTTTGAATTCAAAACCGAATGTAAATTTTAGTATTAACATATCATTACAAAATTTTAATGTATTATCTTTTGTTTGGGATAAATTTGAGATATTGGTTTGGATCAATCAGTAAATGACATGTGGCAGTAAAGAGTGAAAGATGAAAAATTTTAGTACTTTTATGGTGCGTTTACTTTATGAAAATTGAGTGGAATGAGAATGAGAATGGACTAGAATGAAAATAAAGAATGTGAATAAGATTTCAATGTTTATTTGGCAAAAATAAATGGGAATTAAAATGTGCTGGAATGTCATTGATGTTTTTACTTGGCAAAACAAATGGGAATGAGGAATAAAAATGAGAATAAATTTACCAAAATACCAATAGTATTAATAATTAATAAAAATAATTAATTTATCATTATTAACAATATTATCATTATTTTTTTGTTATTATTTTTATTATTTTTATTAATATTATCATTATTAACATTTATTTTTATTATTATTAAATTTTATTAACTTTATTATTTTAGTTATTATTAATTATTGTTATTATTATTTTTATTAATATTATCATTATTAACATTTATTATTATTTTTATTAAATTTATTAACTTTATTATTTTAGTTATTATTAATTACTGTTAATATTATCATTATTAACATTTATTATTATTATTATTATTATTATTAACTTTCTTATTTTAGTTACTATTAATTATTGTTAATATTATTTTTATTAATATTATCATTATTAACATTTATTATTATTATTAACTTTATTATTAATTATTGTTATTACTATTTTTATTAATATTATCATTATTAACATTTATTATTATTAAAATTTATTAACTTTGTGGTTTTAGTTATTATTAATTATTGTTATTATTATTTTTAATAATAATGATAATATTAATAAAAATAATAATAACAATAATTAATAATAACTAAAATAATAAAGTTAATAAAATTTAATAATATTAATAAAATTAATAATAATAATAACAACAATAAGGATAATATTGTTAATAATGATAAATTAATTATTTTTATTAATTATTATTTTTATCATTATTTTTATTGTTAATAATGATAATTTTAATGAAAATAATAATAATAATAATTAATAATAACTAAAATAATAAAGTCAATAAAATTTAATAATAATAATTATTATTATTATTATTAATGACATTTAAAATAATAAAATTATTTTTGATTTGAACAAGAGTAACTTAAAAAATATGAAAAAATTAGAAGGATAAAAAAGTAAATTTATATTTCATTCACATTCTCACATTTTCATTCCCAACCCCCCCATGGGAATGAGATTCTCATTCCTTATTCCCAAATTATGTGGGACCCACACATTTTATTCTCATTCCCAAATTACATTTTGTCAAGTAAACATATGTTTCATTCTCATTCCTCAAACCCACAAGTAAACACACCATTACGTAAAAGGAGAATAGTTTAAGACAAGCTAAGGGTAATATTTCAGAGAGAGGATAACTCTAATAGATTTGTCTATTGTAAAGGGCAAAAGTGAATTAAATAATAGCAAGTTGAGGCCTCACATGTGTGTGGGCTACATGCCACAAAAAAAGAAGTGATAAATATCTTCGTCCCTTAGGCTAAAAGTAAGGGACTAATGGTGCGTTTACTTCATAGAATGGAAATGGAATGGAATGAGAATAAAAATGAGCTGTGAATGAGAATGAGATTCCAATGTTTACTTAATAAAAATAAATGGGAATCGAAATGTGTTGGAATGCCATTGATGTGTTTACTTAGCAAAATAAATAGGAATGAGGAATGAGAATGAGAATCAATCTACCAAAATACTCATAGTATTAAATAATGTAATTTTCATTAACTAGATATATGTATAAATATTATTATAAAAATGATATTAATTAAAAAATAAAAATAAAATCCCCAAATAGCACCTACAGATATACCTTTCAAATAACATCATCTAAAACACGATATATCTTCAAAAAAACATCATCCAAAATATCATGTTAAAAGTTTAAACATATTTTATCACATGAAACTACATATCACCATATCCTTTCTTCATCGAACTAGGCATATTAAAAAACACACGCAGTAGTTCAGGCTTTGTTGCCAGCATGTTAGTAGCTTTCATGTTCTGCACTTCATCCAAGCCATCAATTTTTAGCATCTCATCAAACACCTTAGCTAGAAAATCTACCACCTCCTTATCTTGTGTAGAAAGAACATTAATCAAACCATCTAATTTGGGTATCATCCCAGCCACTGACTCAGTCATTCCCTTAACACTTGAGTACATACCACCAGTATCTCTATCTTTGTTTTTTCTTTTCTTGGACTTATTTGTTGAACTACTAAGAGTATTTTCAGCTTGAGAGGGTGCACTCTTGTTTGCTGAAGATATATCATCACCAAAATCCTTCATTGAAACCTCATTAGTTGAGTCATTTCCCAAATTCACATTCAAATTGTCCTCTTAACGTACCTCCTCTTCATCATCATCAGCATTCCCCGCATTAGCTCCAATAGCACGATCACGACCATAAATCTCACCCAAAGTGTAATAATGTGGAAATGATTTGTTGAACAAACCACTTGCAGTTGGTCTCTTATGTAATAGAAACAAAATATTAATCTAACATGATAATAATTCTCACATAATTCAAAAATTCAAAAATAGATAATAATTCTAATATAATCTTAAACAGGACAAATACTAATATCTTGACATAATCTTCAAAAACAAATTTGTGGTAAATAAGCTTCATTACTTCACTGTCCCAGCCAAAGCCACTGAGACATAGCATATCGTGCAAAACACTCCATTTAGTCTTCAAAGTATTTACTCAAGATCCTATGTGGGGATCTCCTTTCAAATCGCAACCTTGCAACTTTTCCTCCAAAATAGCTTCTAATTTTTGCAAATAGCCATTTTTGAATCCACAATTTGTCTTCCACAAGGGACTTTGACTTAATTCCAACAATGAATCAACCGAGATCGCATCTTCAACTTTAGTCCAGAAATGCTTGTTCAACCCTCTACCTCTTGTAGAAGAACTCATTCTATATCATTAACAAACAATTTCATTTACAAAATTTAAATAATCTTAACACAACCAAATATAAACCAATCAAATTAAATGGAATTACGTCAAAGTCATGAAATACAATAAAAATGAAAGGCATTACATCTCAGTCAGTATAATGTCGAACAACAATATAAAAAAACACCATAATGTCAAATAACAAGACAAAACAAACAACAATACAAAGAAATCACTTCATGCTTCTCTACTGGCATTCCATGTGTTCCACATCTCTTGTGCCAAATTTTCTCTCTAAGTAGTCCACTCATTTGTGGGCTCAACGTTATCAATATATTTTGATTCATCAAGTTGTTCATCATCAAAGTCTATTTGCATATCATTATAAGTCATTTTCCTTCTTATTAAATTATATAACATACAACAAACAAATATTATGTGTCGTGTTTGAATATCATAGAATAAAGGACTCCTTAAAACAATCAATCTCTTTTTAGTAACCAAAAATATCTTTCGATGACATTGTGAGCACTTGAATGCCTCATAATGACTTATTAAGACAAATAAACTACATAATATAAAAAATTATGCATCAATGGAAACGTTCTTTTAAAATTTGTAGTTACCATGTGGAACCTTTAAACCATTTCTTCTCGTTAATGGATCTCTCAATACACGCATATCATGAGTTGAACATTCCCATCCGGGTTAGACACAAATAAATTGCATATCTTGGGAACAAACCCCCATAACATTAATTACAATTTCATTTTTCCTAATTCTATATTTCGGTTTATCGACCTCCAGAACGTGAACCTTGATATAAGTACCAAACAATTCTACAAAATAAAATTAAAAAATTTCACAAGTTTATTAATTTAAAAAATTTAATAACCTTGAAACTGTGTTTCAATAATTTAAACGCACCTTAAACCATTTCCATTTTGGGTCCTTGAATCCTCCATTATTTGTAACATCATAACCACAATTTGTATGACTACCAAGACTCTCTTCTTTCTTGCTAACTGATGAGTCATTCCTATATCTCAATGTAACATAAAAAACTAATTACTATATAAAGCTTGAAAGCAACAATAGTTCTCATAAAAAAAATTAAATATACAATTCAAAATAAAAAGCTTTAGAAAGCAAAATAGATAATGTCTGCAATAAAATAATATTTCTAGAATCATAAAACAAAAAGCAAATTATAGAGTAATAATGATAAAATCAATTATATATGTCAGAAATTCATGAAAATTTACAGAGTTACTGTGCACAAGTGTGGCATTACTCATAAAAATCCATAAAAATGAGCATTTTCGATAACTGACTTTTAACCAAAACCAAAAAACTGTCCAGCAGCAACTAAAGCAGAGATCCACAACTTTAAAAATTCGCCAAATATTCGTTAGGACTCAAAAAATTCATTTATCTTGTTTTAATGAACTAGCAAGTATGGAACTAGTAAGTGTGGTCGTCTGAATTTCGATTTTCTCTTGTTTTTCAATTCAGATGACCATGCTTGCTAGTCATCAATAATCCAGACTCTTCAACCAAGGACACACAAGAGATTCAATAAACATAATATGTTCAATACCCCTATTAACAATGTAAAAATGAAGAATTTCCTACAGCTAAAAAAAACATGATATATTATTATGAACCTGGTAAAGGATTGCAATATTGAATTCTCAGTAGAATCATCAATCATCAAGCAATGATGTACATTAACTTAAACAATGAATCCATAAGCTTTGCGATGCTATCAAAGCATTGCAACTCACATCCACTTAAACTTATCTCTATTCTTTTGCCTTCCTAACAGTAATATTTGTTTCTGCATTTTAAATTTGGAGCAATTCTCTAGCTAAAAATAAACTGTATTTTTCTTTTAGGATGGGTTGTCTCTATAATAAACAACCTCAAAGCAGTTTATTTCTCATTACCCACTTTAATTTTTACAATTTACTAATCCAATCCTCACTAATAAATCATGTCCACTAATATTTATTAACACCCAGATGAAATTGAATAAAAACCATATCATATCCAAAAATAATAATAATAAAGTACTATAAAAATGCAAATCCATAACGTAAATTATAGAGAGAGAGAGCACCAGAGAAGCTAAAGAGCAAAGTTTTGCAGAGAAAGTTGACCAACGAAGGACTGTCGAAACGACGATTAATGGTGTTACATGCGAAATAATCAACTAAATTAAATAAAATAAAACTAAATTAAATAGCACTTTCTCAGTCTAATTTGATGCAACCGTAAAATGGATAGAACCTCAAAAGAGCGACTGTGTAATTGAATAATAATAAATTTTTTGGGATAAAGAATAATCACACAAACGAAATTAAGAAGCAAAACAACATGAAACATAGAGAACTTGAAGCACAAAGACAGTAGAAACAAAAATTAAGTAAAACAAAACAAACCTTTCAATTGGCTGAGACGGAAGTGTGTCAAGAGCAGATCGACGACGTGGAGGCGACAAGGACATGTGGCACTGGAGATGTTAACATAAATATGTTAATAATATTGATTTTGATGATAACAAATTTTAAATGTATTTTGATAAAAATATTGGAGCTATTCCTAAATAAACGAAAGCCTTGATAATCATTCATTTCATTCTTTCATAAAAGATGGACCTTCAAATTCAAAAATAATTCTCTAAAAAATCTGTTTTAAAGTGTGATTCTGGAAATAAACGGTAAACCGTTTATTTAAACGGTTAACTGATTAATGCCAGAAAGTAACATATCTCCTAAGCTCTAACCGTTTATGAAAAACGGAAAACACCAAGGATGGAAAGGCTACTGGAACTTAACGGTGAATCGTTTATTTTAAACGGTTAACCGATAACATCCAGAATTGAAGGTTGTCCTCTCCTGGCACTGATTAAACAAAAAACTGATAAGGCTAAATTGTTTTGCAGGTTACTGGAGCCAAACGACTAACCGTTTATTACCAACGGTTAACCGATAATATCCAGAAAAGTTACTTCACGCAAGTCCTTAACCGTTTAGTGTAAACGGATATCTAATGCTCATCTTGCAGGTCTCTGGAAGTTAACGGCGAAAGGGTAATCCCAAACGGCAAACCGTTTATTTGAAATCTGGCCCAACGGTAACTTTGACCAACCGAAACGGTTAACCGTTTATGGTTAACGGCGAACCATTTTCTGTCTGACAGTTTGTAACGGCTAGATTTTCAGCTCCAAATATAAATAAGCTCATTCAAATTAAAAGGAAGTTGATCACAACACGACCATTTTGAGCTAATATTCGAGAATACAATCTTCATAGAGCTTAGAACACATTCTCGCTTAATCTATTCACATATTAAGCATCATTGTGTAATCTTATATATTGTGAGAGGCAAAACAGTTTGTAATCTTTTACTTTGAGTGATTGTAAGTGTTGGAATACACTTGGGTTAAGAGATTGGGGATAATCTTTTGTTGTAAAGGTTTATTGACACCTTGGAAGTCAAGTGTAAGCATTTGAAGCCTTAGAGGCTTGCTTAGTGGAATCCTCAAGCCCGGAAAGCTTGGAGACATGGACGTAGGCGAGGTTGGCCGAACCACGTAAAAAATCTCTGTGTTTGAATCTCTCTTACCTTATCTTTTTATATTGTGATCAACTTAATTGTTATTGCTTTGAATTTGGATTATATTTGCATCAAGTTTTTTCTTTATAAATTGAATAATTTTTTAGAATCTCAATTCACCCCCCCCTCTTGGGTTGCATACTTGTATTTCAGGAGATACGAACAAAATGATCGCAAATGGCTAATTCATGACAGCTTGTTTTATGAAGTCCATTGATGGTCAGGTTTCAAGAGCTTTGCAATTTGATAATAGAACTCGTGCAAGTGACTTCATTCAAGCGTGTGATGTGAACGAGGGTAATTCAGAAAATATAAAAAAATTAAAAGGATGCAAAAGTCAAATCAGGGAATGAAAATCCTCATTCCCAACCCCCCCCATGGGAATGAGATTCTCATTCCTTGTTTCCAAACTGTGTGGGACCTATACATTTTATTCTTATTCTCAAATTACATTTTGCCAAGTAAACATGGGTTCCAATCTCATTCCTTCATTTTCATTCTCTAAACCCTCAAGTAAACACACCATAATAGAAGAATAATTAGTTAAGCATAGCAATAAAGAAAAGACACGTCAGCACTCCTCATTTGTCCTCTAAAAAGTAGTAGGACCATTGCACTACGTGGTGAAGAACAAAGAACACATGAGGGTTAGAGTAATTACTTGTTCGCTAAACTTATTTGGTCACTATCAAGTGAAATAACAGAAAAAGATGAAAATAATCCCACCTGAGGAAAAGATAAAAATGCCCCTAAGGTGTCCATCCTATAAATTCAGCTTAAGACACAAGAAAATTACTTTTTTTTTGTTTTAAATCTGATTTCTGAATAGACTGCTTATCTTTTTTTTTTCTCTTTTTATACCTCTATGAAAGATCTTGGTGACCTCAAGGCTTTTTTTTTTTTTTCTTTTAGAGAACTCTCTAGTCTCTTAATGTTTTTATTCACCATAAAGAATCTTTAATATGGTTTTGCTGATATTGTAAATAAATAATGTAATACTTCATTTTATATAGTGGACTGAAGATGAGTTACTCCTGTAAATCTAGGCCAAACACGTAAGATCTTGTGCGTGCTTTCATTATTTATGATTATTTTCTTCTTTTTATTATAGTTTTGATTCCTAGATCGCATATATGAGCTCACCTAAGTTATCTTAAGAGCTCTTCTGAGTTCCTCATATAAACTTTCTAGTAATATCCTTACGTTTATCAGAGCTATCCCCTGAGCTTTCTTAAGCTCCTCATGTCAACTTTCTAAATTAACTCCCACAAGCTCGACAGAGTTCTCTGTATTATTCTAAACTCAGAAATATCTTAGTTCATAGCTTGTGTTTAATACCGGATAAAGCAAATCTTCACTTCCTAAATTACCTCAGCTCATTTGCCAGATTACCTTAACTATATCACATGCTCCCAACAGTAGAAAAACACACCTCAACCTGTACTAGCCCAATCTTCCCTTAAATATAAATTTACTTGTTTAAATCAGATTTGATTTGAATCCGGTGAGAATAACCACTAAATGGTTTGAATCGGATCATAGCAAAAATCTAATGAAAATATGATTGTAAGACGTTAGATCATGTTCTTTTTCGTAACTTTTGGATTAAAGTAGATTTCAATTCATCCTCAGTTAGAATGAAAAAATTTAATTTAACCCAAAAAGCATAAAAACTTCAATTTATCTCATAAAAACTGATATTCTTAATAATTGATTTATGTTAACTCAATAAAGTACGAAAACACCTCTATCCTAATAGAATATTTTAACTAACAATTAAGAAGGATAACTTTAATTTCTCCTTGAGATTTGACATATTTTTAGTTAGATGGTTAAGATGATTTTAGTAGTAAAACACCATAAGGAATTTCATATTTGTCATTTATTAGGTTGTTAAGGCGTTGACATTTATTAGGTTATTAAATCTTCTATTTTTCTATTTTTCTATTTTTTAGAAGAAAATTCTTACTTCTACTTTAATTCATAAAAAAATATAAAAAAGTTCATTAAACAAATATTTCTCCATTAATCCCAACCAAAAGCCACCTAAAATCCTCTTACTACACAATGTAATGGACTGTCGTTGGTTGCCATGGTTGGCTCGGCAATGGCGGCGAATGGGTGGTGGAGTTCCTGATTTGGAGGTTTTGCACGACATTGCCGTGGCAAATCAAGGGCAAAAGAAAGTTGGGTTCTGGCCAGCAATAGCTGGCAACTTGTCTAACAGTGGAATTGCGATGGTGGGAGGCGACAGTCGTAGTTTTTAGGTGGCTAGGGTTTTTTTTAAAAAAAAATTAGTTTCTTTCCAAGGTAAACGGCAAAAGTTATTCGTTTGCTTTTCTTTTCTTTATTTTTATTTATTTGTTATTTTCATTTAATGATTTAATTTGAGAGCTAAGGTAGTATGACTATTATTGATTTGAGTTGTTTTTTTAGAACTAATTGTGACAACGGATTAGATATTTGTTAGATTGATTTGAGTTATATTTGAGAACTAATTGTTCAGCGGATTAGATCTTCGTTAGAATTTTAGAGAAATCATTAGTTCTTTAAAATGAGTTTTTGACTTGTGATTGGATTTGCACGAACAAATTAAAGTGGTTGATAATTATTTTGTTGTTTGGGCTGTTGAATGAGATCGAGCATTAAAGAAAAATATTTCTAGTTAAATTTTTTTATTAAAATATTAAAAATAAAGAAGTGATATCATTTTAATTTTAAAAAACTGTAATTTAATAATTCAATTTTTTAATTGAATATATAAATACAATTTTACCAAAAATTAACCGACAAATAATAAGTTTTAGGAGGTAAATAAGTAAATTAAAAGTTTTTAACTTTTTATTATTTTAGGGAATAAATAAAAGTTTGTTCCTAGAAGTAGAGTAAATTAAAGTCAATTTAAAAGGATTTGACGACTCCACCATAAGTTATTGGCTTGCAACTAGTGACATGTTTGGAGTAACCCAACTACATGGTTCTCAAACTTCATCATTTTCTTTTTTCTTTTTTTTTTCTTTTGTCCTCTTTAATCATATTCTCGGTCTCTGAATGAGCATTGTACTCCCAATCTCATTAATGAAATCGGTAGTACGATTCAAGGCAATTAGATATAATCTTGGCCTTTATATGATTTAGCGTGCTCATGAATCTAATGAATATAACTATACTAACTTTAACTTTTGCAAATCTATTACTATTTATTAATTTTCTCCAACATTTCAAAATGTTTTATATAAAAAAAAATTAAATGATGTTTTATAAAAGGTAATTTTAAGGATGAATACAATTCTTTTACAAAAAAAAAATAGAACAAAATAAGCATTAACTTCAATAATTATGTTTGCTTTAAAGAAAAAAGGATATTACGATGAGTGAGGAAATTTCTCTTAAATTTTATGATTACATGGCTAATATTGGTACTCTTGTGTTCATATTATCAATGTGAGCTATATTATCCCAATTTTTGTTCATTGGATTGGAATATCCCACATCGCTCATACATCGAAGGAACTTAATGCTTTTAAGGGGCGGTCTACACTTTAATTGGCAAAAGCATTTTAGGGTATATGGGCATCCTAAGAACAAATTCTTGAGGGCCTAAGCCCAAAGTAGACAATATCTTGCCAAGTCGAAATTAAGTTATAACAAATGATATTAGAGCTAACTCTAACCGGAAGTATCAGAGCTAGGGTTCTAAGCCTATTATAAAACACCCTAGAGATCTTAGCCCATTCAAGCAAGAACCCTTGATGATATGGAAGAAGCCTAATGCTTATAAAAGATTATCCACACCTTAATTGGCAAGACGTATTTTAAGCTATAAGTAGACAATATCTTTTAGGGAATGATCCACATCTTAATTGGCCAGACATATTTTAGACTGTACAACCACCTTGAGAACATATTTGTGTGCACCTATGACTAAAGTAGACTATCTTACTAGGTCTATGTTAGGTTATTACATGAATACTCTATCTTTTTTTCTGTTAGAAAAATTTTGATACAAAGACATTTATTGGATTTACAAACCTAAGTAAATTTTGTAACTTTCATTGTTGAATCGAATAACACTCAGATTAATGTAGTAGATATGTTAGCTTGTTCGCTCTTGATAACCTTATTTGATAGGTGTACATGTAAATTGTTAATTAATTAAGGCCAGCTTGGCTAACAACCTCTTAGTATTTATAATAGACTCGATCATTTCCTTCCATTAAGCAAAATCATAAGGTATGTATTTATGGTGAACGCAAGCTACTATACTAAGAGTCTAAGACATCAACCATGAGTTGTGATTTGGAAGGCACATATGTATAAATGAAGCCAAACATGCATTGAATCCTTAGCTAAGCCCATCTGGATGTCATTGGCCCATAAGGAAATGCCTTATATGAAGGCTAATGAAGAACCTATAACTATAGAAAGTGCATGGGAAACCCAAGACTGCCCAATGGTGTGAAGATCCACATTAGAGTTTGAGCAGGATTAGTGTTTTCGATCCAGCTGCAATCTTTGGCCCGTTAAGCCTTCTAGAAACTCTAGTTTCGCCCTAAACTCAACCTAACCTTAATGCCACTTTATTTGACGAGTAAGTTGGACAACCCAATCGTTGAGATAGCCATAATCTTATCCAAAGAAGAAATCGAATCTCTTTATCATGGGAAAGGAATAAGATAACAATTATATTTATTATTTCATGCATGAACGATTCATGCTAGCAGCCCAGCCTGCAATTCCTTATCATTCTCAACCATAAACAGTAACCCGGCAACCTGCAATCAACATTAATAACGGGGATTAAGATCCTCTCATGATTTGATTTTCATCTGAACAAATTCTGTTAATATGATTGATAATTAATAAATTAAAAAGAAAAAATAATTAAATCATAATCATTCACTAACATTGAAAGACGTGGCACAAAATCCGTAAAAAATCAGGAATGCTCAGATCGAGAAAAGATCCTGATCTACCTCTTGCGATTACAATCACCATTGAAGCCATACATTAAATGACACATGATTCTAAAATAGCATCTACAATCGTTCATTTATCACCATAACAGCTTCCCCGGTTAAGAATATTAAAGCCTTCAAACCGCACATTCTTTACTAATAAGTATAATTACAACCTTATTAGGTTAAGTAAGTCACAAAACCTTGGAGAATCACTTCCAGTACGAAAATCATAGCCATAATCCTACAATCACAACTTTCTAGTTACCAAAACCCCGAAACACCATCTTGATAGTCAAGTTCGCAATTAAGGTTTTTATCAATCTACAGCCATATCAACCCCAAGTGGAACACAAGTTCTTCATTATTCACTTTATACTATCAGCTCTCACACCAATACTCTCAACAGAACCCTTTCTATTCCAAAAAGAGTCCCAGTCCCGGCAAGTCAATGCCATAATTAAAGTTGCAACAAGGGTATATTTGGGCTCATCTTATCGAGGGCGACCTTTAGCCAATCCAAAAATGATATGTGGCCTAGTGAAATTCCCGCCTAAATACTAATTATATCATTATTAAAATCTTTAAAAATACGTGAGCATTCTAATTAATTTATCTCTTAAGTAAAACTAAATATTGATACATGTATGTGAACCTAATTAGTTTATCTCTTAATTAAAACTAAATATTGATACATGTACGTGAACTATGTCTCTAGAAAAGTTGAGTTCCAACACGTTAATCTAAAATATACACACATACATATAAAACCTTATTAATCTAATTAAGTGCTTGACATGTTATAATTGTTAATGCAATCCAATTGAAAAGAATACCAATTATTATGGGGACTCTCCTTACATTAAAAGGTCATTGAAGTATAATTTTTATAAAAATAATTATAAAATTCTTATCCTATATTTATTAGGAAACTGGAAAAGGAATATTTAAATATCATATTCCTCTCGTAAACATATCATTACTCTTACATTAGTCTCACAAGCCACAACTAGTAGGACAGAAACAAACGAACGAACTAAACCCTTCAACAATTAATGCAATAACCCTTTACTTAATCAGCTTAATGGCAATTGGAAACCAATATTTACCTTCGAGGCCAAACAAGCCGCGGTGGTCGGATCTTGCTGAAACTGAAGAAGAAGATAACGGTGGTGAGGAGCTCAAATTTCTCCTACCTCCGACCCAAGTAATAGGGCCGGACAAGAAGGGCATCAAGAAAGTTATTGAGTACAATTTCAATGACCAAGGAAAGATGGTTAAGGTTACTACAACTTCAAGAGTCCGTAAGATTGTAACGCGTGAGAAGAAGCAAGTTCTTGAGCGGTGGAGGTCATGGGCTAAGTTTGGCGAAGCGGTGGATGACGAAGTTGGTGCAAGCCTCACTGCGGTTTCTACCGAAGAGATTTTTCTTGAGAGACCTAAGCCTCTAGGTGTTTTATATTTTATATTTTACTTTTAATTTTTTCATGACTTTGTTTAGATTTTTTGTTTTCAATGACTTCTAGCGTTTATAAAATTATTTGTGATTGTATTATTAGTTTATACGGAAAAGATTTAATTGATACTTGTTTGCTTTATGTTCTATTCTGACTAATTTATCCGAGATTTTATTTACCAAAGACACACCGAGTCACCGACTATGGTTATGCTTTCTAATTGGGTGACATGTACTGAAGAAATCCAATAACTCCGTGAGGCTGTCCTAGATTGGATAAAGTATTTTGCATATTGAATTATCTATGAAACCCAAATTTCTGTGCACGTACTAGTTCTCTAATGTTGTTGAAATTGCAAATTAACAGGAAGCACAGCAAAGGAAAGCAGAACTGCAGAAGAATCCTTAGGGCAAATTGGAAACAAGGGGGCCATTCTCATGCTGTGTAGGACCTGCGGTAAAAAAGGTGACCATTGGACAGCTAAGTGTCCTTACAAGGACCTTACGACCCGAGCTGAAGACTTGAATTTCAACGACAAGACAGTGATGGATAATGCTAATTCTGCTTCTAGTTCTGGGATCAGCAAGAGTGGTAGTTATATCCCACCCAGCAAAAGATTTGGTGCTGATAGAAATAGCAGTGTTGGTGGATCCTCATCAGCTATGAGACATACTAACAGGAATGATGAAAATGCAGTCAAAGTCAGTAACCTTTCAGAGAACGCTGAAGAAGAAGACTTGCGCGAACTGTTTGGTGCATTTGGACCGCTAACTCGAGTCCATGTGGCCGTGGATCGCCCAAGTGGTTTCAAAAGAGGGTTTGGTTTTGTCAATTTTGCTCACAGGGAAGATGCTGAGAGAGCTATTAACAAGCTTAATGGTTATGGTTATGATAACCTCATCCTTGCAGTTGAATGGGCTCCAGCAAGATCAAAATAGTTTTTTTTTTTTTTAATCCCTTTTCAGTTAGTCTATTGGGAGACGTTAATTAGTTAATTCATGTCCAAAGAAGTTTATTATTGTTTAGGTAATTTTTATTCAAAGTTATCAAGGGCCTCAGTGACAGCTGAATATTAAAATAAGGACTTGTGTGATGATTGATTTAATTTATCAAAGATTTGGTTTCCGATTTCTTTCAACAATCAAGAAGGCCTTAGGCAATTAAATCATGGCATGCAATTATTTTATAGCTGTGGCAGTTCATACAAAAGTAACCAAACTAGGATTCAGAAATTCTTCCTTTAGCTATACTAATAATGTACTCAATCTCATCAGCAACTTCTTTCATTGAAGGCCTATTCTGCCTCCGCTCATCCAAACATGAAGCAGCTAGTAACCCAAGTGCCTTCATTGTCTCCAAATCTAAATGAGTAGCTCTTTCCTTCAGCACAGGATCCACAACTTCCATCAACCTTTCTTCATCCATAATCTTTTTCATATAAACCACCAAGTTCACGTTTTCTTCTTCTCTGTTAAAATCAATAGCCTTCTTTGACGTCAATAGCTCAAGCAGCACCACTCCGAAGCTATAAACATCGCTCTTATCTGTCAGCTGAAAGTTACGATAATACTCTGGATCAAGATAGCCCATTGTACCTTGAGCAGTTGTGAAAATATGACTGTCATTAGTTTCTGTTCTTTCTACAAGCCTGGAGAGCCCAAAGTCAGAAACCTTGGCATTAAGTTTCTCATCAAGTAAAATGTTACTTGATTTCACATCACGGTGATAAATGGGAGGCACCGCGGCTGAGTGAAGATAAGTGAGCCCTTCAGCAATCTGGTGCGCAATAACAAGCCGGAGATGCCAAGGCAGGGGAGGCCATTTACCAGTAAAGTCACAATGTAGGTGATCAAAGAGGGTTCCATTAGGAATGTATTCATAAATCATAAGAGTCTGATCTAGCTCAACGCAACAGCCAAGAAGTCTCACAAGGCTCCTGTGGTTCACCTGGCAAAGAATGCGAACCTCGTTCAGTACTAGATCGGTGCCTTTGGTGTTTCCAAGCTTGGCTCGCTTGATGGCTGTGACGGTTCCGTCATCAAGAATGCCCTTGAAAACTTCACCAAAGCCGCCGGTTCCAATGAGATTGTCTTTGGAGAAGTTGTTGGTGGCTCTTCTTATCTCTTTGCCAGTGAAAATTCTTGCGGATTTGCCAGCGGCTTTGGCATTTAACATTTCTTCACGTTGCTTGATTAAAAGTTTTTTAGTTTCTTTCTTCATGTGCTCGTTTAGTTTGTTGTATACTAGAATTCCTATCAAGACTACGAGTAAACTTCCACCCACTGCTGCAACCATGCCTAGATTCAAAATATTATTGAGTTCTTTTTTTTTTTAAAAAAAAAGAAATAACAATCACATTTCAGATTAATTGCTAAAATAGTGACCCTAGTGATATAATCTCTATTCATACAAATTAATGTGACAAAGTTGGGTATCATTTTTTATTATCTCACGTTTAGTAGCGGATGTAGGCTACACTGAAGCCCAACCACTATAAATATTCTAGTGTCCTCTTTTGTTTGATTGCTGATCTGTGTGTTTGATCCATTTTTTTTTGTGTTTATTACTAATCTTGATCATCAATATTAGGTTTCTTTGGTTTCAATTTTGCGATCAGTTAACTCGGATAGAATCTTGGGGGTTCGTATCCGGTTCAAGTTCAAAAAATTTTAAGTACAGCATATTCATCATTAACATTAAAAAAAAACGTTGAGTAATTTTTTTTGGTTCATTTTGAGAAAGAAAAAAAATTTATTTGATTTCACAACTTTAAAATTTCAAAACCCATAAAGGAAATACAATTTAACATTTAAAGCAATTTTTAGGCCTTAATTGGGTTGGCTTACACTTATATTCATTTTGGCGTAATTTGTCTATAAAATATTCTCCCGCATAGTAACAATAATCTAATACTGTCACATTAGTTTGTATTAGCTTTTCTATCCTAATATTATTGATTGCCAAATTTCAAAGACTTTGCCGTAATAATTGATAAAGGGAGATTTCAGCCATATATAAATAATTTGATACGTAATGGAGAGAAAAAAATTAATTAAAATAGAAAGATACGGTTGGATAAGATAAGAACGTACCAGCAATGAGCATTGTCTTTTTCTTTTTACGTTTGCAACCCTTCCCATGCCGGTACTTCGAACCTAAACAAAAGAGAAGATTAAAGTTCCTTAGATTAGTTTAATTATTAAAATTATAGAGGCGCTATTTTCTGCTTGAAAACTGAACTCAGAATTGCTTGTTTCTACATCTTCCTTCTTTATTTTGGTACCCACAACTTATCATATTTACTTTTAATTCAATATTTTATAAAATAACGAACAAAATGCTTGGCAAGAAATGATAACTCACTCTGGCACAATCCGTTGACGGGATCCCAAATAAACCCAGGATTGCATAAGCACCTTTTTAAGCCAGGATACATCGGATCAGCCAAGCAATTTGAATGCAACAAATCCTTGCAATCTTCAGGAGTCTTGCAAATTGGCTCCGGCGGGAGCTCCCACTCCAACTCCATCCCTGGCTCCGGCCACGTCTTCCCTGGCACCCAATTTGCATCCAAGTTCACAAAGCTCTGGTAAGCCGTACAGCCTCCATTGTGCACTCTGATCGTATAAGCTGTTTGCGATCCTCCAGTCTTGAACACACAACACAGTGATGATGCTGTCATACAGGGAGGTGCTTTGTCTTTGATGTAGCTGTGACATATACAATTTGACGAACAATTTATTGGTACTTGCAAGTTTAACATAGCGTCCGTACAGTTGAGTAACATAATAGTGTTACTACTAGTGATGTTAAATGGGAGATTGTCATCAAGTTGGATGCCTTGAGTACGCATGTCAGTAGCAGTGCAAGTACTGCCGGCGGGACCAGGCGGCCGGATAATTATCCTCTGGGATAAAGGGTTGATTGATGCGATCATGTAGGATGATCCGTTTCGAGCATCGAACCATAATATGCCTGCGGCGCAACGGATTTTGTAGGATTGATGACCGCAATTTGGACCGGTGCTTAGCGGATATGGCACTGGAGTGGGTCCACAATTGCCGCAACGTAACACGGCCAAGGCGCATGTTGTGCACGATAACAGTGTAGCAGTGAAAATGAAAACTGTGAGCACACTTCTCTTCATTAATTAGGCACTCCCAGGGTAAAATTTTTAAAACTATGAATGTAGGATGTAATAATTAATGCAACATTTTGGTGGGTGTCTTTGAATTAAGCCTATTGCTAGCTATGACATATAATTAGGGGCTAAAGTGCTTTGATAATATTTTATGGAGTGTGCAAACAAGGGAACGTACTTCTATGACTGGTTACATTGTACAAAGCTGGCCTAGGTTTTCTCAAAACTGATAATAACAATTTCTTAGGAAGATATGTAATGTTGAGTGAAAGGTAATGATAAGTGAATTAATTGTGGAAATTGTACAAGCTCTTTTTTTCATTTGACATAAAAGGGTTAAGCTTACGTGGAAGGCTAACCTCCCAAGATTTGTCTACATATAAACTATAATTTCATTTGTTTAACTGAATGAGGTGTTAATTAGTTCAGACTTATATTAGATTAAGATTCAATACTGAGTAAAGTTTTTACTGAATACTGAATTAATTGTTATATTTATTTTAAAATTTATATTTTATTTATTTATCTTGTCTATCAACATTTGATACAATACTAAGTAAAAACTCAACTCAGCATTGAATCCTTATCCCTTTAATTACATGGTTGATTACCTCTTGATTTAAAATTTTAAAATTACTAAAAATTATCAAAATTCCTCTATTGTTTCAATAAAGTAATCATTTTCTCTCTTTCGCATTTCAAAACTTATCAAATAGCCCTTGCCATAAAAAAGTGGGGAAAATGGCATTTTCACCCCTGAGGTTTGATACAATATTTCATTTCATTCTTACTGTTTAAACAATAGCTTATTTCATCCTTATTTTTTAAGCAATAGCCCAAAACACCCTTTCATTGATTTACTGTTATTGTATTGTATAATTCATTGAGGGTAAAATAGGTTTTCTAAATAATGATAAATTATTTTAAAATGAACTTTCAAACATTAAAAAAAATAATCTAGTTTTAAGGATAACTTAATAAATAAACAATAATAACATTAAATAATATGTAAAATATATATTTAGGACCAAAAAAAATAGATTTCATAGGCGCTAGAGTAATTTTTTTTATCCTTCAGCTTATCATTAACTTTAATATGGTCGAGATAAATAAATAAATAATTAATTAGTATTGTTATTCTATCAAAAATAATTACAACATATATTTAAAAATATATTTACTAAATACATAACAACATATATTTAAAAATACTACAGAATAAAATACACTATATCAGATTTTTTTTTTAATCTTTTAGTTATTCTTGACCTTACCATAGACAATGATTCCTAATTGAAAAGAATTATTATTATTTAGTTGATTTCATTAAAAAAAATTAATGAACACACACACATGTTGCATATTCTTTAGTATCAATTTTATTTTATTAAGTTATCCTTAAATTTTAAATTTATTCAAAAATTCAAATGTTATTCAATTATTCTTAAGATTTTTATTTTAAAAAGCTTTGCATTTATTTAATTGAAAGTCCTATTTCGCCCTCAATGAATTATAGAGTAAACTGATTATAAATTCCCGGAAGGGTATTTTAGGCTATTGTTTGAAAAATGAGGATGAAACGAGCTATTGTTTAGAAAGTGAGAATGAAATGAGTTATTATATCAAACTCTAGGGATGAAATAAGTTTTTTCCCTAAAAAAGTGCATACTAGCTTTTAATATTATTATACTATATTTTATTATTTTACTTTTTAGGTGATTTATTAATTAATAAAGGTGGAAATGATGTATTTTGACAAAAAAAAAGGGGGCTTTTATCATTTCTCAATATATTTATTAAGATCACAAAAAATAATCAACATTATTATTTATATTTCACATACATAGATCTTCTTCTGATAAGTTAATATGTAGCTTTTATACGAGGGAGTGTACTATAATATAGATACTTACATTATTGATAACTTCTAATTAGTTATTTGTATTGGAATGTCAACTTGAACCATTATGTTTGTAATCTAGAAGGGCAGTAATCTTGAAATTATCTCAATACGTCTTTACGTACCCTTTATTTTTTGGAAAAATGCACCACGCGGCCGACAGGATAGCAGGATCCAAAACTAACTACAAGCCATTTGTTTAATTAATTATCATCCAACATTGGAATATAACTCAAAGTTTATGCATTCCAAAAGGATCCGTATCGCGTGTTGCGTCGACAGCACGAAGAAGCTTCACACAAAATCGGAAAATTAAAGTATGCACAATGATCACACGCACATTAGGTGCTTAGGCAAAAGAAATATATAATTAATTGAGTTCCAGAGCCCTGATATTAAGGGTAACTGCACGCACAACTATCTAATTTGATATGATAAGAACATCTCTGTCTCTTGTGGATTACAGATGATCACCAACGGGGCGGATCTACGTTTAAGGGTTTTGGGGTAACTGACCCCACTTGAAAGTAAATTTACTTTAATTTTGATCAATTATCTTTGAGCGGGGGCAATTTTATGAACACTATGTCGTTAGTACGAAACCAAAAAATAAAAATTACAATGATGAATTAATTTTAAGCATGCCCAGGATAACAATCTAATTAATTAGTCCATATATTCTGGCAGTAGTACCATAGCTTTTAATCTATCTAGCAGATGCTTCGTTTGCAAGTACATGTATATAATTAAGGAAATTAATAATTTGACAGTACAGATAATGCAATAGAAGAAATAATATTTCTTGCATTGATGATTTCTTTACATTGCAATGAGTAACTTTTAATCAGAGATGATGAGCCACATATATAGGAGATGTATTATGGCTTGATTAAGCTTAAGAAAACATAATATAATAAAATTCTCAGTTTGATATCTAAAAAAAAAAACAGAGAGATTAGCTAATAGAAGAAACTAGATTTCTAAATAATAAAATTTTTATTAGAAAAGTTGAAATTATCAAACCTAGAGTTTTGGGCCCTTTTATATAATAATACTAAATATCGTGAATTTATCAAAATAGGTAAATATGAAATATTATTTTATACTGTAATAAAATTCTCCTAATGTAAATAAAAAATCTAAAACAAATGGTTCCTAAAAGAAAGATAAAAATCCAAAAAGAAACAAAAAAAAAAAACTAGCTTAAAACTGAAAAATAACCAAAAAATAAAAAATAAAATTTTCAATTTGACCATGGAGAACTATACTAAATTTGGTTCATTTCATCATAAGCTTCAAAATGATATATTATACACTTAAAACGAACACTTATAATCCACGTTATAATCTCTAGAATTTAGCTTACTCGTCCCACACAACTATCCTACATCATAGTTGCAGTTAGCCATACAATTTCCAAAACGCAATTCTTGACGTAGTTTTCTTTTTGCAAAGGCAGCACATATTTCCAGATTTGCACAACTGTATATTCATGGAACTTGCTATCACTTGTCTTCAACTTTGTGAGGCCTAACACGTTATTCACGCGCTCGTTCAATGAAATATTTGCACGTGTACATACATTTTGAAATTAACTAATTATAAAATGAGAGAATAAACTTCAAGGAAGTGCCATGATTTAGTTGCAGGTTTGGGACCATCCCATTTAGGAGTTTGCTTTATATATCTCATGAAATTGTGAAGCAATAGGAAATCATGTAGTAATTGTTATTTGTAAATGCTTGAGTTGGATTTGCATATAATGACAAATAAGCAAAATGCACATGGTTGTGAGTGTGTGATCTGTAATCTGGTTGAACCTTCAGTTCACTCTCCAATACTGATCTGCTCAGATCAGCAGAGAGTTTATTTTTTAGCCCTACCACCCAAAGTATATTTTGCAATGTATACATTTATCATTGATAATACTATAAAAAATTATGGCACCGTCATTAAGCATGCCAATTGATATTATTTTTAGTTTAATTAGTCCCCAGATGAAACGGTAACAATAATACGCTCAATTTCATCAGCAACTTCTTTAATTGAGGGTCGATCCTGCCTCCTCTCGTCCAAACATGCTGCTGCTAGTAACCCAAAAGCCTTCATGCTATCCAATTCTATTTCACTAGCTCCCTCTTTGAGCATAGGATCAATGGCATCCACTAATCTCTCTTGTTTTAAAATATTTCCAAAATAAACCACCAAGTTAACATCTTCTTCTTCTCTGTTGAAATCAACAGCCTTCTTTGAGGTCAGCAGCTCCACTAGCACAACTCCAAAGCTATATACATCACTCTTATCAGTCAACTGAAAGTTAATGTAATTTTCAGGGTCAAGATAACCTAATGTACCTTGTGCAAATGTTGTGACATGACTCGCATCATTCAAAGCAAGCCTAGATAGCCCAAAATCAGAAATTTTAGCGTCAAGCTTTTTTTTTTTTTTGATAAACAAAGGGCTCTAAAAGAGAAGAGCTAGAGAGGCACAAACCGGGGGTGTGCCACCCCATACATATCCGAATATAAAATAGATCTCAACCCTAAAGGTGCAGAACGAAGAAAATGTACTCCAACAGGTAAACTCAAAGCATGCGTAGAAAGGAAATCAGCTGCCGAGTTTGCTTCGCGGTAGATGTGACCAATTCGAATCCTCCAATCCCTCCTCATGAGTTCTCTAATTATCTCGATTATATTCGAAGTTTCGTTGACATGGGCATTATTTTCCTTTATAATTTGCACCACACTACAGTTGTCTACTCCAACTTGGATATGTCTATAGCCAAGATCCCATGCCATTCTTAGCCCATGCAAGACACCCCAAAGCTCAGCCTTTAGAACTGAACAAACTCCAAGATGTGCGCTGAAGCCATGAATAAAATTACCATGACAGTCCCGCAGCAGCCCACCTGCACTCGCCTCTCCATTTCCTTTCCTTGCATCATCCGTATTTAAGCACAAGAAAGGCCATGGTGGAGGAGCCCAGTGAATCCATTTCTGAATCCTTTCATTTCTTCGATAGCCTACGCTTGAAAGAGTAGAACAAATACTCTCAGCCCTTGCCTTAATATCCCGGACTATCAAATCACCATTCCAGCTCTTGTTGTTGAAAATCACCTGATTCCTCCAATGCCAAATTCTCCAAGCCGCAATACCAAACATAATCGGCCAAAATAAACTCCCCATATCACAGACTCTTCTCCTAAGATTTGTCATGATCCATTGCCGAAGAGGATAACTAAAGAAGTCATGTTGTCTAAGCGCTGGAACAAGCTTTCGCCAAACACCTCTCGAATAATCACAATCTCGAATTGCATGCAAAGAATTCTCAACGTCTGCATGGCACCTCCCACATACAGCCTCGACGTCCAGATGCCTTCTAGCAAGCTCACATCCTGTCTTCAAACGATCATGGCATAATAACCAAAGAAAAATTCTTACGCTTTGAGGCCCCTTCCATTTCCACACATGCTACCAGTCATGACAGTCTTCAGCAGGGCAAAAATTCGTAAGCACTTAGTAGGCTGATTGGACAGTAAAATTTCCAGTATTTGATGCACCCCAATACATCCTATCCTCGCCTCTCATTGCCGACGGAGGAGCCATGGAAGCAATCCTTAAAACAGCATGGTTATTCAAAAAAGAGTTGAATCTGTTCCACAACCAATTCCCATTTTGATCCACACAATCCGCCACCAACATATTTCGCATGCTATCCGGAATTGGAGCCACCGTATAGTTAATTAAGGGATCACCATTCGTAGCCCAAATATCATCCCAAAACTTCACCCGTTGGCCACTTCCAATACTCCACCGCAAACCCTTCTGGAAGTCTTTCCAAATCTTACCCATAGAGCGCCATAAATAGGAACCATTTTTTAATGAAATATCAGTAGTACTCATGTCACAAGGCGCAGTATATTTAGAAATTAAAACCTGGGAGCACAGCTTGCTAGGATTTATGAATAAATTCCAAGCCACTTTCATTAGTAAGGCTTTGTTCATAAGTTCCATATCCTTGAAACCGAGACCTCCATTGCTCTTAGGCCTACAAATGTTATCCCAGCTAATCAGACTTAACTTGCGTTGAGAATCAGCCCTACTCCAAATGAATCTTCTACATAATTGATCAATTTTACCTCTGACACTAAATGGGAGGTATGTGGTTTGCATAGCGTAAATCGGGATTGCCTGAAGCACCGATTGAGTGAGAGTAACTCTCCCTGCCAGAGACAATTGCTTTGCTGCCCATCCTGATAGCCACTGATCAATTTTGTCAATGATACTCTGATACGTTTTCTTAGAAACCCGATCGTGTAGCAGAGGCATGCCAAGATATCTTCCCAAATTATTAGTAACCGAGAAGCCCAAAGCCTTGCCAATTCCACTGGCTAAAGTGATCGGGACATTTTTGGAGAAGAAGACTTGGGTCTTTTGATTACTAACTCTAGCGCCCGAACTCCTACAGAAATTCTCCACCACTTCATTCAATACATCAACTTGGCCGTAACTTGCTTCCAAAAAGAGAAGCAGATCATCCGCAAAAAATAAATGACTTAGAGGAGTGCCAGTTCGAGTCAGTCGAATGGGTTTCCACCTACCTTGATTAACCGCCTGGATAATCCCATGACTTAATCTTTCAATACAAAGCACAAAAATATAAGGCGAAAGAGGGTCTCCTTGTCGAATTCCTCTCCCTGGCCGAAAATCTTCAATCATTTCCCCATTCCACAAAACATTCATTTGGGCTGTGGACAAACACTCCATTATGAGGTGAATAAATCGCTCCGGTAGCCCAACTTCCTGTAAAGTTTCCTGAACAAAACGCCAACTCAACCGGTCATAAGCCTTTTCCAAGTCCACTTTAACCGCCATCATTCTTTTACCCCCCACCTTTTTCTTCATTGTATGGATTACCTCTTGAGCAATAATAATATTTTCTGTAATATGCCGACTCGGTACAAAACTGGTTTGTTGGGGTCCAATGAGATCTGGAAGAAAAGCCTGTAGCCTATTTGCAATAATTTTCGTCACCGTTTTATACAGAACTGTGCAGAGGCTGATCGGCCGAAACATCTTAAGACTTGTTGGATGATCCACTTTGGGAATGAGCACCAGCAAAGTTCTGTTGATCTCTGTAGGGATATGATTAGAATTAAAAATATTTTTGATTAAAGAACTCAAAGACATACCAACTGTATTCCATTGCGCTTGGTAAAAACCAGCATGAAAGCCATCAACTCCGGGAGCTTTAAAAGGACTCATACTGAAAATAGTCCGTCTGATTTCCTCATCTGTTACCGCAGACATCAAACTTAAACAAATATCATCTGACAAATCAGGGAAACACCCCCTGACATTATATGGTCTATGCACCCCTTGTTCAGGCGTGTACAATTCCGAAAAGAAATTGACTGCACGTTGCTTAATGATCTCGACATCGTGTATCCACTGCCCAGTATCATTTTGAATTGCAGTAATCCGATTCTGGCGACGCCTAGTTAGCGTTTTTTGATGGAAATAAGTAGTGTTGCGGTCACCATACAAAGTCCAATCTCTCCTGGATTTCTGAAGCCACAATAATTCTTCCTGAGTGAAAACCTCTTCGAGCTCCTTCTGAAGCTTAACTTCAAGTCTAGTAAGGCTATGGTTAGGCTTGGTTTCCAAAATTCGTTGGATCCCACCTATTCTAGCCAACAATTTCTGCTTCCGATAAATGATATTTCCAAAACTTTCCTTATTCCACCGCCTAGTTTGTTGAGTAAAATCGGCCACCGCCTCAAGAAAATTCACTCCCTTATTCCAGCTATCATTCACAAAACTCCCAAATCTCTCATCCGTGAGCCATGCAGCCAAAAATCTAAATGGCCTCGGGCCCCCATGCTTGGAATCCATGTTTTGGAACTTGACTAGAATAGGCCGATAATCGGAATCAATTTTTGGAAGATGCATGACACTACTATTTGCATGTTTTATGAGCCATCCATCATTGCAAACCGCTCTGTCCAGTCGTTTAGAAAGGTTTCCCCTAGACCAAGTAAAGTGAGGGCCATAGAACTTTAGATCAAGCATCCTACCAGAATGAAACCAATGATTAAATAAATTGCAAGTGCCACTTATTCAGTTTGAGCCCCCTTTCTTCTCATGTGCGTATAAGATAGCATTGAAGTCTCCACCCACCAACCACGGATCCGACATTTGGGAAGCAATACTTGCAAGGTGATACCATAAATCCCGCCGGACTGTTGGAATAGGGCTAGCATACACTGCCGTGACCCAACTCTCCAATCCATTGCTAGAAACAATCTTGAAATGAACAAACTGCCTATGGTTTAAGGCTACCTCGACTGTGATAAAATCCTTCCATAAAAGCCAAATTCCTCCAGAAAAACCCACCGCCTCTATCCTGTGGGATCTCTCAAAACCACAGCCCCGAATGAAATTGTCAGCTTTTTGGCCACTAATTCTTGGTTCAAAAATTACCACCATAGACGGATTATAGCATTGAATAATTGCAGCAAAAGAAAGTCTAAAATCTGAGGCTCCCGCCCCTTGAACGTTCCAAAACATAACTGAAATTGACATAACCATAATAAAAGAATAACTGGTTAGAGCTTCCTTACTGGCTGGATCCATGGATCTTATCCTCCTTACTCATTGGCGTATCCTCCACAAAGGAGTCCTCACCCTCTGTTGTATCTTCATCCTCCTCATCCTCCACATAATTCGGATCAGCCTCCATTTCAAGATCCATATCACCACTATGTAAATCTGGAGGGTCTCCCAAGCAAGGTAGGGAACGACCCTTAGTCCCCCGGCTCATTTGTATTGCGGCATCATCCAGCTCATGAGTATCTATAGGCTTATTGTTTGGGTTATGGAAGATAATTGTCGTATGCCTTAGAGGGTCAAGGGTTGTAGGTGCATGCTGAGGGATCATCATGGGGCTGGTTTGGGTATCGAGTGGCATGGCTGACGTAGCAGCCACATTGGGATTCACCACATGGTTTTGTGTGTCGGTTTTGGGATGCATGGCTAGCTTACTGTTTCTGGTGTCTTTGGCTGCAATAGGATACTTGCCCTTGTCTGTAAACTTTGATGGAATTCTTGTGGAGTGTCTGTGTTTGAATTCAGATGCATGAGGTTGCAGGACATAATTCTTACGTGGTTGTTTCGGGTCTACATGGCTGATCTCTTGTCCCTGAGAGTCCGTAGCCACATGTTCATTCTCATTGTCCCCTTTATCTTGCGATGCAAGCACCGCAAAGCGAGAATTACTTTGATGTACAATCGACTGCTCCTCATCCGTGCCATGAGCAAAAGTCTTGCCAGCATAATTTCTTGGTTTGCCTTTGCGTGATACAACCATCCAAGGACCAAACTTGCTCACTCCCGTTTCAGCTACTCTAATATTCTTCTCGTTGGCCACCACTGGTGCGTTATTTGCCACTGTCTTAGCTGTACCAGTCTCCTTCAGATTCTTCTCCCCACAATCCTCTGTAAAATGTCCATATTTTCCACAAGAGAAACATATCATAGGGAGTCCCTCATACTCCACCAGTTGGATTTGCCCATTCACCTTAATTTGCGAGACTAAAGGTTTCACAAGTGAAACCCTTACCGCCAGCCTTGCAAATTTCCCTCTCTTCGAGTCCTCTGTATTATAGTCAATTTTAATAACGTCTCCAATTTTACTGCCGAGTCGTCGCAAGCTGCGTTTATCATAATATTGGATTGCCATGCCGGGCAGTCGTACCCATACCACAGTCGATGTTAGCTCATTAGAGAAGCAATCAAAATTCGGCGTCCAAGGTTGAACAAAAAGATTTCTACCCATAACAGTCCATGGTCCTTCAGTTAGGGCACGTTCTGCATCAACAGCAGTTTGAAACTTGACCAAAAAATAATTATTTTCTAGATCAATGATGGAGAAGCCAGCTACCATCGACCGCCATAGGATCTCCAATCTATTGCATAAAACCCTATAGCCTATCTGTCGTCCCAACAATTTGACTATTATAGAATAACGCCATGGCTGCTGCAGTTTCTCTTGTACCCTGTTAGAGAAATATATCGCAGGAATCCCTTCCTCTATTCTCTCAACCACATCTTCATCTTCAATATCCCAATCTTCCTCTGCACTTCCTGGCTGACCTGCCATCACCGTTACTGCCTCCATAGCCTTATCTCTCCAAGAGGGTTTATGAGGATTATCAGCATCAGTTCCCTCAGCTCGAAACCGGGCCTTCTTAGTCGTCCTGTCCTCTTGCAGTGGTGGCGGGTTAGAGTTCTCAAACCCTAGCCCTAAGTTTTCGTCCCTTCCAATATTTTCGGAGCTCATGCCCTATTTTTTAAAGTTTTAAAATTCTAATCCCTCTTTCTTAAGGCTGTATGTAGCTTCCTGAGATGATGCGATCAAGATTGAAAATTTTTTATGGACAGTCGGTTCCCAAAAATTTAGTAGCGTCAAGCTTTTCATCTAATAAAATGTTGCTTGATTTTATGTCACGGTGGTAAATAGGCGGCGTAGCCAGTAAGTGAAGATATGCAATAGCTTGAGCCGTTTGGCGAGCAATATGAAGACGGTGATGCCATTTCAATGGTGGCCAATTGCCAGATTGGACTCTGTGAAGGCGATCAAAGAGGGTTCCATTAGGGGACATACTCATAAACTAACAAAGGTTGCTCTACCTCAACACAACAGCCTAGGAGTTTTACTAGGCTGCGGTGGTTCAATTGGCAAAGAATTCGGACTTCATTGAGAATTTGATCAATGCCCTTCGTTTTTCCAAGCTTCGAACGCTTGACGGCTGTGATTGTTCCATCATCTAGAATGGCCTTGAAGACTTCACCGAAGCCTCCAGAGCCTAGGAGATTGCCAGTGGAGAATTTGTTGCTTCTGTTATTTCTCTACTGCTGAAAATCCTGGCCAATCTGCCACTGTTGTTGGCCCTGGAGATGTCCTTTTTCACCTTTGTTAAACTCACTTCTCTGTTGCTTTGATGAAAGTGTTTGTAGAATTTTATCGTGGCGAGAACTGTTCCAAGTAGAAATGCACCCGCAGCCAAGCCTATGGGAAATTAAGTAACAAAATGTGCAAGCCTGATTAATCTTAAGCGTGATTTATCCCAGAAAAGGAAAAGCAAGACTTAATTAAACATTACCTCCAATAACTGCGGTTTTAGGCTTTTTATGCTTGCAACCTTTTCCATGGGAACACTTCAGGCCTACACAAAACTCAAAGAAAGGCATTTCAATTTCAGTAAAAAGCTTAAGCAAGTTAAAACAAATGATAAAAACTAGAGTTCGTGTATTTACTCACTCTTGCAAATTCCACTGATGGGATCCCATTGAAACCCGGCTTTGCACAAGCACCTTTTCTGTCCAGCACTTTCTGCATCCTGCAAACACATCGAATTCAATATGTTAGGTCCCAGTCCGAATTAGCGGAAACAACAAGCAAATAATTTGTTCTTCTTAGGGTGAGAACTACCGCAATTGCTAATTGAATTAGATAAAAGTCTGATATCTTTTTATTAAAATATTCCAGTCTATTTATAGAATAAAATTAATGAAATAAAGTAGTTAAAATCAATTAAACCACTTAGCTATAATTTCGAAGTAAATAATAATCTTAAAGGAAACATGATTAAATCTGAATTCTTCATCAATACGGCTTGACGTAGTAAGCTTTCCGTTGATTTTTTGAAGAGTCCTTGAAGGAACGTGATGCCCACCTCATGCATGGCTTGCATGGTTACTTGCATGTGCCCATGCATTTTCGTTATTGGCTGGCATGGTTGCTTGCATGTGCCCATGCATATTCGTCATATTTGCTGTTGGGTTTTGCTTCTCATTTGGACTTGCGTATGCTCTTATCACAATAAATCTTGACAGTCCACCGGCAGCTTGCACGTTGGCTCTCGCGGCAATGCCCATTCTGTCTTCACACCAGGTTCAGGCCACTTACTAACTGGCAAGCTCAAGTCCAAATCCACAAAACTCTGATACGCTGCACACCTTTCTGCACGAACTCTGATCCTATATTCATTAATGGACCCGCCAGTCTTAAACCAACAGCATACTGGCAAAGCTCCACAAGCCGCTTTAGCTACTGGATTGTCCCTTATGTAACTGTGACAAATGCTTGTTGATGAACAATTGAATGGTTTTTGCAACATTTCAATGCTGCAGTTCATTACCATGAGAGTGTTGCTACTACTAATGTTGAAGCGAAGGTTGTTGTCAAGTTGTAGGCCTTGGCCTTGATAATCAGCTGCAATGCACTTGTTTTTTATGCGGCCAGGTGGACGGATGATTAGCGACTGGCTCAGCGGATTGATTGATGTGATAATATAAGAAGAACCATTGAGAGCATCAAACCATAACGTGCCTGCATTGCACCTAACTTTGTATGATTGATCACCACAGCCTGGTCCTGTACTGAGTGGATATGGTACTGGAATATGGCCACAGTTTGTACAAGACTTTAAGGCCAAGATGCATATTGTGTATGATGAAAATATTTCCACAATGAACATCAAAAGTGGGGACATTCTGATTTCTATTGAGCGAAATAATGAGATCGAGCATTTGACATAGGCATTTGGCTTGTGATTAGACCATCTGAGTGGTTATATTTCTCTGTTTTAGCAGAATTTTCTAATTTCGTTCGGAAAAAAGTATATTTTAGTTCTTGTTATACTAAATAGATCGAAAAACTTGTCTCACATTTAATCTTGTGCACAGCACATGAAAAAGTTTGTTGGTTCCAATGCCTTAACGAAGGTGCCCCTGTGAATAAAATAGGGACTGAGCCAAATTTTTGCACACACAGCGATATGCTCATGTTGTGAAGGCTTGTTAAGGTTTCCTAAAAACCAGACAACGTATTTTTGGAACATACTTATGTTCAGAAATGTGTATAAATGCTGGCGTGTGCTTATGGGTAATATAATTTGATATAGATTCTTAATTCTGGTGAAAGTTTTAAATTATAGAAACTATAGTTTTCAGAATCCAGAACGTCATATTTTTGTAGCATCACATGCCACATCGCTAGAGTGAGGGTTTATAAGATTGGAATGAACTATATAGATGCATTCTGGATTACAAAGTCCTAGAAAAGATTTTGATGTGATGGGCTAAATGCCAAAAGCGGACAATTTCTACTTAATTTTAGGGTCTAGTATATTACAATTAGTATCAGAAATAGGCTCCTAACTTGATAAGTGGATGGATTTTGATTTCATTTTGATTTCTTCCATTCAGTTTCCTTACATACTCACAATAAAGTGAGGTTCCAAAAGAAAGCGATTGTATCATCCACATCGCTAGTGAGGGCCAAGGGTAGTCAACTATTTAGACGCATTTGGAGTTGTAAAGTCCTAAAACAAAATTCTAATGTGTTGTGTTTCCAAAATAGACTATTTATTTATTCCTGCTATAATTTTCGTATGCACTTGAGTATTGCAGTACCTTCATATTGAAGAAAACATGTGAGCAAATGGATGATGAGTTAGTTGTCTCTAAATAATGTTTGATTAGGTAATCCAAAAGCTAACCTTGTTATACAAACTTTCCATATATTTATCCTTTTAGTGGAATGTCTTATTCTAAATTTGGGAAAGAAAATTAAGTTCCAACTGATAGATACATCATTTTTACAGCAGAGGTAATTGATTTTAGATTAATATGTCCTTCTCAGGCTTGGGATTTTGTACGTGTCCAAACAAGAAAGAGATAGGAGCATGCTTATAAAACTTATCCAGATATGTCCAGATAGTGATTGCTGAACCAAGTCTTGCACCAAAAACATTAATTGATGGCAGCTCCTCCCCAAATTCATGCAAGTCTTTTTCATTTCTAGGCAGCTGTGAAGATAGCTATAGTTGCAACATAAGATAGCCTCCTTGGCCACAGGGTCTTCATTTTATCAGCCAATACAAGCTATCTAGTTCTTTCAGCCAATGTCAGTCTTAAACCAAGTTCAAACTTTATATTTTCTTTTGAATATGTGGCATGATTGTATTGAATCTACAAACATCTTGTGCGCCAAGACTCTTTCTTAGGTTTTTCTCAAAGGGTGGTAACTTGTGACACGATCTGTCAATTTAAAATGAATACAATACAAAGTTAACATAATCGAATTGAAGTTTTAATATATACATAATTAATAGACAAGTTAAATTTATACTGTCCAAATTTAACCCTTCTAATTCTCTCATTTTCTCTCCATTTTGTTTTTCTAGTTTTAAAAAAGTAAGGGGTGGGCAGAGCCAAATGAATTTTAACCCCCCACTTCTTTCAACATTCGAACTTAAGAAAGCTGCTTGTAAAATTTCTGGAGGCCACAGATTCTCTCCTTTGTTTAAAGCATGAGGGTATCTTTGGTCGAAAAACTGCAAAATCTCTTATGACAGCCTTGTGAGGAGTAACTGAGCTCTATGAGACTATGACTTTGTGGGTAGCAATTGGAGCTCAGGCATGAGAGGGAATAATGAAAACAAATTCTTTCCGAAAAATGGGACTGATATTGCTCCTTCAATTTGTTATTCTTAAATTATTAAGATTCAATTGCGTACAAGATTAGATCAATTCTTTTAATCATATTCAAGTGCTAGTATCTCTAGTGAGATACTGGCACTGATAGATATATTTCCATGTTAAGAAATTTTTTGCTCTGTTTTCTCTGTTCCAAAGATCCAAATTTTGCTTCTTTCAGAGTTAAAACTTTTGGCTCACTTATTTTACTTTTTTGAAAAAAAAAAAATTGTCTCAAAGGTACAACAAAAACTCAAAATGACATGACAACAAAAAACATAAATTCGATACACAATCTAACCACAATATATTAACTTCACATTTTTACAATACCATCAGAAATTAAACATGCGGTCCATTTTGGTTTTTCCGCACGCTTAATTTTTTTTCTTCATCGATCTTTCACACTAACAAAGTAATAACAACACAAAGCATATGGCCCCTTTGGTTTCCACATGCTTATTACTAAACACCACAAATAAGAAAAAATAACAATAATAATAGAAACCATGTATCAGAACATTCTGAATACAATTACCACAAATCCATCACCATATTTGACAAATTCCAAGTTCCACACCTTCAGCTTTCTTCAGGCATGTCACTGCAATATTTTAACATACAATCTTGATCGTCATGATGAATTGATGATCATGTAGCAACTCGACGAGTCGTCAAACGACAAACAGGAGATTGAACCCCAGTTGATAGAATAATCTTTGTAGAAGTTGCAGAATTTGGAGCCACGGACATGGAGCCATAATCATGTTGAAACAAATCAGATGTCTGAAACCGACCAGAATCTCCAGGGAGTCTCATGTAAGAAGCTGAAGGTGACTCACCATACCATGAGCCGAAACCCACCTGGTTTCCATTTTTGTATTGCATTATTGCTCTATAAACAAAAGGAATAAGGCCCTCCATTTGTTTTTTTGAAAGCTTGTGACTTGTGCTTGAATGACCCAAGGATGGTGGGAATTTGGTTTATAAGAGGGTGAGCGTGGTGACGTGGCGTAATGGGTAGGAGTCCACCTCTTCACGCTAACCCACGTAAGCTTCCCGATGAAGAGAGTACTTCAAAATTCAAATATATATGCAAAAGCAAAACCCACACGAAGACCCTTGAAAGCTATAGCTAAACTGCAATACAATCCACCTAATCTCACTGTAATCTTATGTTGATTCACATTTTTCTTATTTTTTAATTGATTTTTTTTAGGGTTAGTTCAATCTTAGGGAACTTTTTTAATACGATTGGTCGGTTTGTTAATTATTTATTGTCCCTTTTTTAAACTTTTTTCTGTGCATATTTTTCTTGCTAGCTTCATCATGGATTATTAAAATAATTAAATTTTTGTTGTGTTCTGTTTAGATGTGGTTTTAGAGTAAGATTTCTACTATTGCAGTATGATCAGTTGGTGGTGCATTCTGGGTGCGCCACATGTATCACTACAAGATCTAATCCTAATTAACAACACTATCAGGATCAGGATGTGATTGACCTAATTAGCTAATTAGCTAGCCGAATTAAATTTTTAAAATTTCGATCTTTTTTTCTTTAAAATTATATAGAGAATCTTCCTGAAAATATTAACATTAGAAAACCGTTTGCTGGAAATTCCAAATCTTTGGTCACATTATCTTAATTATTATTGCTTTTCGTCAAGATCATGCTCATATATAACTGGATTCCATTAATATTTGTCGATCATATTCTTGAAATCCAGATGACCAGTTTTAGACTTATGCCGTACGCCGCATTTTATATTTAGGAGAAATTATGAACAACTTTTTTTTTTTCCAAAAGAAATTTATTCTCTAGAAAGATTAAGGAAGTATTTGTAGTTTGACTATTTTCTAAATATTGTATTTTAAAAAGGAATAAAGCTTAAAAGTTTCTATTTATACCTGAATGAATCTTTTGACATAACTCAAGAGCTTGATATATATATATATATATATCTATTACTATATGCAAATCTTAAATTGATTGGTCCAACAGCAAAACCCAAAGGGAAATAAAGAAGAGGGGAAAAAAAAAAGATAAGATTAAGAGCCAAATTTAGAAATGTTCTCCAGTTGGAATTTCAAAAACCGTCCATTGTAATAACATATAATAATTCTTCCATATCTAATTTCTAAACCTAGTAGTCAAGGATGAAACTTAGCTGTAATTGATGGAGATTATAGATAATCACAAAATTGATAAATGAGATGCACAGCATTATCCACAAATTAAAGAATTAAGCCGTTGAAATGCATGCTATTAATTGCTGGTTATATACTGCCTTGCTTGTTTCATCAAAAATAACTGCTCCAAATTTAATTAAATGTCTCAATCGCAGATGAAGTCATTGTTGGCATCATCAAAATCGTCCAATTAACATTAATGTCCTTTTCTTAGTCCAATTAAAATTTTAGCTTCAAAGAAGAGATCGATGATAATAAGTCCAAGTCCTAAGCAAAAGCAATAACCTGCGTGCGCGAGCCATTGTGTTTTATTATTGTGTATGCAGGGTTAGGTGAAGCAAGTGGTGAATGGCGATGGTCGAAAGTTGTATTAATTTTGGCCTTGAACTTAGTTTGGGGAGGCAACAAAATTAAAAGAATTAATCAAGTTATGCGAATACAATATGGATCTTGGCACCATCAAGGCTCGTGTGTCGCACTCGGCAACTCCTTTTTATCAATTAATTTACGAACCTTGGCAAATTCAAAAAGAAAAGAAAAATTACAAACGTTCGCAGATGAACCCATTTCATTTTCTTGGGTGAGTGATTAAAAAAAAAAAGATGAAGAACAAATTCCGAATAATATGATTTTATTAATGAAAGATATAGAAAAACTAGTGTAAAAATACAATAAGTAACCGAAAAAATTAGAAAGAGATTTTCAACTAAAGAATTAAGGTCTAAAATGAAGAAATTTAGGGACAGTCTAGTATCCTGTAATAATAAAAGCAACTATTATCTACATTCATTTTGTGAAAACCTTCAAACGATATATTATGGAACCAAAACAAATAATTTAATCTCAAATTATGGGCCGATAAAGATGAAGATATTGTCCTACATCATTGGGATTTGATCAGTTCTCGCTACTCATAACCCTATGATCGATCGTCTGACTATTTTTTTCAACTCGATCGATGGGTTTCATAATCACCCCCTTATGAGTGTTCTAAACAATCAAACATATGAAGACTGATAATGTTCTTTGCGACAACTATAGACCCTATCCTCGAAAGGCATTTTCGTTTACTATAATTTTCATTTGTCTTGTATTAATTTAAATGTTTGTTGTGGTTCTATTCAAATCCCGGGTTAAATCATTCTTTGACCGACTGACAATGGTCAGACAATAATATTCATTATAAAACTTTCAAATTCTATTGTCAATTTTAGGTTCTTTAATCATCATGATTGTCCCACTTTGGCCTCAATATTCTCCTTCTTCAAAATTACATTATACAGTTTTGAATATACAGCTGTTAACAATTCAATGCTGAAGTATTAAAAATTGTTGAGACTTGGTGTTTTATTTTTATTAGTTTGAAATGTCATTAGAAAATTGATTATACATATACAAAATACCAATAAATATAACCATTTCAGCAATTCAGCTGAATCACAGTGCATACAATACGTACCCATCAAAAGTTTCATTAGAACACCTTTTACAATTTTCATTAAATGAAAATTACACTAAACATATAAAAACACATTCAGATTAAAATTAAGAGGACATCAGTACGTAAATGGTGAAACCTAAAAGGAAAATGAGACTCTTCCCACGTTAAGCACCACAATAAGCACCAAACGGTGCGTTTTGGGCATAATATAAAATGAGCCAACTCACGTGATACACACATAGCCACCACAACACACGCGCAATAGATCTCACGCGACACACACCTTTTCTCCATTTGCTCTCACAGAAATCTCACTGTTTCTCTTGCCGTGTCTCTCTTTGATCTCCGTTCTCAAACTTTCTCAGGCAGTGGTGCTCGGCGTTGGTCTCTGGCCGTGGGTCTCCAGCCGTGGGTCTCCAGCCGTGGGTCTCCAGCCGTGGGTCTCCAGCCGTGGGTCTCCAGCCGTGGGTCTCTCATCGTTGGTCTCTCACCGTGGGTCTGCTCTCTCTCTTCTCTGTCTCGATTCTCAAACTTTCTCAGGCAGTGGTGCTCGGCGTTGGTCTCTGGCAGTGGGTCTCTCGCCGCTGGTCTCTCACCGTGGGTCTGCTCTTTCTCTCCTCTATCGTCTCTGTTCTCTTGAATTGTATAGGTAATGGCAAATTTCCATGAGTTGATTTTTAATTTTTGAAAATCCAGTCGATATTGTGAGCTTAATTGCACTTGGATTGATGTTGTATTCGAATTGTATAGGTAATGGCAAATTTCCGTGAGTTGATTTTTAATTTTTGAAAATCCAGTTGATATTGTGAGCAAATGAGACAATTATTTTCAATAGTCTTAGGAGATGGCCTTGTGCTGGAGATGGGATTTTGATAGCCTTAGGAGATGGTCTTGTGCTAGAGATGGCATTTTAATAGTTATTTACATGCAGTTTCTTGGTTACAATTGGCAATCCGTTATATCCTTTGAAGTTGACTACTACAAATATTCCAACTGATGGGTGAGTTGATTATTCTTGTGTTCCTCTTAGACATTTTTGAAATGAGTAGCAAACAGACCATATTTTTCTTCTTTTTGTTTTCTTTGTAATTGAAATTGAACAATTTTATTTGAGCTGAATGGAATTAGCGTAGACTTTTTG
>NW_006262139.1:14693571-14718056 GCF_000493195.1 Citrus x clementina | reverse complement strand
TTAAAGAATAACAGATCTGCAGTTACAGAGGATCAATTCCAGTAGCATACAATTAAAAAATAACAGAATATCATTTATCCCTGCACCATTCCAGTAGCACACAATTAAAGAATAACAGATTTGCAGTATCTCCCTCCACCATTCCAATCCAATAGCATACAATTAAAAAATAACATAATATCATATATCCCTCCACCATTCCACCAATATATAATTCAAAAATAACACATGCAGCATATCCCTCCACCATTCCACCAGCATATAATTCAAAAATAACACATGCAGCATATCCCTCCATCATTCCAATCCAATAGCATACAATTAAAAAATAACAGAATATCATATATCCCTCCACCATTCCACCAGTATATAATTCAAAAATAACACATGCAGCATATAAATCTAATAAAGGATCATGCATAGAACAAAAACAATTTCATGTATGAAATCCACAATCTCATATATCATAGCCAAGGGCTTGTATCCGAATATTAATGAGAATAAAACAAAAACAATGTTATTCTACGAAATCACTTCGATACTCCTTATCAACTTCATATTCATTATCTTGCTGAAAGAGTAGCTGATGAAAATGTCCATGCGACTGGAATTGTGGTTCCTATTAAAAGAAAAATTAAATATTTTGTTATAATAAAAGAAAATAACGTAGATAAGATGAATAAATACTAAATTTATCACCACTTACCGTACAAGAATTTTGTGTAGGTTTTGGATAAACATTATTCCCAACCATATGATGTAAGCTCATAAGACCCTAAAACATACATACATTAAATAAAGCGATAATAAAAAAAAATCATAACATATACTATAAAAAACTTACATTACAATAGTCCATAACTCCATGTGGGCACATATTCATATCAACACAACTTCCTTCAAGATTTTGAAATGCCTACAGAGGATCAATAATATATTAGAAAAATGTCTATGATTAAGTAATAAAAATCAACGACATTCATACGAATTCCATAAAACCTACCGTAACAACATTGTTCTCGTGTGTTGGGATCACAGTCGGCACTTGCTCGTTCACCTGTCCATCCTGCAAAGTCAACAAAACATACATTTGAATCATTTATCTCATAAATTTTTTAACTTTAATTAAATTGAAAATACATTTTAAAAGTACATTTGCATTGGAACGTGAGGAATTCATTTTAGATTTTGAAAATTTATTAGATTTTTTTCTTTGACAAGGTGGCCGACCTTTATGACGCCGAGCTACTGGATCTCCAACTGTTTCTACTTCCACACTACAACTTCCTTGGCCTGTAACAATAGTTACTTCATTATCTCCGCAAGGAATTGCCTTTGATAAATCCTCCCAAACATTCTCAATCCAATTGAAAACAAGATTAGAGCTTTCAATATTATGTGCGGCCATATTTGCAACCTCCGCAAAAGTAGCACACATTTTCTCATATCGTTTTTGCTCATCCGTACAGCTATGAAGCTCATAACTCGTTTTCACTCTACTATGGCATCTCCACACATCTTTTCTCCATCTTTGTAAAATATACTTTTCTGGAAGTACTTCTACGTCATTGCGGATCATGATTGTAACGGCATGCTTACAAAGAATACCTCTAAATTGGAACCTTGAGCAGCTGCAACGTATTTCACCATTTTCTTTTTCAAAATATACTTCAAAGAAGGTTCTCTTTTTACCCTCTCCAACTTTGACATCCTCTCTAACTATATATTCACAACCCATAGAATTGACAAATTCGCAATACATTTTCCCAATCAATTCTTGCTGAAATTCTTGAAATTTTGAAATAGTGTACACATCTCGGACTTGCCTCTCCATTGCATAAGATGTTACACATGGCATTTGTTGGGAAAGACACCTGACATCTTCTTCAACTTCCTTCTGAACTTTATTCTTCAACGCACAACTGTATTGCTCTACAAACTGCTTCAAAGTAGTCTTTGAGTTAACATAACCATCAAAAAATGCATTCATGCTTTCACTGCGTTGAGTAGATGACATTCCTGCCCAAAAAGTATTGTTTAGATAACAAGGTACCCAATGATGCCTCTCATCATATAAGCCTCGTAACCATTCGTTATCCCCCAAATCATATTCTATAATCATGTGGTGCCAAGTTTCCTCAAATTTCGCAGCACTCTGGGAATCATAAACAGCACAATGCAAGACATTACTTATGTTACGATATTCTTTATAACCCCCTAGCTTCTCTGGAATTTTCTTCATTATATGCCGTAAACACCACCGATGTCGAGTATTGGGGAAGACATTCTGAATTGCAACTTTCATTGCCCTGTCTTGATCTGTAATGATTCCATTGGGAGCTGAATTAGACATGCATGATAGCCATGTTCGAAATAACCACGTGAATGTCTCAATATCTTCGTGTGAAATCAATCCACACCCAAACAAAATAGAATGCCCATGATGATTAACTCCTACAAATTGAGCGAATGGCATATCATACTTATTTGTAAGATATGTGGTGTCAAACGTAACAACGTCTCCAAACTCCTTGTACGCTTCCCTATTCCTTGGCTCGGCCCAAAAAACATTTTTTAATCGTCCCTCATCATCCACTTGCATACTAAAGTAAAACCTATTATCTTCTGCTTGCACTTTCATAAAATAGTTTTGAAGAGCAGCAGCATCTCCATCTCCAAGTCGTAATCTTCTTTCTTTCTGAACATGATTTCTACAATCTCTTTCTATGAATGTGACATTTTCATGACCGCCAGCCTCAATAACAAGTGTTTGATAATTTTTACACAATCTGATTCCTGCTCGATCATTTACATCAAGCTTCTTTTTTGCATATGTATTAAGGCTACGATTGCACCGAAAATACTTGGATTTGGTTGGAGTTAACAGCACATGGTTGTGTTCAAGATTTAAGCTTCGAAATGTCCACTTTCCATCATCCCCTAAACCAGCTCCCAATCTAACATTGCAGCCTGTTTTTGCATTAGGTTGGGGCTTTAAAATATTCACAGATTTGTTTCTTGTTTCACCACTTCTCCCACAAGCAAAAGTCACATTTCTAAGAATCCCATCACTATCTTTTCTACTAGTTCTCCTCAAAACCGGAAACCCTTTTCTTTTACCGTACTCTTTGAAGTAAATAAACAAATCGACATCACTATCAAATGACATCCCAATTATTGGCTCATCGTCCTCCTCAATTTTCTCCAACTCTTCAACTTCAATGTCCTTTTCCATATTATTTATTTCTAAAAAATTGAAATAATTCACATTGACAAAATGAAAGTAACAAATACAAATAATTCAGCACAACCTTACAAAACTAAACTAACTAATGATGCAAATTGTGAACACAAATTTAATATATACCAACTGAATTTGCAGCATATATTTATTTATTTTGCGTTTACTATTAACTTTGTAATAGACAATTAAACAAATAAGTATGGAATAATTTATGGCAGTGTCAACTACCAGCTGAATCTGCAGCATATACTAGATAAAATGCCGATCACTGTCTTGATTTTTTATTTTTCCATTTCATTAAGTAATTTGTTTAACTTAATTTAAATTAAAATAATGGGTTGCAAATTGAAACTAAAGTGAAATGAGCTGCTGCCATTTCCTGCCTTGAGTTGATAGAAAGGTGCTTACGGTCTACAGCATATGCAAATTGAAACTAAAGTGAAAGCCCATGCCTTTTTGTTTATAGAGATCGACTAGACAAGTTTTTTACAAGAAATCTCTAGCCAACCTTCCTGCAAAAGCTTTTTTCGGTCCTCGATAGGAAGGGGAAAATCCCCAAATTGCCACAGACAATGCGTCATTGGAGAGGATGAAATGGTTTAGGCTCCTAGGGGCTGCGTTCTTTTTTTTTTTTTTTCATTTTCAATGAAATTAAAAAAAAGTATAACTCCTAATCTGTAGCATATACGCATCCAATGCATACCTGTAGAAATTGATTGCACTTCTAAAGTCGGTTTCGGGTCGAATATTTTCTCGTTCCTTCAGATAGTTGAATATCCTATAACAACAATAAATATAAAAATTGGGTACTTTTACAATAAGAGAATTTGAAGTAAGGGATGAGTTAAATGGTATATAAGAAAGCACATATTTTACTACACTAAAAAATAAAATATATTGAATTAGAGTTTGTGTTTTCTTTGTCTTTTTAATTTATCCATATTCCCTTATTATAAAATTACTCTTAAAAAGTATATCTCAGTAGTTGATTCAGTACTTAACAAAAATTTAGCTCAACACATTAGATCCTTGTTATTATTTTTTTTTAATAGAATTCATTCTTTTTGTCATTAGTCATAGTAATCAACGTCGTATAACTTCAATTTAATGTTAAGCAACTAAAACCATGAATAAATTTAGTTGATAAATCTGTCTTTTTTTTTTCTTTAACTATGCCGATACGTGTTGCATTGAATCAGTAGCTACTATATAAAACTATAGAACTTGTATGTATGCAGATTGATTTGTTGTTGTTTTCAACAAACAGGAATTTGCTTCTACCATAGCCTACAAAAAGACATTTGATGTGTCCGAATGCCATCTGATTAATTAATCAGACGAAAATTCTAAATGTTTAATTAGTAACCATCAAACTTGGATTTTATTTTCATCACAAGGTATCATATTTCTTAAACTCCAATAATATAGTATTGACATATCTCCATCAATTTCTATTACTTCAACAATCTCTATTCTTTTCAGCCCAGCGTACACAGGAAGTTCATTTCATTTGTACGTCAATAATCTTTTATACCATTTAAGCAACCTATCTACTTTCGAGAACCAACTATAGACCCTTCGTCTTAATCATTAAGAAATAGCAATGACTTAATTTTATAAATAACTTCAAGATTTACTGGTTAAAGCTTAATTTCAAGTAGAACAATAACTTATGGAGCCAGGGAAGCAAGGCCTCCTGCTTGTCCGTGTCTTGATGTTGAGACTTCTCCTGTATACAATCCAAGCCGTCATATATTGAATCTTATATTTCAAATCTAATCCAATCTAATCACTTATTGAAATTTAATATAATCCAAATTAATAAAAAGTTAAATCCAATTTAATTAGATCTTATCAACATGATCAATCCAATTAAATTTTAAATTTACAAATAAAACTCACCAATTACTCTCCAGAACTCTAATTATTGACAATTGAAAAAAAAAAATCAACCCTTTAATATTTCACGATTCATGTGTTTTATTATCATATGGTTGAAAAAAAATACGATTTAAACTTGAATAGCGAAAGCAAACATTGGTTACAACTTGCAACTTGTACTCTTTATTATTATTGTACGTTTATAGTTATATAAAATTAGGTTTTATTTTTTAAGGAAAATTATTTTTTTAGCAAGTTAAATATAAAAGGGATGTGTAGTTTTTTCAAAAAAATAAAAATTAATTGGTTAGATTGGATTTTAACACATAGATTCATAACCCAATTCAATAACATTACATTTTCTATTTTGCAATTTAATTCAATTTGATCAAAAGGTTAATCCGAAAAAAGTTGGATTGGTATCAATTAGTTTAATTAATTGATTTAAATTGTATTGATTAGTTTGATTTATTTGGATTGGATCTTGAACAGCCCTTGTCTTGGGCCTCTCGACTCTAAAGCTAGAGCACCCACATCAACCCTTGGATTTGACGCAAAGATGACTCATATTTTATTTGAACGATTGGGCCGAAGGCACATGGAGGCTAGACACAGCTATGGCCTGACCTAGCCCAAATAAAAAATCTTTAAAATCCTTATTTAAGTTTTTAATGTAGAACCAAGAATCCCGCTTCCACTATTTTCTCAAGTATATTCCTAAATCAATCTCTATTAAATAACTAAAATATCCTTAGTTAAGCTACTCTTTAATTAGGATTCAGTTTTAAAATTTAATATTAGAAGAGTAATTTATCACTTTAATTGAAGTTAGAGACTTACTTTATTATACATATACACATACAGACATACACGCACACACGCGCGCGCACGTGCGTATAAGTGAAACTCTTGATGACGCATTTCTTGATGCATATGCTTTTTTTTTTTAACTTTTATATAGAAATATTGTAGTTGCCTTTTTACTGAAATTAATATGTATCATTTATCCTTCTAGTATTTTCATAATAGGCAAGAACTCTCTTAGCACCATAATTTTACAATATTATCTTTATTTTTAAATACACTTTTATTTGTATTTATTATTAAGTAAATAAATTATATAAACAAAAATTAAAATGAAAAATATAAATACTAGAAATAAGAAGTATGAGTTTCGGTGTAAATAAAAAATTAATAATAATATATTTTTCTTGTACTTTTTGTTATTTTAAAGATTTTTTCTTATAATAAATATATATTTTATAATCTCAAGATAAAATATAAATGACCCATTTACTTCTGTTTTCCTTTAAATTTTTTATGCTATGAGATTATTGGCTATTATGAAAATAGAAAGAGGATAAATAGTAGATATTGATTTCAGTAAAGGAAAAATTAATGTTTTAAGTAGATTTTGGGTTGTAAGGAAATGGGACAAAACCTCACCAAAACAATAAATTTATTTTTTTGGGATCAGGGTACCTCACTTAACCGCAGTGTAGGCTTTGTTTTAGATTTCAAAAGAGATGAAAAAGAGTGGAAGAAGGCTGATAATGGAGAAAAGTTAGATATAGAATGTGGGAACTTTGAAAGGGTGTTTTTAAGCCTGCAAAACAAGGAAAATAGGTAAGAGGTGGGGCCGGCGGCGGCTGACAACCACACTTCGACGCTCAAGTCAGTTACTTGAACTTTTTATAAAGATGAGAGCTTGCAATCTCTCTTAAAATGGTGGCTTGACGTTGAAGAAGATCTCAGCCCACTAGTTTTATGTGTGTTTTTGTGATGAGTCTTAGAGTATGAGAGAGATAGAACATTTTTTGGCCTTTACATAGTACAGCCTAGGTATCTTGCCATGTGGCACGTTTTTATTGGAGATTTTTATTGTCCTCTTTGAAATTCTCACGACCTTTTTTTATTATGACGGTTTTTGAGCCGTTAGAAGTATGCTTAAAAAGTAAGGAGGCGGTTTTTTGGCAAGCACCGTCGTTTAGAGTACATGGCATACACTACAGGTGGTCCAAGGTTTCTTTTGCAGAGGTTGTATGTATTGTGGCAAGCGTGACAATTAAGGACCATTGTCCTTTGTGAATTGCTTATGATTTTTTGTTGATATTACAACAAGTTGTCTCTCTTTTTTTTTGACAAAATATTCTGGATTTGATTTCATCAAATCAAATATTCTATTGAAATATCACGTGTGATGGTCATTTTTGGATATTTTCTTTAATTCCTTGACTGTACCGTGTATCAGTTTATTTAGAGAGTATACATGATATAAGTCGAGTACCCTATGAAGGTAACTTTTAGTCACCAAAACTTTCTCGTCGACAAGTGGCGCTTCATTTCTAATATTCTATTTATTCCCCAAACAATTAATAATCTCCCTTTTTTATATGTACCGAACTACCGATAATCACACAAATATATCCATTAAAATTATAAATTAATCCCACCAGCTCAAAGATCTTGGGTCCAACCCTTATTGGGTAATAAACGTTGATGATGTGATGCCAATGTTCGGTGGGCGTTGGACACCTCTCTCAATCCAAAGACACACTATTATTATGCCTTGCATTTTGCACTTGATACACGGCATTGCATGAATGTCTCAAACTTGACATCTTGAGGGTCTTGCTGATATACAAGTAACTTATAATTATTATTAATGGATCGACAACCTTTTTCTCGTTTCTTTCAAAACAGCTAAAATTTCGATCGACACATAAGATTTGTGACCTTTTCTTATCGAGAAACGCACGCGTGCACATGCTCCAACTCCATTGAAACAGAATATTTGTCCATTTGTCTCGTGCGGCCGGGCATTGCTTGAATGCTATAACTTATAAGATACTCGTCTTCCTTTGCTTAATTATCTCAATCAAGTAGTATTGCATTGCCAGGTGCTAGAGGCTTCTTCCACTTCTCATCTTTATTTATGGTCCCAAAAGAAAATGCATGCAATACCTAGCTATCAGAGCCCTGTATGTAAAGAATAAGCAGAAGCTGTCTCGTTGTATTGTATATTGGTCCATGAACTGAAAACAAATATAGGCAACACTGAAAACAAGTATACGCTACATATTGATAATTTGTTCCCGGAGAGCGATTAACTGATATCATTGTTAAAGCTTTCGGTTTCATTGTTTGGCCTCTTGCTTAAGAGTGGTAACTTAAACGAAACTTGTTTTTGAATCTTCTCAAATCTTATTTATTGATTAACAAGCGTCAGTTATTTGTGTGTTTGATACGTTTGTATTTACATAGCACACGCCTTAGACGAAACTTTGAATGTTAAAAGCTTAAATATTATTGGCTGGAGTAACTTTAGAACTTTTATTTGGGTGCGTGTTGCAACATTTGTAATTAGGGCAATGATATAGCTGTTAATTTTTTTTTTTTTACACATGATTTATTTTTATTATTTTATACTTTCATTCAACCAAGTAATTTGTATAAAAAAAAAATTGTCAACAATTTAAAAAAAAAAAAGAAGTGTGTTAGATGCTTCTTATCAATATATATTGCAATGTAGGCAAATCTTTCTTGTCTATTCTTTAAAACCTCAACTAAATGAATTATTGTAGTTTGATACTATCGAAAGTGAATATGATCTGTTGATAATTCCTTCAGTCGCTTGTTTTCTTCAGTTTGATTCTCAAAGATTAATTGGAATGGTGACTAGTATTAGCTAGACATCAATGTGCCCTTTCTACCAATTTTAAGAATCAAATTTCCATTTTTTTTTCTCTATTTGCAGACAAATTTTGGCTTCTTTTATTATTTAATATATTTTTTCTCCACCAATAGCAAAGAATTGCAATAAATTTTTTTTTTTTCAGTTTTTTTTCTCTAATATGTTGTGGACAAAATTAAATAAATAAATTCAAATACAATCTAGTTCTTAAAAATGGACTCATGAGAATGGTCCATGGACCTCATTATGGGCCTAATAATGCGAGTCAGCAGCGCGTGAGCCGTGACCATTGAATGAAAGCGAAAAGAAAAAGAAACCTTTTATCAAAATAAAGCTTCAAAATTTGTCTCAGTTGCTGACGTCAGAAGCCTTAATTTACACTCCATCTTCTGAGCCCTACCCTACCCCACCCCAATTGTTGGTTTCCCCTTTACTGTAAGATAGGCCCCAAATTGTTTTTGTGATGGTGAACCCTTCCCCTTTTCTTTTCTTTTTTTTTTTCGCAATTGGTATAAGCTTTTGCTTTTTCCCAAGATAGAACGATACATGTTACTTCATTTTTGTGGAATAGGGTCCTTTATCGATTTTACTAGTATATTTTTCTAATAGTATATAGATTAAATTTGATTTTTTATCTAATTATTTATTAATTATCGATCAGTAATTGAGTTATTTACTCAATATATAATTATATCAAGAGAGAATTCTGATTTTATTTTTGTGTAAATAAAAATCATCTAGACTCGCGCAAATTTTCAAGAAATGCCAATTAGTTTATTTGTGGTACCAATACCAAATTTGTTTCTCATAATTTTTCTAGCGAGTAGTCATTTGATATATTTGAGAAAAAATTTTTAAAAAATCTAAATATTGTTAAAATAAGAACTTACAAATTTCTTATATGTACATATCCAATTAATTTTAAAACTTTTCCATGCAACAAATGATACTTATCTCCTCCCTACAACACCTTCATGTAGAGCTGGCAAAATGGGTCATCGGGTCGTGTTCGTGTCGTGTCAAATTTAGGTCGATCCAAACCCGACCCATTTAATAATCGTGTCAAAATATTGAGACCCAAACCCGACACGGAAAAATAATCGGGTTACCCAATAACCCGTTTAATATATATATATATTGAACAAAAGTTACATCAAATATTTACACACTATCATACATACGTATGTACATAACTACATACATACATACATACATAATTTATCGATATTATTAAATATACATATCTATCAATATATTACACATTTACACTATTGAAGTTTTAATTATATATGTATATATATATATATATATAATATTATATATCAATATTATAAAATATATATGTCTATCAATTTTTACACATTTACACTATTGAAGCTCTAAATGTATGTAAAATTTTATAAATAAAACATTGTGTTTATATTCACCCTTTTAAAGAAAAAAAAAAGAAAATCATCTCTAATATTTGAGTTTTAATTATAAGAATATGTAAATTATTTTAAAATAGAAAATATAATCGGGTCATTGATCGGGTAAATGGGTCAAGAATTTTAACACAAACCCGACACGAAAAAAAATCGTGTTGATCCAGACCCGACTCATTTAATAATCGTATTAAATTTGACTACCCATACCCATTTATTTATGTCGTGTTCGTATCAAATAATTGAATCGTGTCAAATTTTACCGGCTCTACCTTCATGGTTGCTTGCATGCATGAATGCTGCTGATAAGGAACAGACCTAATTATGTGATTATGCGTCGTGATTAATCAAAATTTTTTTCCGACCCAAATTAACGAAATGATAGGGGGCGTGGTGTTTGTTCCACAGTTTCACTTCACCTCGTGATTCCAAAAATTGTACTCTGCAGAATTAAAGAAGAAAAGAAAAAAGGTGAACGTTATGATTTATGAATAGGAAAGTGAAACGTGTGTGGCTCATAAGATCTAAGCCCCCACCACTCTCACTTGACTTTTCTATTGCCGCCTGCCCGGTGCCCAATGAACAACAATTATCTTCTCACCTGTTTCTTTTGTCGGCCGTCACCCTTTTTTTTTTAATCTCTTCTCTGACATAAAACTATTTTTTATTGGTCCGACTACAATAAAAATATTTTTTTACTGTTGATTACTTTGATAGTTAATAACTCTAAATGAAAAGTGGTCTTTGCTTAGTTAGTTCGTATTGCTTAAAGCCGACGAGCACTAACCAAATACTAAGAATAAGTCTAAGATCCTATAAAAAAAAAAAAAGAATAAGTCTAAGAGGAAACAAGAACTGAGAGAAAATAGAAAGACAAACCAATAAAATATTGGCCCCATTGATAATGGAGTTTTTTTAAGAGATTTTTTTAAGTTACATGCATATAACTTATAATCTTTTTACATAAATAGTAAATGAGCCCACCACTCACTATTCATGTGAGAGGGTTGTAAGTTACATACATGTAACTTAGCATTAGCCTTCTTTAAGTAGTTTGATTGAGTTTATTCATCAGTTCGAGTCGCAGAAAAGTCATTTTTGTTGGAAAAATTTGTGCTTGTCAGTTTGAGCGGGGACTTTTAATCTTAGTTGTGGTACAGACTTAAAGGTGCCTCTCACAGTTGGAGTCCTTCCCAAGATACCTCGTGGTCAAAATAAAATAAAATAAAAAGACAAAAGAAATGAGGGCTTTGACGTTAAAATTTCACGTATTAATTTGTAGTAAACTTTTACATGTGGAACATTTCTTTTTGCTTTTAACATTATTTTTGGTTTTATAAATTATAAACATAAAATGAGAAGAAGATGCAGTGAATAATAAAGAGAGTATGTGAAACTAATTAGCTGAATTCTTCATCTTATAGATATATATTTATATGGGAGTTCTCGATGCATATATGATTGAGGGTGGTCATGACTGAAAATAACCTTTTTTTTTCCCTCTTTTACCAATAAATATGAATGCATGGCGTTGTGAGGTTCATTCCTATAAAATACATTATACATAAATAAGGATACTAAACAAACCTTTGCTTCATATGTAACACAAGAGAAATATTTCATAAAAATCATTGTAATCATTATAAAAGACACATAGAAAGTAATATCATAAAATCTGGAAGTATCAATAGCCCCAGGGGTTAAAAAAAAAAGGGTCAATATTGTATGAAATCATTGTCCACTTTTATGTCTTTTAACTTTTCTTGCTAATATTAAAGTAATGCAACTTAATTAAGTACGTCGGCGTTATTTTATTCTTTAGATCCCACTAAACTCTGGCCACGTGGTCGAATTATCATCATCGTAAATTCAATTTAACTGGCTCCATGATTGATTTTGCTCAGTCACCACTGGCTTCATAATTCATCCATGAAATGAATCTCACGCAATGCCATATGCCGTACGTGATGAATTCTTAACTCGTTTAATTTTCTTCTATCATTTCGGTGCAGTGGAATTATATGAAATCAAGCGTCATCTTAACTAGAATCAAGTTATAAAAATAATGGTAGGTCAAAAAACTTTATGGGTTTCAAATTTATATATATATATATAGAGAGAGAGAGAGAGAGAGTTATAAAATGAAAGATTATTATATATTTTGGTCATCTTTTAATAGAATTGAGCGATGTATGCAATGTATCCAACTCATTGCAATCACTTTCAATTGAGGTGGGTTTTGTTCGATTGAATTTTTCTTTTAAATTGACCTTCAACAGATATGATGTCATGGTTGCTAAGCTCGCTAGTGCTCTTTCGTTTATCCCAAAAGAATGATTATGACTGGACCCCTAAGAAAAAAAATAAAAAGAACGAATAGAAGTCGAAGAAGAAGAAACCCTTGTTTAATCCTTTTTATGTCAGCTCCAGTGCCTACACTAAATGATAGATTGACAAATAAACAGATATACTCTTATCTTTTCTGTAACAAATAACAAACGACTATATGAATAATATAATACATAGCTGTCATATTCTATTTGATAAGAATACGTAAACTGATTTAATATATAGTTATTTTGAGCCGTCTTTAGCCACCATCTTAATTATTTTTTGTATATCAAGTGGAGCAGAATCTGGGACCAATTTTACTGGTCTTTAATCACCCACTAGAGATGACAAATTGGGCATTTTGATTATTGAATGAGTGTAATAACTATATTAATTAACATTAATTTCAGCATGGAATGGTCGGTCCAGTTATGTTTTGATCAGCGACATCAATCGATGAAACTAATCACTATTTTTTTTTTTTTTCTAATTACAGCTCAAATTATGTGATCATCAATATTCGACACTTGTTGATAACTAATGTGAAATTGTGCGTCTTGCAAATAACAATTTAATAATTCAATTGGACGTGTAGTTAATTTAATCCAAATGGGTGAGTGGACCAGAAATATTAATTTATGAGTAAATCTTGTTTTTGATATATTTATTACGTACAAAAACATTTTGGTTTAAAACGTTAATTTATGTATGTAGATATACATTGAAAATATAAGACTGTAAATATTTTATATGATAGCTGTGATCCAGCGTTTTCAAGTAATTCTTTTTTTTTTTTTTCTCTTCTCCCACCCAAATTCGTATCATACTAAATCATTTAAAATATTTTTGTGGCTGAAAGCGAGCAAATATGTTCTCATTAGAAAAGAAATTTGTAAATAAATAAAGGACGGTAATTAATTAAAATTAATTAATAATTAATACACTCAGTCTTTATTTGTTATATAGGCTTGTGAGTTGCAAAGTGCATTTAGAATTTTCTTTCATTATGGGAGAATGATACTTTGGACCCCATCGACAAGTTGTATTTCACCACTTAAGTACTTCCTACTAAAATTTGTAATATCATTTCATCCGTGGTATAGAAATAATCATATAAAAAATACATTATTGAATAGTGTATGTAATGTTTTAATTAAAAAAACTAATTTTAAAAATAGATGCCTCAGATAATTTATTTGTACGTGAAAAATTCACATTTATTCTCCAATAATGTGTTTATTTGTTGTGTGTGCTTTTTTTTTTCTTTTTACTGTTTGAATACCACATATATGAAATGTGTTATTAAAACGCAAAGGGGATTCTTCCTTTTTATTATTAAAATAGTTTTTCAATTGGCTAATGACTACTGTAAAGGGTGGATATTGTTATTTCTTTACTCATGAGGAAAAATTAAAAAATAAAATTTCACTTAAAAACCTAATATTTAACGCCAAATCTCTAATAAATTTAACAACAAAAATGATTTGAGAATTCCTAGAAACACAAATACATAAATAAGAAGCAATTAAGGATTGATGTCTAGCTTAGCAGCATAAGGACTAAATGGAAGTTTAACTCCAAAACTGTATTAAATTTTTAGAAGTGCCATAGTTATGCAATGACGTCAATTTCACAGATAATGGTTACATGGCCACGATCAAATTATGTATGCATAAAAGGGTATCCAAAATAGAATCCTGAACCAAAAATAGAGTCTTAATTTCAATAAGGCTTTAATTGAAATTAACATTTTCAGTTTTTCACTCATGACTTAGTTCATGTGCTGTCTGCCATTTTCCCCTTTTTTGGTTAAAAGACTAAAACAAATGTCACGTTTTAGATTATTCCGAAATCACATTCTATACTAAGCTGTCCCAAATTCCAATTACCCCATAAGCCAAACATTTAATCTTGGTCTTGTTTTTAATCAATCCACTTTCAAAATGAGGAATTGATCCCCTTGTCAAAGCACAACGTTTGAAAAGGATTTGGTGGATATTATGCACCAAGTTAATATTGCGACAAATTATTAAGATTGGCCCAAGGAAATGACATCTGTTTATAAATGTGTGAAAAAAAAATTTGCTTGTTTATGTGTAGGAAAAAAAATAGAGTAAAAACAATTAAAAATAATAATGTCTTCCCAATAGGGGGAGCTAGATTAGGTCTAACCCTAAAATCAAACATAATATTTTCTGAAATATTTACTTTTGGAAAATAGTTTAACAACCAAAGTTGTTAAGAAGACGAAATCAAGTGCAAATTGTTGCCACATAAATTAATTAGAAGTAAACTAGTTCACTTCAAACCAAATATAAAATATAAATCATTGCACCTAGCCATGTTTATTGTAATTAGATTCGATAGTTTACTCAATAATATCATATTTTTATGGTATCATGAAGTCATATGCTTGCTTATTAAGGCGAGGTACCCACTTGTGTATGATTATTAATAAAATTTTATTTATTTTGGTAATGATTGATTTGGTTATATTTGATGAAAGCCAAAAGCTTAAAATAATATTTTACTCATCATGGTCAACTATAAATATTTTCTTAATTTTTTTACATACTTTTATATAACACACGGCACAACTCATGGAAAAGATTGGTGTATATTCATTAAAAAAAATGAAACTATTAAATACTTATTCAATTTATCCAATCTAGTGGGTCGCTTCGTTGACAAATGTAACCTTATAAATTATAATCAAGAATTTTGTAAATAATAATTTTGTGATTTTGTCAATACAATTTTTCGTTTAACATTAAGGAAAACATGACACGTTCAATTTTAAATGTCAACTTTTTAATTTTATTAGTTCAAAAATTTCTTATTAACATGACTTCGGGTGTGAGATTGAGGTTAGGTAGCTGTAGCTTAAAAACTACAGTACTAAAACGTTTGGTAAACACTAGCTACTGTAATTTATAAGCTATATTGATATAATTTTTTACTTATATAATGAAAAATCTATTATATTTTTAATAATTATCATAATTATTATTTAAAATTTATATTTACTATATATTATTAACTTTTGTTTAATAGTTATAATTTTTTTTCTACAACAATTATAATTTAAAAATTACAGCACCTCAATTCTAAATGTGACCCTCATATGTTTTTATCCCCAGAGCAAAAAAAAATAGAAGAAAGAGTTCTGAGTACCACGTGGACCCGCAATAACAATGCAAGTCTGCAACCTTTGGGGTTTTTCTAAAATCCGACTTTGGACTCTTTTGGAGTTCATTGAGCATACACACAATAATTGTATATGGACAATACCATTCACAAAGAAAAAAAAAATGTATATGAACTGGTAACACTCAGATTCCTGACTTCTTCTAAAATCACGAATTATTGTATAATTTATAATTCCAGTCCTATTTAACATTAAGGTTGGTCCGCATTAGTTTTAAGTTACAACATTAAAGTTAGAGTTGGCAAAATGGGTCGTTGGGTCGTATTCGTGTCATGTCAAATTTAGGTTGACCCAAACACGACTTATTTAATAATCGTGTCAAAATATTGAGAATTAAACCCGACAAAGAAAATAAATAGGTTACCAAATAACTCGTTTAATATCTATATATTTAACAAATGTTTTATAGACACACACCCACACCCACATATACGTACACCCAAAATATTATACATTTACATTATTAAAGTTTTTAATTATATTTATGTAAATAATAATATATATTACTATCATAAAATATACATGTGTACCAATATTGTACGCACTTACACTATTAAAGTTCTAAATTTGTATAAAATTTTATAAATAAATCACTATATATATATCTACCATTCCCAAAAAGAAAAAGAAAAAGAGAGAGAATCATGTGCAATATTCAAGTTTTAATGACAAGAACCTAGAAATTAATTTAAAAAATATATATAATCGTGTCATTGGTTGAGTAAATGGGTTAAGAACTTTAATATTAACTCAACATGAAAAAAAATCACGTCGGCCTAGACTCGGTCTATTTAATAATCATGTCAAACTTGACGACCCATCCCTATTTATTCGTATCGTGTTTGTGTTGGGTAAATGTGTCGCGTGTCAAATTTTGCCAGCTCTAATTAAAGTGTTTGGTAAATATTAACTATTGTAATTTAAAAGATAAGTTGATTTTATTTTATACTTGTATGATAAAAAATATGTAATATATTTATTATTTTTGTCAAAGTTATTATTTAAAAATTATATTTACTGCATATTATTAATTTTTATTGTATAGTTACAGTTTTTTTATCATACCAATTTTAGTTTAAAAATTATTACACTTCAATATTACTTAAAAGAATATAATAAGAATTGTTAGAACTGACTTAAGTTTTAGGGTTGTCTCCTTATCCCTTTTATGAGGTAGTTTTGTCATCTAATGGGAATCATAAAAGGATGAGATAAGGCTTCCAACAAAGACACCCAGCTCAAAGGAAGCAAAGACATGATTGAACCATTTCTACATAATCTTCCAAAAATTACCTTGCATCTAAATAGGATGTTGTTGCATGCCGCGGTTCCAAAGGGACAAAAGGGCATGCCACCATTAGGAAGGATTAGGCTGCACCTAATTCCCCTGGAAATCTTAGACAGCTGCTAGAAACATGCCACATGAAGGCCATCACGGTGTTCGATTCAAAAGGATCCTCGAATGAGGACGCACTGCATGTTAGCAAGCAATAGAAAATATGGTTCCAAGCGTTTGAAGAAGATGAAAATATATCAAAATGCCACTACTTGAGGAAGGAGGGCCGATAAGCTAATGCCACGTGTCTGAATAGACCAAAAACACTCTTAGTAAAAAAAAGATTTTCAGTTTAGGATAATAATAAGACATTTCCATTCTCTCAACTATTCATCATTTTCTTTGAGTTTTAGGACTTGCTAGTGAGGTCCTCTCCACCTTTTATCATCTCAACTCTTTCTCTTTTCTTCAAGTTTACTATCTCATGGACTATCCTAAGAAGTTCAGAAAATTTATTTCTATTTAATGTTAGATTTATGTAGTCAATTTAAATAGTCTTATCATCTCAAAACAGTTTATTTATTTCTTAATTATCTTAGGAGAAGCCAAAAATGAACTAAAATAATGTATATAAATGTTTATAAGTTAAATATTTGATAAAGTAATTTTGATGACTTTTTTTTCCCAAAAAAAAACTCCTAGTATGAAAATTTTAATGCTACGTCTTAATTCTTACCGGCGTATCATCACGTTCAGGACTTTTCTGAAACATATTACAAATTATATCTTTAATTGTAATATTTTAAAAATTGGGGATCAATATTTATAATATTTTGTACCAAAGTACTATAAATACGACGGGTCGGTTCCAGTTGTGAAACTAGTCTGTAAAGCATAGCAGTTTAGCTTTTCCTCCATTATCCATACATCAAATATCTACTGAGACAGACAAACAAACATGGAATCTGGCGAATTTGAACATCGTTACACAGTCTGATCTTTAAAAGCATCTTCTCATGGTAATGTGTTTCAACTCCACGTGCAATTACTGCGTTTAAAGTTGTTTATTGTGCTGTTTTAGCCACTTAAAGCAATTTTTGCTACTGGGTTTGCTTTTCTCAAGCTTCTAATCCTCTCTCTTGGTTAAAAAAATAATCTTTTTGCTTACAATTCGATAGTAATGGAGGTGTCCATGGAAGGTTGCTATCTTTTATTCTAGTGCAATCTAGTACAAGCAACTACATTTTGGCTAGTGATAGTAGAATCTTTTGAAAGTGAAGTTGCTGGAAATGGGTTTGTTGCTTGTATGTTCGACGGGGCCACCAATAAAACGACGAGCTGGATTGAGGATAAAACAGGCGGGGAGAGGTTCATATCGTGGTAGCTAGAGAAAAGTTGTAGTGTTAATTTTTGGGTGAGTATCAGTTTGTTTTGGGTGTTAGTAGGCCACTTTTGTGTAATTTTTGTGGAGTTTCATTCGATGGGAACTACTGCTTTGAGGCAGTTGTTGAAGAGCTTTTGCTACAATTTGCCTTGGAATTATGCTGTGCTTTGGAAGCTGAAGCTCGAGGGTCAAATGTAAGTTGGCTGTTTTCAATTAATTTTGTAGTGCATATCCAAAAGCATGTTTGAATTTTATGCATAAACTGATCCATTTTTTTCTCCTTGACATGATATTTTGAGGCCGTTCGCTTTTAAGATATACAATTTTTGATGGCCTTTATCAAAATGGTGTTGATTTTGAGGGCAAAGTGCTGTTAATACATACATTTTAACTTTTTTGTTTATTCTAGATTGGGTATGCTGTTACAGCTAGTGAATTTAAATAAGAAATAAGATTCTTTGTCAACTTTGGTAATTTGAATGTTCTTACTATTGGATTAAATCATCAATTGCAAGCATGTTTCTGATGCATCAAAAGTTAAGTGATGAAATTTCATGGTTGAAAATGCAGGATTAAACACTGTTTTCTATATTATTAACCTTGTCAATTTAACTGTTGGGTTTCTATATGTACACTTATATCAATATTCTGATATGGGCTTTTCTAATTATCTATAAATTCGGTGCTTTTGGGAATTTATGAATTGGTTTCCTTATTATAGGATCCTGAGCTGGGAAGATGGGTACTGTGATCATCTAAAACCTAGACAACCACTGGGAATAATGTCAGAAGACATTTACCATAATGGTGCCAATGAATTATTTTCTACACGCAGTGAAACAAGCGCAGGTGATGGTGGTTTTGAGGGATATTCAATTGGACTGGTGTTGGCTAACATGTCACATCTTCAGTATGCCTTGGGAGAGGGGTATATTCTTGTTCTTGACCTTTATAATTCTTATCCTAGTTTAGTTATTCCTGTTAAGCTTGGGCCTCTGAAGGTGATATCCTTGTACATCCTTCCACACTGCTAAAATTATTATCGATAATATTTCAAACAGTTACTGCTGCTTCAATATTAGTAACTTGAATCTGTTATTTAATCATGAAAAAGCGTCAGGGACATAATATCCTTATCTGTAAATTTGGGTTTCCATAATGCATCAGGGTTGTTGGCGAGGTGGCAAATTCGGGTACTCATTTCTGGGTGTCGTATGATGATGTTTCCACCACCAAAGTAAATTCTAAGTTAGTTCCGAAGGTGATTTTCTAATCATTATTGCTTCAATTTAGCAGAAAGTTGACTAAAGTTCTGCAACTACTGAGGAGAATACATGCTCATATGCAATTCTTTCTATTGACAGTGTCCAGATGAATGGTTACTTCAGTTGGCTTCAGGTATCAAGGTAACTTGAACCTGAATATGGCTTACAGGCCGTATTTCATATATCTACTCCTCCACCAAGCTTTGTGTATAAGCACACGTTTGTTTGCTCGTGTCTATGCTGTGCGGGCATGCATTAGGCACATTTGGCAAATTGCCTCGCCGAACTTTATATATATAAACTCATGCACGTCAAAAGTTTGTTGACTGTTTGTAATGCTATGCAGACTATCTTGTTGGTTCCTGTACTTCCACATGGAGTTGTGCAGCTTGGCTCATTGCAAGTGGTGCGTATTTTTTTGGACTTTATGTATTAGCTGTAATGGTCATTTTTGCTTTCTAGATGGGCATTCTATTACTCACTGTTGTGGAATTGGAGCTTATGCTTTATTTATCTTGTCAGTATTCTACAATAGTAGTCTTTGAGAATTATTGTATGCTTTAGTCATATGCCAAAACTGTTTCATAATAATTTCTCATGACTAGGTGTATCGATGGTGCATTTAGTTAATATATTTTTATCCATTTAAGGATATTCTCTCCTTTTGTGTGCACGTGTGCCTCCATGAGCGTGCTTCTGTTAGTATCTATCATTTTCTTCTTCCTGCCAACAGATTGCAGAAGACGTGGCAGTAGTAGCAGGTATCAAAGATAGATTCATTCACAATGCCTGGAGAAACACTGTACTGTCTATCTTAAACAGGGATATCCGAACAAAATCATCATCAACACTAACATCTGGGCTCATGGATAGCTTAGATGAACCATCAGCTTCTACCATTAGCCAATTGAAATCAGAAGATTCAGATGCTGTTGACAGTGTCAAGCCAAATAAAGTTTTGGTTTCAACTTTCGACCCCATTTTGCCAGTGGAAACTCTTCAAGATGCACTAAGGGGATCTGTGAAGGACCTGTCAGGAACTTTCCGAAGTGAGAGTGAAAATAAGATTGCTGTTCCATCACTTGGTCTCAGTGAAGCATCAAAGTCACAAGGTCATTCCTTATTTGCTGGCCAGTGGGAGATGATGGAGAGTAAGTTTTTTGGTTTGTCTTGTCTGGAAGAAGAATTACAGGCATATTCACAATGTGACAAATACAATTTGGAATTATTAGGAGAATTCAGTGGTGGAGCTATGTCTTGTTACCCTGCATCAATGGAACAACCATTTCAGCATGAGATCTGTAACAATATAGATCATAGCTCAGCCATTTTCCTTAACTTTCCCAAAGATTGTGAGTTACACAAAGCACTTGGACCAGCATTTCAGAGACATACCAGTGATTACTTGGGGGACTCATATCACTTGGTTGATAACATATGTAACAGCTCAAGTTTGATTCACAAAAGAGATTTCACCGATGGAATTGAGCCTACAAGTTCTGTCAAAGGCAGTGACGCAGATTTGTTGGAAGCTGTTGTTACCAGTGTACGTAGGGGTACATATGGTTCCCCTGATTTATACAATGGTGTCAACTCATCTTTAATTTCGTTAGAAAAATTTGTAACTCTGTCTCCACCACAAAGCCACTCTGAGGATAGTGCCTCGGCAGGGGTTGATTCAATTCCACAGAGCAAAGTAATATCTACATCTCTTTCCGGGAACAAAAATGAATTTTCACCAACTTCTTCTTCTTTCAAGAATGCAATGGGAACATTTATTGACACAGAGCTGTTTGGAAAAGAGCACAACAGCCTGCAGCCTAGGAAGGGAATGAAGCTGTCTAATGCAAACAAAAGGAGAACTAAACCTGGTGATAACCAAAAACCAAGACCGAGGGATAGGCAATTGATCCAGGACCGGATTAAGGAATTGCGTGAACTTGTTCCAAATGGTGTGAAGGTCGGTGCTTACTTTATGTTATGTGTTATTTCCTTTTTGCAATTTTTTCAGGTTATAATTTTTCAGTGGTTATGTATTCACTAAATCTATTTTCTGCTGTTTGTGACAAATTCAGTGCAGCATAGATTGCCTCTTAGGTCGAACCATTGAGCACATGCTGTACTTAAGAAGTGTAACCGATCAGGCTGAGAAGTTGAACCAGTGGGTGCACCGTGAGGTATGACCTCAAAAACTAGTCCATATTTCTTGTTTTTTCTCAATCACTTCTCTGGCAACTTATTTGCAAGGCTAACATGTTAAGTATTTACTGAGCTATAGGCTTAACACGGTGGTTGTCAGCCATGGAGACAGATCTCTTAAAAACTCTTTGTTTACACCATAGACAGTATTCATGAAGCAAATAAGAATCAGATTCTTAAGATCTTCCTAATTGTGGCACGAGCCACTGCATTTCTACTTCCATTCAATGAAAAAGATAGGATTCTTGTGGCCTACCCAGAGTGGGATATGGATCTGGGTGTGGAAGTGTATCTCGCAATCTTAATTTGGACGAAAGGATTTCTGGGATAAACATGATTAGTATTGTGTTTATCTACAACTTATTTGACACCACACAACTACAAAAACAGAAAACAATAAGCACGAAAAAAAATCAGAAACCTCTTCCAAGTTAGTTGGGCACCGGTTGAAAAATATCATATTCATTGTGCCCTAATGAACCGGATGGCATATTTTAAAATTCCTGGCTTATTTTGTTAGATCACTATGATCCAGCTGGAGTTGCATAGTGTACCTTCAGTCACAAGGACTACCCTTTGTTATTATTGGGTTTGCCCCGTGATAGGGAGTTGTTTCTTCTTCAACTTGGGATATAATTACCAATTTTGTATGTGGTAGTGCTGAACTAGAATGCATTGTTTACAGGTAGCTGCCCGTAAGGATTTAAGATCATCTGAAACCAACGACGGTAAACAAAACGGCACCACTTGGGCTTTTGAAGTTGGAAATGAGCTCCTTGCCTGTCCCATAGTTGTTGAAGATCTTTCATACCCGGGACACATGCTCATCGAGGTTGGTCCTTTGATCTCGATTTTCCGCAACCATATTGATTGTAAATTTCTAGTGCTAATTGCCCAGCCACATTCAATACAGATGTTATGCAACGAGCAGTGTCTATTCCTTGAGATTGCACAGGTCATAAGGAGCTTAGAGTTAACCATCCTGAAAGGTGTCATGGAAAACCGCTGTAATAATACATGGGCTCATTTCATCGTTGAGGTATCATTTTCATTCAGAGATTTTTCGTGGGAACCAATCATGATCAGAGTCTAATTTGAGACATTGAAACATATGCAGACTTCCAAAGGCTTTCACAGAACGGAGATTTTCTGGCCTCTTATGCACCTGTTGCAGCGCAAAAGAAAACCCATTTCAAGCAAGATTTGAAAATGCCAACATTCATAGAAGGCCATCCAGAGACAATTCAAGAACAATTCCAATATGTTAAGACAACTTATCATTAGTGAACAGTGGAATGAGAAACCTATCATCTTTTGTATCAGTACAACGATTTGTTTTGTGTACAGACTGGTGAAGTTTTGATTGGTGTGCTGTACTGTTGATTAAGAACTATTTCTAAGCAAATAGAGACAGGCTCGCTTCCTTACACTGCATAGCCAATGTCTACATTGTACATGACAAAGTAGCCAATGTCTACATTGTACATGACAAAGTAACGTACATAAAAGAACATAGGCAAATCAAAAGAAGGGGGCCGCTATCCTAACAAAATTGGACTCTTTGTTCAGACACTCAGATTTGTGTTGTTTCGGCCAGAAGTAGTGTGTGCCACCAACCACATGCGATGTTTCTGGGCAGGAAACCATGAATGGGTACTAGAGAAGGAATGTTGCGGTCTATGGAGTCACCCAGACCCAGCTGCATCACAAGGTAAAGGACAGATCAATTTGCTGGCGAGATAAAAAGTCAACTTTTATTCTGTATATATGCAGCAAAAGAAAGCATGAATTATGAATTTGCGATCAGGAAATCCAGTAAGCATACCTGCCCATATTTATTCCACCCCCAGCTAAGCACTCGGCCATCCTCTTCAATAACCACAAACAAATAGCAGTGTCAGAAATAAGTGTTTGAGAGCATGACCACATGTTAATTTTTCTGAATGGTGTTTATTTCACTTTCTTGTAAAATCTATTCAACGAAACTAATCAAATTTCACTGACACAAGTAATTGAGTCCATGCAAACTTCTACTGCCCTAATCTTGTAACAAGCGCTATGTTTTCACCCAAAATTTCAGTGCCAAGGTGAGACAATCACAAAAAGATGTAGTATAATAGAAAAAAGAGCATTCATTGTGTTGTAGTCAAAAAGATGCATCTGAAATACAAGCATTCATAAAATATGTGGAATTAAAATATCCCAGTGTCTAACACCCAAAACAGAGTTGAGGCAGAGGAGGGAAAAAGGAAAACAAAGTCATCAGCTTAATTCTTCAAATTTTGTAGGCATATGCTAAGGTCTATTTCATCCTCAACCTGAAAACTATCTAGACCTTGTGCACTGTCTGGCTATCAATAATACTGTGATAGATTCATACCTGTTAGCACGGCACTATGTCGAGCCCCACAAGATACTACTTTTGCACGCTTACTTTCCAAAATAGGAGTTTCCAAAAGCTTAGGTACAGTCTGAGGCAGATATGCATAACCCTTAGTTAATATCATAAGTGTCGACAGATAGTGTCTCTTTGTGAAATTATAATGCCAATTAGACTGGTGAATCTCTACTGATAACAA
>NW_006262139.1:14556203-14692836 GCF_000493195.1 Citrus x clementina | reverse complement strand
GTTATTTATGCAGATTATAGATGCAATTGGCCGGCTAGAACCCCATTAGACATAGCTTGTGGCATATACCTCAGCTTGATCAACACCAGTTCCCAGCTGTCCAAACTGATTTCCACCGAAGACATACACACGACCCTCCACTGAGATACACACGGTATGCCACAGTCCAGCGGCAATTTGTTCTACTTGAATACCCATTAAAGAGGACGCATAAGATGGTCTCAGCTGATCATTCGTACTTCCATGTCCACACTACTCACATAAATGTCAGAAGAGACAACTTTAGTCAGGACAACTGAAAATCTATAAAACAAGCAGTACAAACTATCTTGATTAAAATGCAGATGCATTATCCCAATTGCACAAAAGAAAGAAGAAAGTTCTCTTCCATACAAATTGTATGTGGACATCTTTTTCTGAGAATCCAATCAACCCTAAGTATCAGCTCTAGTGAAGCATGGAATATAAGGGCCACAATAAATATGAACAGTGCAGTTTCTGGGTGCTAGTACCTACATTTTTATATAGAGTCATATCCAGATGTTGGGCTCTCTTAAGAATTACTCAACCTAAGCAGTTATATCAAAAAAAAAAAAAAAGGCTCAGTGAAACTGTATGCAAAAATGAGTGCTATCAATCATTCAACAAAAGCCAATACTAGCTCACCTGCCCATAAAGTCCCCAGCCAAAAGTAATAAGTGCTCCCGCATCTACAAAATAAGAAAATTAAGGGACCAATCAGACTATATTAAAATCAACAACTAGTTAACAACTTCACCACTATTATCAAACCCATTCTAGAAAGCAACAATTTGCTAACCAATGGTAGTGATCCATCTAGCGAGCTATGGGATAAGACATATCTGAAATAAATCATATTAACATCGTTACGTGGAATAGCATAGCTCATGACCATAACAGACCAATCCAGTAAAATTGTTCTTCAGGTTTAAAATGATTTCCAGCATTTTGGTGACTAAAAAATCAGCCATCAAATGCTGACCTGTTACTACAGCACTATGCCGACCGCCACAGGCAATTTCTTTCACATAACTTCTGCCAGCTTTTCCAGATGAGTTCACACTCCCTTGACGAACCAGCAAAGGCCTATCCTTTCCAGAAGCAGCATGCTCGAGGCAAGGTATGAGATGAGGAGTTGGCACCATTTTTATTCGGGAACCCAAACCTAGCTGCCCTTCGCCTCCATAGCCCCAACCCCACACCTGTCCCATATCTGAAACTTTGGTAAAAACATGATGCATCAGGAATCTTGCTTTACATCAAAAATCTTCCAATAGCTTCGTACTTCCTATAACCTACAAAACTATGTAGTGTGACCACGAAGAAATACCGGAAAATATTAAGCGTTTGGGCTCTGCAGACTCAAGGCTTTTACCTGAAAGTATTAAAGTATGGCGTCCACCAGCAGCAACCTTGGTGATCTTTACTCCAGGGTTTAGAGTTACAAGACAAGGGGACAATGTGAAAAATTCATCACCAGATGCTGGGTTCTCAGACTCTTCTCTTGCTGATGACGTTTTTCTTCGCTTTACAACTTCCTCTCCGGCCCTCTTGTCAGACGGAGGTGCTGTCCCAACAGTTACATTCAAGGCATGAGACTTTGGGCCAACCATGAATATTTTAACCGTCGTAAGTTCATAACATTAGTTTGAAATAACTGGAAAGGCCAACTTCTCAATTTTCCTTGAGATCCCAGGGGTTAAAACAAAAGTTAAAACAAAAAAAGAAAATTTACCTTGCTCGGTTGGCAATGCACTTTGCTTCCCAGTAGAGTCCTTTTGGAAGCTTCCTGCGCTACCAAAATCACGGGTGACTTTTGCCGAGGGAACACATTCTCTCCAGCCCCATGTGTATACTTCCCCTGCTTCTGCATATTGAAAAATGACATAGCATTACTTGAACCCTGTTCAAACAAGAAACAGATCCGGAAACAGAATTTGTGCACTAAATCTACTAAAAAATCCCATCAAGATTAGAATAAAGCCATTACTTAACTAGCTTAAAAATGCATGCTGTCATCAAATTATTGCTAAATTCCTATATATACTGCTGAAAGAACAAAACTGGCAATTCTCAAATATGTTTATAGATGATGTTGAATAGTACAAAACTAAATCAACTTGTCAAAGGCAAAGAAAGTGTATGTTTTCTCTAATCTGCATTCTTTCTTCTAGTTCAGGAATCTCGTTAAAGAAAGTACCTGTAACTGAGACACAATGAGCCCAACCAGCAGCTGCCTTCACTGCTGAAGCCTCAGTAGGAAGAGGAAAAGGTTCTGGAGTTTCCTTAATAATGTGCCGCAAAAGGAGGACGCTTAATCAATTTAAATGAAATTACAAAATTCAATCTTTAACATATTAGAAGATCACTGCATTACCCCATGCTTCCCTGAAGTCAAATAGCTTTGACCTTCATCATCCGCCGAACCCCACGTTATCAGCTTCCCCGATTCTAAAATTCAAAATCAACACCGGTCAATATTCGCAAACATAAATCCCAAAAAAAAAAAGAAAAAAAAAAGGAAGACAGAAGTTGAAGTTAAAATTTGGGACCTGAAGTGGCCAGAGCGAATCCACAGCCACCTCCACAAACGTCCTTCCACGAGTCACCGCCACATAGGCGGGCCGGAATCGGAGAGAGGATCGGCGATTTCTCCGGCGAGGTTCCGGGGAGGTATCCCCACATATACACGACAGTCTCTTTACATTCCTCCATTTTCTCATTCTCTTCTCTTTTACTTCCATTCATTTCCATTAAAACGATAGAATTTCGGGAAAATCACCAGCAAATAAAACAAAATCTCAAGGCTTCAATATCGAGTCTTGTTGGTTTCTTTGGCTGAGATTTGCGTTTACAAGAGAACTAAAATAAACGGTAAATGAGAATCTTGATGCCTTAAAAAAAAAAAATTAAGATTAAGATTAAGATTAAACAAATATACGGGGCGTATCAATTACAAGGATATGGCGTATGCCACGTCGGACGCCACATATTTATCCGGACACGTGGCGGGATCACGACCGCGTTTCTGGATTATTCCTTCTACTCCACGAGTCCGCTGGAACTTTCTGGAAGATCAAGGTTAGACTTGGACCTTCCTCGTTCTCAATGCTTCTTTGTCTAGTTGTTGACACGTGGAGGGCCAACAGCAGAATTTCTTTATTTAATATTTTAATCTTATGATTTGATTTCGTTAAGTGCCTGTTTGGTATGGCTTATTTAAAAGTCATAAGTGCTTATTTAATTGCATAAGTATTTTTTTAAAATTTTTATGGTGTTTGATTATTTTTTTAGTAGAGTTTTTTTTAGTTTAAATAAGCTAATTTACCTTTATTAGCAAAAACCTAAAATTTGAACTTTTGGAAATAGAGGTTAGAGAGTTTTTATAAAAAATATATAATATAAAAAATATCACATATTTTAATAGTTTAAAAGTACTTTTTTTAATGACAACCAAACACCTAATGATTTTTTATCCAAAAGCTCTATTGATATAAGCTCTATTACTATAAGCTCTACTGTTATAAACTCTCTTTAATAAGCTGTATTAAACGGAGCCTAAGTAATTTTTTGTTTATCGTTTCTCAATGTGCCGGTGCTCGGTGCGTGGCTGAATAAAGGCCGTTAGATTTAATTCGTCGTCTCTTAAACAATTACCCAATGGACATTTCGGCTTGTATGCGTATGACCCACGTATTTATTTCTCCCTACGAATTCGTATAACGAAAGAATTAAGAAAGAAACATACAAATAAAATAATCAGCCTTTTTTTACGGAAAACAAAATGTGAAATTTACGTCTTTGCTTGTTAATAGTACCAGCAAGTTAACGAACTTCCAATCCCAGCTAGGAGGCTTCCAAATATTTTATTTGTTGTCAAGTGAAAGCCAAACAAGAAGTTGCTTATGCGTCCAAGTAGCAGTAATCGCTCTAAGCTAGTTGAATTAGTGAGAGAGCAAAGGAAGCCTAAATCATCCCCTCTCCTACTCCCAAGATTTGTTGGATGTAATTAAGCTTTTGCAGCTTTTCCGAATAAGGCACATCCCCTGTTAGTTTGTTTACAAAGCTTGAAATATTTCCAACTTGGAGGTATTGGAATATTGAAGGTGGAATAAGACCAGTAATTTGGTTAACGGCAAAGCTGAACGAATGGATATTGAGGAGGACGACTGCCAAATCCATGGGAAGGGTCCGGTGTATTTAGTTGCTTCCGAAATCAAGAGTTGTAAGGGAAGAGATATCGAAGATTGAGTCAGAAATAGTACCAGACAGCACATGTTTCCACTCAGCCCCAGAAACATAAGATTCCTCAGACGGCGTAAAGAATCAGGTCCCATCCAAATTATTACGGGTCAGCAAAAGTCCATTAATGGATGAGATGTTCCCTAAGAAGATGGTATGCTTCCTGGCAATCTGTTGACATATAAAGAGAGAATTTCAATTTTTGACAAGGAGCCAATTTGTGAAGGAATTTTGCCAACCAATTGGTTACGGAATAGCTCCATCCTGACAAGGTTCGAGCAACCAAATATATTAGCAGGAATTTTCCCACCAATTGAGTGGTTAAGATTCAGCTCTTCCAATCTCCGTAAACAACCAAGGCGGTGACTCTCTGGTGCAACCTATGACTAAATGTAACACCATGCCACTGGCAAAAGTGGATGGATTCATTCCATGAGCCTTAAGCCCCAAGAGGGTCATCGATGATCATGGACTTGAATTGAAGCAGGGCTAGTTGTCGATCGGTCTCATTCCTGGGAACTAGAGATTCAGGAACGAACAGTAGGCTAAGGCACAATACAAGGACAACGAGCACAGCAAGAAAAGTCCAAGTCCCTCTTATGCCGTATTGAATGGAATAGTTTTCATCTCTGGGTAGCTGGAATAGGATAGAGTAGGTTTGTCAAAAATTTGAGGTTCAAGATTTTATGTGTGTGTGTGTGTGTGTCAAAATTACTAGCGTTCTGCCATTTATATTCTCTCCTATCGCGAAGTGCAGGTCAGAACCTCTTAACTGGTACTCATAGACTTCAAAATTTTGGCCAGAAGCATGACTTTCTTCAAACTTGTGACTTCATGAAATTACCATTTTTATCAAGTGCACATGGTAATCAGTTTCAATTACTTGAAGGTAAAGGGAACAATTTTGTTCCACTTGTTCTCTGGCCGATAGCTTAGCCAAAAAGATATGTTCTTTGTAGATTGCCGTGCCGTGATTCAACTCTTCACAAAAAGTGATTGATGGGGAGGAACATGCAAGAAAATGACACCTGTTAACTCTCTGCCTCTCTGAGGCGAATCTAGCAAAAATAACCCCAAATAAATTCGCCTCCTTTTTTATCTAGGCGTTAGGCATCATATTTCTTGGTTTGCTAGCCAGCTATTGTGTTTCTTTGATACGTTCATACTTGTTGATTTATGGAGTACATTTGTTGAACTAAAAGGACTTAGCGGAATCTCTTAATTTGGAAATTTATTATTTATCAAAGATGGAAAGGTGCAAAATTCAGGACAATGATGACAATCTAAACAACACAATAGTAATACAGAATCTTCTCTTTTTGAAAGAGTGCTTATTAGAATGGTATACATAACAGTGAAGACCTTAAATTGCACTAAAATCCAGTGATAGAATATCCTCCATCAACACAAATAACCTGCCCGGTGACATATGAAGCAGCTGGGAAGCATAAGAATGCTACCACTGACGAAACCTCGTTAGGTTCTCTAGGACGGGGGATAGGAGTACGGAGTATCAAGCGATTTGCTTGTTCCAGGAACGTAGAATCTTTCTAAAAGAAAAGAAAATTAATAGTTAACATAAGCTATTAAGCACCATTTCTTCCAAATGCAAGAGATTTGCTTACTCAAAAGATATAAGCAATTGGCACTACCTAATTTGACATAATGGGGTGCCTTGGACTTTCAATCCTGTGAATTTTTTCTATATATGTATGCTCTATTAGCTGGAAATAAAGGATTATGTGTAACATGATTTCCATAGTAATTGTATGCTAAAACTTAGGAGCATAATACTTTAATGGGTGTTTTTAATTAGATGGATGGAATGAGGAAAATAGAACAAAAAGATATAGCAATCACAGAAAAGGGTGAAGGGAATGAGTTCATACTTCAAAGTTATCAAGGAGTGGAGTTCTAATCATCCATGGTGCAACTGAATTCACACGAATTTTGTCCTTTGCCCACTCGCATGCCAAGTTCTTTGTGAGTTCATTCATCGCCCCTGAAGTACAGAAGACTATTCAGTTAGTATCGAAAAGACTTTCTTGAAACTAGATTTTCGAATTATATATATATATATATATATTGAACTGTACCTTTACTCGATGCATAGATGGAACACATAGGTAAAGCAATAACGCCTGCAACAGAGGATATAAATATGATGTTTCCATTTCCTGACGCTTTTAAGAGTGGGTGTGCAATTTGAGACAGATGATAAGCAGACTCGAAATTGGTGGTAATTATAGTTGAGAAATCCTCCATGGTAAATTCTGTCGCTTCCTTAGGAATGCTGATTCCAGCATTGTTAACCTGATACAATGATCATCAGTAATAGAGCAGTTCTTCAGTGTGGAGAAGCTAAATAGACTACAGAGTTGCAACCTTGTTGACTTAGAAAGTGAAGCAGTCCTTACAAAAATTATTTTATTTCCTAAACCATCTCATATTATATTCTCATATGAAGTCAGCTTCTTATTCCTTTGTCTATCTTAACTATCTAATTCACTGGTTTTGATCCTGATTCTTATCATTTTTTCTGCCATTTTATGTGGGACAAGGTCCAAAATATATGTAATTCCAATTATGATCGCTTTTGCTTTAGTATCAATTTAGTACTGGTATTTATCTAGAAAAAAAAATATTTACTATGGGAACAGGATACACCTTCACACCATATGATCTTACAGTTAAAAAAAAAAATGGTAGCATCATATATTCTGGATAAAATATCATTTTTCATCAATTGATGTCATGATTCTTGACAAATAAAGTTCTTTGTGAACATGGCAGCTGTAGAACTTACGAGGATGTTGAGCTTGCCATCAAACAGAGAAGAGACAGTCTCCATCAGCTTCTCCTGCTGAGCTCTAACTTTAAGGTCACATACAGAGCCACTTACTTTAAGCCCCATACTCTTCCATTCTTGAACTCTTTGATTGAGTTCGGCTTCGTTACGGGAACATGTATGAACTATTGCTCCAAATGCTGCTAGTTCTTTTACTATAGCATATCTGATCAATCAATTCATTAACAACATAAATAGTAACAAAAGGACATAGAATAATATTGAATTAGGAGAGGAAAATTGAAGCAAAGAAAAGAAAGCACAAACCCGATGCCTTTGGGAAATTTACGAAAATAACCATAAAACTTTTGCTATTTTCACAACTAACCCTCTCAATTTTTTTCTATCAATATTAGCCAAACACACGCTTTTCTCCCCAAATTACCCTTCTTTACAAACCAAAAGCAACTTTCTTTCTCCTCTTTCGTCAAACCAAAGCCAGCTTTCCACTCTTGAATCATCAACCAACGACGACGGCAAAAGGTAACGATAAAAATGAAATCCGATCATAATTTATCCGAATCCAACACTAATCGGCATCACATAGTGGTATGAATTATTTTCTGAACTTGCTCGAGAGTTTCAGTGAACTGCGAATCGTGGGTGAATTTGGCGACAGGCTGCCTGTCGCACAAAGCGCCTGTCGCACCAAAACTTGAAAAATCTATTTGCAATTCATCACTTGTATTTTTGTTTCCACTCGGCAAATGGGGCCTTAACTCTCTAGTTTGGGATTTAATGTTTGAAGAAAATTTCGATTTATTGTTGCTGCAGCAACTATATATTGCCAGACTGCTAGCCAACTTAGAATTGCAGGCCATGGTCTGGTCTTCATCTTCATGCCTTCCGCAGGCATCCAAGGCGCTGCTGCATCTCAATATCTCGGCTTCCTAAATAGAACAAATGATGGTAATATGAACAACAATGTTTTTGGCATCGACAGGAAGATCACTGTAGAAATGAGGCCTAGCCTTGTCAGGAAGATCACTGCAGAACTGGTGCGACTGCACGGGCGCGCGCACACCCACTGTTGCCCAGCGACGGCTGCCAATGATGGGAGGTTCTTCGGTTTGGGAGAGATGGGAGAAAGAGAGATTGTTTGGGGAGAGATAAGAGAGAGGGATATTTTAGTCTCAAAGGTCTTTTTATGGCTAATGTTGATAGAAGTTTGTTTGGCGGGTTAAGATGGAAAAAGTCAAAATGTTTATGGTTATTGATGTAAATTTTCCGATGCCTTTAGTACCACCTGTGACAAGGGCTGTCATATCCTTGAGAGACCACCTTTGGCCTCTACAATCAGACATGATTTTTTTCGATCAATTGTATGCAAATGCAACTATTCCTCTCTTATAAAAAATACTTGATAAATGTAAATGCTTAGAGCAAGTAACGATAGCGGAAGTGGAAGATAATTGTACACGCCACTGACTTGACAATTATTAATATTATGATTTTTCTTTACCAACTGTTCGTTGAACCATTGGATTAATTTAATGGCTAAAATTTGACATTGGTAATTTACATGAACCATTGGATCAATGTAGTGGTTTACATTAGAAATTCTTTAAAAATATCAACATCCTCTTCTTCCATGTGCTTAAAATTTGAGCTAAAGTTTTTTTTTTTTTTCAATCTTCAAAAACTCTTTTTAAGTTAAAAAATAAAAAAGTTTTTGAAATTAAAAAAAATATTTTTGGCCAATTAAAAAATTATACCAAATAAGAATGAAGTGAATGACTGTTTTTAAACATTATTTCATTTTATTTATTTTATTATAATGAAAATTACGAGTAAAAACATCACATAATAGTGTCGTTCATGGTAGTATCGTTCATTAATTTATATTTAAATGATCTCATTAATGATGATATTTTAAATGAAAATAATTAACACAATAATTACTGGTTAGTTACAAATTATTTAAAATATAAATTTAATACTCTAATTTTGTAAGCATATTTTTTGCACCTGTCTGAGTCCACAAAGTCAGAATCCACAAAGCGTGGTGATAAGAAAGTGGGAGCCACACGCAAAGCAAATTCAAGAGAGTGGGCCGTGTTTCTTTCTTTTGACAAAACTGAGAGAGTCGGACGAAGCATTTATTGCCTTGAAATTTGCGGGCTTGCGTCTTTTGTTTTGGTGCCGCTTTCGCTGAATGTTGAAGTCGATATTGTTGATTTATGAAGCCATTATTTGGCTATACAGTTCAAATTAAATAATCCAAATCACTAAGAATGTGGGGCTTGGCTGATGGAAAAATTATTGAAAACGTGATTGTAATTATTTTTTCCCTTAATAAAATTTTTTCAAATAGTTCTTTTAAAAACGGTCGTAGTTTTTTCTCTAAATTTAGAGTTTTTTATGTAATCTTGTATTGTGTGATTGATATTATTTATCATTCAATTTTTTTTTTATTATTTGGTTGACATAAGTCTTTGAAGATCTTTGGAAGGAACAGTGATTTTTCCAACACTAGCTCCATCCAGACAAGGTTTGAGCAACCGGATATATTAGCAGGATTTCCCATCATGTTTGAGTTGTTGTTAAGATTTAGTTCATCCAATCTCCGTAAACAACCAATTTCTGAAGGCATTTCATGGATGAAGCTCTTGTTTTGGGGATGTAGTTCTTTTAGAAAGCTCAAATTTCCAATGTAAGGTGATGCAGAACCTATGAGTTTAAAAGACCGAAAGTCCAAGACTCTGGTGGTGCCTACCACTACATGCAAGACCTTGCCAACGGCAAAAGTGGAGGGATTTATTCCATGAGCCTAAAACCCCAAGTCATCAATAATCATTGACTTGAAAAGAAGCAGAAGCGGGCTAGGCGGTCTGTCTCATTCCTGGCAGCTGTAGAAGCCCTTACACCAAGGACTTCAGGAACAGCCACCAGTAAGCAAAAGCAGAATACAGAGACAGCGTGCACAGCAAGAAAAGACCTAGACACTGTCATTACCCATATTGACTGACAAATTTTTATCTCTCAGTAACTGGTATGAGGTCTGGTTGGTTTGTCAAAAATTTGAGGTTGAAGATTATATGTTAACTTAACAGTGCCCCACCATTTATATTATTATCATTTCTCTCTCTTGCCGCAGAGCGGCGGATAGACCCTCTTAACTGGTGACCATAGACTTCAAATTTTGGCCATTTATTATTCGTAGACCTTTGATATTGGCAGGAGCATGATTTTATCCAAACTCATGACTTTATGAAATTTCTATTTTTAACAAGTCGATTCCACATGGTTATCAGCTTCAATTACTTGATTATAATTCATTAGGGAACAATTTTTTTGTACTTGTTCTATCACCGACAGCTTAACCAATAAGATAAATTCTTTATAGATTGCCATGCCATGTTGTTGAACCTCGCAAAACCACCGGGGCTAGGAAGCCTAATCCAAAGTATCTGGCACTTCTGGATGTGAGCAATACTAATGACGTAGGGGCTAAAAGGCTTGGTTAAGTGTTGGATGCATAAAGGACCGAGTCTTGTGCTGGAAAATCTCTATATCTTGTTAGTAGCTTCAATAGTTGAGTTAAAATAGGAGTTAGCCGTTGCTTTGCTTCATTATTTAATAAGTTGTAAAACAAGTAGTTGGGGGTGGAAAAATAAGATTTGTCATTGTGGTTTACTCCAAACCCGAATTGGAGAACTCTGAAATAACAGAAGAATTATCAGATTTATTAATTCTTGTTGCTGAGATAAGAATCTTCTTCCATTCTAACTTGAGTTCTAACATATTTGGTATCAGAGTTAGACCCAAGTATCCGAAATGTGGTGGTGGAACAACTCATATATGTTGGACGAAAGGACCGGAGTTCGGCAGTGGTTTCGTCCAAGGGGGGGGATTGTTGAGTTGTGTCCCACATTGGCTAGTAAAAGAGAGATGCTTGGGTTTATAAGATGGTAGGTCACTCCACCTAAAAGACTAGTTTTTTGGGTTGGATACATAGAAATCTTATGCTAAATCCCTCCAACAAGTGGTATCAGAGTTAGACCTTAGTAGCCGGAATATGGTAGTGGAACAACTCAGGTGTGTCGGACGAAAGGACCAGAGTCCGACGGTGGTTTTGTCCGAGTGGAGGATTGTTGAGTTGTGTTCCACATTGGCTAGTCTTTTGGGTTGGATACCTATAAATCTTATGCTAAGTCCCTCCAACAAGTAGTATCAGAGCTAGATCCTAGTATCCGGAATGTGGTGGTGGAACAACTCAGGTATGTCGGACGAAAGGACCGGAGTTCGGCGGTGGTTTCGTCCGAGGGGGGGATTGTTGAGTTGTGTCCCACATTGGCTAGTAAAGGGGAGATGCTTGGGTTTATAAGATGGTAGGTCACTCCACCTAAAATGCTAGTTTTTTGGGTTGGATACATAAAAATCTTATACTAAGTCCCCCCAACACGTGTTTTCAACACTTCACAATAAGTGATTGATGGGGAAGAAGGAGAAACAAAATGATGTATAGGAATAGCTAACTTGTGATGAAATGCATAAATGTTATAACTGTTGATGATCAAAGTGATGTAAGCAGGTATTAACTTTGGGGTGAATCTAGCCAAAACAACCCAAATAAATTCATCTCATTTTAATCTGAGCATCAGATATCATACTGTTGGATTTTAGTAGCTGATAGGTTCGTATTTCTTGTCGATTCATGGAGTACATTTCTTGATCTAAAAGGATTCAGAGGAGTCTTTTAAATTGGAAATTTATTATTTATCAAAGATGGAAGGTTGCAAAATTCAGGACAATTGACAATGTAAACAACTCAAAAGTAACACAGAATCTTCTTTATTTAAAAAGAGCTTATTAGAATGGCACACAAGACAGTGAAGACGTTCCAAAGATAATTTTCGCTGCCTGTGGCGCTAAAACCCAGTGATAGAGTATCCACCGTCAACACAAATAACCTGCCCGGTGACATATGAAGCAGCTGGGAAGCATAGGAATGCCACCACCGATGAAACCTCAGTAGGTTCTCCAGGTCGGGGGATAGGAGTACGGAGTATCATGCGATTTGCTTGTTCCAGAAACGTAGAATCTTTCTGAAAGAATAGAAAATTAATAGTTAATACAAGCTGTTAAGCACTATTTCTTCCAAATGCAAGAGATTTGCATACTCAGAAGATACAAGCAAGCGGCACTGCCGACTTTGACATAATGGGGTGCTTTGGAATTCTAGTCCTGTGAATTTTTTCTTTATATATTTATGCTTTATTGGTTGGAAATAAAGGATTATATTTGACATGATTTCCATAGTAATTGTATGCTAAAACTTAGGAGCATAATACTTTAATGGATCTTTTTAATTAGATATATGGAATGAGGAAAATATAACATAGATATATAGCAAATCTTAGAAAAGGGTGAAGGGAATGGGTATATACCAATACTTTATCAATGAGTGGGGTTCTAATGATCCATGGTGCAACTGAATTCACACGAATTTTGTCTTTTGCCCACTCGCATGCCAAGTTCTTTGTGAGTTGATTCATCGCCCCTGGAGTACAGAAGACTATTTAGCATTTAAAAGACTTCCTTGGAACTAGATATTAAAAGAAAATATTGGACTGTACCTTTACTCGATGCTGCTATGGAACACATTGGTATAGCAATAACGCCTGCAACAGAGGATATAAATATGATGTTTCCATTTCCTGATGATTTTAAGAGGGGGTGTGCAAGTTGAGACACATGATAAGCAGACTCAAAATTGGTAGTCATTACAGTTGAGAAATCCTCCTCGGTAAATTCTGTGGTTTCCTTAGGTATGAAGGTTCCAGCATTGTTAATCTGAGAAAATGATCTTCAGTAATAAAGCGTTCTTGAGTTTGAAGAAGCAAAAGACTCATTAGAGTTGCAACCTTATTACTCACATAAGCAGAGAGAAACTTTGAAATTGAAGCAGTTTTTGGAAAAATAATTTTACTTCCTAATCTATCTAATGTATACTCCCGTATGGTCCCCGGCTTTTAACAAAAAAATTTCTTCGTGAATATGGCAGCTGTGCAGAACTTACAAGGATGTTGAGCATGCCATCAAATTGAGACGAGACAGTCTCCATCAGCTTCTCTCGCTGAGCTCTAATTTTCAGGTCACATGCATTGCCACTCACTTGAAGCCCCTTACTCTTCCATTCTTGAATTCTTTGATTGAGCTCTGTTTCGTTACGGGAACATGTATGAACTATTGCTCCAAATGCTGCTAGTTCTTCTACTACGGCATATCTGATCAATCAGTTCATTAACAACTTATATTGTAACAAAAAAAAAAAAAGAATAGAATTGGATTGATTCAGGAAAATTAAGGCAAAGAAGAGAAAGCACAAACCCGATCCCTTTGGTTCCACCTGTGACAAGGGCCGTCATACCCTTGAGAGACCATCTTTTCTCTCTAAAATCTGACATTTTTTTCCCCCTATTGGTTAGAAGGCCAAAAAGCAACCATTCCTATCTTATCTAAAATACCTGGATAGTTTTGGATTGCAAGTTATAATGGCGGAGGGTCTTGCTGTGTTACTGTTTTCTGCAACTAACAACCGCAATGAAATGACAACTTAATTTATATAAGCGCGCCACGTGTGATAAGGAAGGATCAGTAATGAGATGAGAACTTGTAATTTCCAACACACTTTATGCAACTTTTTTTTATAAACGAGTAACAGAAATATATTTTGTCAAATAAATAGTTTTTTGATGCCGTAATCTCATCGGTAATCTTGAGACTAGGTAGGCATGTGTCGGACTACAGAGAAATTAATTTTAAAATATATTTGATATTCCATGTTATCTCATGATGTAAAATCACGAACTAATAATTTTTTAATATGTGTCAATAATTTTTAGGAGAAACCTGTGGTGCAACTGTAGTACCGTGCTACAGTTGCATCCAGCCGTTAGATGCCAGTGAACCCCACTAATCCAATGCATCCAACGGCTGGATGTAACTGTGGCACGGTAACACAGTTGCACCGTAGCCTGATCCTAATTTTTAAATTTAAAAATTAATTTATTAAAAGTCAAACAATTCCCTCATTTTCTTTCTCTTTGCTCTGATTTCAAAAATTCCTCTTCCCTCTTCCAAATTCCACGAACAAGAAAAAAACCAAGAAACATTAATTTATTAGTAATTACAAAAATAATAAATTGAATAAAGTGTCCTTGCAAATCTTTGGTAATAATTTTTGACCTGGGAAGCAAACGAAGCATCAAAGAAAGATCAATTTTAGATTTGGAAAGTGAACTAAAACCATGGGATATTGTACTCCAAACATTTGTAAAGTGAATTGTTGATGCCGAAAAATGACCTCAACAGAAAAATTTATTTTGGTGCAAAAATAGTACGAATTGAACCTATGTAGCGAGTTGAATACGAATTTCTCAACCTGTCACTCATAGAAAACAGCAGGACTCGCCAGTGGGGTTCCGGTGAGAACCCTCTATTGCTAAAGTAAGATTTAGATAAAGAAATCATACATCCCAATGTAAATCATAGTGCTATCCAGCTATCATAGAAAAGGTCTAGAATCCACCAACAAAGTGTTGGCTCCACTGGCAATGGAGTCCCCTTAAGTGGCTTGACTGGGTTTGCTCCCTAGTTCGAGTCGCAGGGAAGTCGCTTTTATTAGGAGAACCTGTGCCTCTCGGTTCGAGCGGGGACTTCTAGTCTAGGTTGTGGTACGGACTTAAAGGTGCCTCTCACAGTTGGGGCTCTCCCTAAGATATCTCGTGGTCAAAAAAAAAAAAAAAAGGTCTAGAATCCCCCCTTCCTCCTCTTACTTTCACCTTATCTCTCTCCCAAATAGTTGGCCATCTGCTCCTTTTTATGTGGTAATAGAACCGTCAACTCCTTAATTTTAGGGTCAATATGCCACCACTACCAATTTAATTTAGGTAAAATGGGCTATCAACATGAATTTAGACCATTCACAATTTTTTTTTTAAATTTTTTGCCCACCACCTATTTGTTTTATGTACTGCGGAACCAATTAGGATATGGATGTTGAATTTTTTTTTTTTTTTGTAATTGTTTGATTCATTATTTCTTAATGGGAAAACATGGGTCACGATTATCTAAATTACTTGTGAATTCTGAAATTATTGTAAGTAAAATATGTATGTTTTATCCTTTGGTAAACATGCTCTTATGAGTGGAGCTCTATTTTGAATTATCAATTAATAATATTGTAGGAAAGGCATCTGAAAGAGAATCATTTATAAGGTGCGGCTGTGGTGCCCTTGAGACACCATACCTCCACTTTTTGTCTTTTGTTAATGGCAAATTACAGTTAGCTCCTTACTCTTTTTTTGATTTACAATTTCACTCCAATATAATGAAAAGTTATAGTTAGCTCGTTACTCTAACCCTTAAAATTACTCTTCAAAGTTCAAATACATTTTCATTTAAAATTTTTTATTCCTAAACTATCCTCATATAATGAATACATTTATGCGTTCAAATAGTCTTATCCTTTAATTTTAGTTTACCACCGATGAAACCCCATTAGGTTCTCCAGGATAGGGGATAGGAGTATGGAGTATCAAGCGATTTGCTTATTCCATAAACATAGAATCATTCTAAAAGAACAGAAAATTAATAGTTAACATAAGCTCTTAAGCACCATTTCTTCCAAATGCAAAAGATTTGCTTACTCAGAAGATATAAGCAATTGGCACTACCTATTTTGACATAATGGGGTGTCTTGGACTCTCAATCCTGTGAATTTTTTCTATATATGTATGCTCTATTAGTTGGAAATAAAGGATTATATGTAACATGATTTCCATAGTAATTGTATGCTAAAACTTAGGAGCATCATACTTTAATGGGTGTTTTTAATTAGATAGATGGAATGGGGAAAATAGAACAAAAAGATATAGCAATCACAGAAAAGGGTGAAGGGAATGAGTATATACTACTAAGTTATCAATGAGTGGAGTTCTAATGATCCATGGTGCAACTGAATTCACACGAATTTTGTCCTTTGCCCACTCGCATGCCAAGTTCTTTGTGAGTTCATTCATCGCCCCTGAAGTACAGAAGACTATTCAGTCAGTATCTAAAAGACTTTCTTGAAACTAGATTTTAGAAAAATATATATATTGAACTGTACCTTTACTCGATGCATAGATGGAACACATAGGTAAAGCAATAACGCCTGCAACAGAGGATATAAATATGATGTTTCCATTTCCTGACGCTTTTAAGAGTGGGTGTGCAAGTTGAGACAGATGATAAGCAGACTCGAAATTGGTGGTCATTATAGTTGAGAAATCCTCCATGGTAAATTCTGTGGCTTCCTTAGGAATGCTGGTTCCAGCATTGTTAACCTGATACAATGATCATCAGTAATAGAGCAGTTCTTCAGTGTGGAGAAGCTAAATAGACTACAGAGTTGCAACCTTGTTGACTTAGAAAGTGAAGCAGTCCTTACAAAAATTATTTTATTTCCTAAACCATCTCATATGATATTCTCATATGAAGTCAGCTTCTTATTCCTTTGTCTATCTTAACTATCTAATTCACTGGTTTTGATCCTGATTCTTGTCATTTTTTCTGCCATTTTATGTGGGACAAGGTCCAAAATATATGTAATTCCAATTATGATTGCTGTTGCTTTAGTATCAATTTAGTACTAGTATTTATCTAGAAAAAAAAAATTTACTATGGGAACAGGATACACCTTCACACCATATGATCTTACAGTTAAAAAAAAAATGGTAGCATCATATATTCTGGATAAAATATCATTTTTCATCAATCGATGTCATGATTCTTGACAAATAAAGTTCTTTGCGAACATGGCAGCTGTAGAACTTACTAGGATGTTGAGCTTGCCATCAAACAGAGAAGAGACAGTCTCCATCAGCTTCTCCTGCTGAGCTCTAACTTTAAGGACACATACAGGGCCACTTACTTTAAGCCCCATACTCTTCCATTCTTGAACTCTTTGATTGAGTTCGGCTTCGTTACGGGAACATGTATGAACCATTGCTCCAAATGCTGCCAGTTCTTTTACTAGAGCATAGCTGATCAATCAATTCATTAACAACATAAATAGTAACAAAAAAACATAGAATAATATTGAATTAGGAGAGGAAAATTGAAGCAAAGAAGAGAAAGCACAAACCCGATGCCCCTTTGGTACCACCTGTGACAAGGGCTGTCATTGAGAGACCACCTTTGGTCTCTACAATCGGACATGTTTTTTTCCGATCTATTATATGCAAATGCATCTATTCCTCTCTTATAAAAAATACTTGATAAATGTAAATGCTAGATCAAGTAATGATAGTGAAAGTGGAAGATAATTGTACACTCCACTAACTTGACTATCATTAATTTATTATTTTTCTTTACCGACTGTTCGTTGAACCATTGGATTAATGTAATGGCTAAAATTTGACATTGGTGATTTACATGAACTATTGGATTAATGTGGTGGTTTACATTAGAAATTCTTTAGAAATGATCAATAACCTCTTTTCACAAGTGTTTAAAATTTGAGCTTTCTAGTAAAGTTTTTTTTTTCAATCTTCAAAAACTCTTTTCAAGTTAAAAGATAAAAATAATAGTTAAAAATTAATAAAAAAAGGTTTTTGACATTAAAAAATATTTTTGGTCAGTTTAAAAAGTTATACCAAATAAGAATGAAGTGAATAGTGGTGTTTTAAAGCATTATTTACTTTTATTTTTCTAACTGTAATGAAAGTTACGAGTAAAACAATAGTATTGTTCATGGTAGTATCGTTCATTAATTTATGTTTTAAATTATCTCATTAATGATGCTATTTAAAATTAAAATAATTAACACATAATAATTACTGGTTAGTTAAAAATTATTTAAAATATAAATTTAATACTCTAATTTTGTAAGCATATTTTTTGCACCTGTCAGAGTCCACAGAGTCAGAATCCACAGCGTGGCGACAAGAAAGTAGGAACCACACTCAAAGCAAATTCAAGAGTGGGCCGTGTTTCTTTCTTTTGACAGAGTGGGACAAAGCATTTATTGCCTTGAAATTTGCTGGCTTGTGTCTTTTGTTTTGGCGCCCCTTTCGCTGAATGTTGAAGTCGAAATTGTTGATTTATGAAGCCATTTTTTGGCTGTGCAAGGAGGGCTCTCTTCAGAGCTCAGTATCGCAATTGAGAACATTCATTTCGTGAATGCCAGAGAAGTATTCGGGACTTTTAATATAGAGAAAAATATTCTTAAGCATGTTGTTATTTTATAAAAGCGTTTGCTTCTCAATATGGCTATTTTAGGTTCGTAATGTACTGTGTAACTAATTAGAGTTAGAATTTGAAGATCTGTTTCAATTTTATTATCACAAAACTCAACTTACAATAATGAGCTTAGCTCAGTATTTATAGTAGAATCTAATGCTTGTTAATCACGCCAATTATAGCTAAGCAATCTAACTAACAAAATAACAAATACACAATTAACAATAGCTGATTTTCTAACTAATTCCAGCCACATCCAACTGCATGGGAATCTCTTCATAACAGTTTTGCCACCTGGAATTCTCTAGCTTTTCACGTGCACCTTTCACTCTCACTCCTAGGCTAGCTACTGGATTTACAGCTGGCTTGATTCCAGCTGGCACTCCAACGTGTGTTGCATGAAGTTCAGCTTCATCAGCTAGTTCAACACCCCTTCTCAAACTTAAGTCTTTTGGGAAGACTTTAAGTTTGCTTCTGAAGAAGCTGAACTTGGGATAAGTAAGAGATTTAGTTAATATGTCAGCAACTTGATCATTTGTAGATACAAATGCAATTTCAACTTCTTTTCTTTTAACTTTGTCTCTCACAAAGTGAATGTCTATTTCTATGTGTTTTGTCTTAGAATGCATTACTGGATTTGTAGCTATAGCAGCATCACTTGTGCTATCACTTAGCAGTAATGGAGTGTTCTGAAGCCTGACATCCAATTCTATAAGAATAGAGCAGATCCAAGTTAGTTCTGAACAAGCCAATGCCATAGCTCTGTATTCTGATTCTGCTGATGATTTTGAAATTATACTCTGCTTCTTTGAACTCTAGCTGATTAAGTTTTCACCTAAGTATACACAATAGCCACTAGTTGATCTTCTATCATCAATATCACTTCCCCAGTCTGCATCAGTATATATCACAAAGTCTACAAAATCAGATCTCCTGAAAGTCAAACTATAATCTATTGTTTCCTTGAGATATCTCAGTACTCGTTTGCAAGCAATCCAGTGAGGCTGTAAAGGATTAGACATGAAGTGGCTTAACTTATTTATAGCATATGCTATTTCAGGCCTTGTTAAGACTGCATATTGTAATCCTCCAATAGCTTTCCTGTATTGAGTTGCATCAGTAATGATTTCACCCATGTTTTTGCTCAATTTCTCTGTTGTGGCCAGAGGAGTATCAGTTCCCTTGAAGTTTCTCAAATCAAACTTGGCAAGTAGATCTTTTACATACTTTGACTGGGATAATACCAAAGTTTCATCATTTTTAATAACTTCAATACCAAGAAAGAAATTAAGATTTCCCAAATCTTTAAAAGCAAAAGTACTGTTGAGATTACTGATGAGTTGTTCTATTTCAGCATTGTTATTTCCAATCACTATTATATCATCTACATAAATCAACAACAAGATCATATCATTTCCACTTCTCTTAAAGAATAAGGATGTGTCTGACCTGGTTCTGGTAAACTGCCAAGACTCCAAAACTGATATAAGTTTATCAAACCAAGCTCTTGGTGCTTGCTTCAATCCATAGAGGGCCTTTTTTAGCTTACACACATAGTTTGGATGTTCTGAATTCTCAAACCCTTATGGCTGAGGCATGTACACAGTTTCACTGAGTTCTCCATTGAGAAGTGCATTATTGATATCTACTTGTCTCAGCTTCCAGTTGTTTATAACAGCAAGGCTTAGTACAATCCTTATAATTGCTACTTTAACCACTGGACTGAAAGTTTCTTGATAATCAATCCCTTCTGTTTGTAAAAACCCCTTAGCTACCAAACGAGCTTTGTATTTGTTGCTTGATCCATCTGAGTTCTGTTTGACTCGATAAATCCATTTGTTCCCAACCAGTTTCATATTCTTTTCTGGAGGAATTAAACACCAAGTCTGATTTCTCATTAAGGCATTGAACTCTTCCTGCATTGCTTGTTTCCACTTGTGGTTATTCAAAGCATCATCTACACTTGAAGGTGTGTCAAGGGACAGAGATTTTTCAGTGTTAAAGTTTTGGGTTTAAAAATGCCATTTTTAGCTCTAGTTGTCATAGGATGTGAAGGTCTAGGTTGATATGTAGGCTGAGATGTTTCTGGAATTTTGTTGTTTGGTTCAGAAGGAAAAGATGTTTGAGGAGATTCATGTGTACTGTTTTCATTATCATGCATTGAATTTGTTTGATAAAAAATGTTGTCAGGATTTTGTTCATTATAAGGATTATCTGAGCTAGTTGTGTCATCCAATGAATTTGTACTTGCTGCTGTTGCCTCATGATTTTGAGTTTCTGAAGGAAATGATATTGAAAGAAACTTACTAAGTGGGTTTACAGATTCTAATGCATGAGTGGACTTAGGGACCATGAACTTTGAATCATTTTTTAAGGGAAAAGAATTCTCATTGAAATTAACATGAGCAGCAATATAAATTCTGTCATTTGAATTCATACACAGATAACCCTTGTGCTGTTTACTGACACCTAAGTTAACACATTTTGAGGTATGAAAATCAAGCTTATGACTGTTGTATGGTCTTAAGAAAGGGTAACATTCACAACCAAAGATTTTGATTTGTGAGTAACTTGGTTTCTTGGAATAAAGGGCTTCAAAAGGTGTTTTGTGATTCAATGTAGGTGTACTGATTCGGTTGATAAGATAGGTAGCATTGTAGAATGGTTCCCACCAAAACTTAAGAGGTATATCAGCTTAAGCAAGAAGTGTGAGTCCAGTTTCAACAAGATGTCTGTGTTTCCTCTCAGTTTTCCCATTTTGGTGATGTGTATAAGGGCATGAATATCTTATATCTATCCATTCACTTCTGAGATAAGGTTCAAAGTCTTTGTATTCTCCCCCCATATCACACTGAATTGTTTTGATTTTCAGCTCTAAGCTTTTCTCAATTTGATTTTTAAAAACAATGAAGGCTGACAGTGCTTGAGACTTGTTGGTTAACCCATAAATCCAGGTGTAGTTTGTTTTGTCATCAATGAAAGCAATGTAATATTTGAACCCCTGGTTTGAGATGGTTGGTGCTGGACCCCAAAGATCACTGTGTATGATCTCAAGGGCAGTAGAAGATTTTGACTCATTACCTTTAAAAGATAATCTATGCATTTTTCCATATTGACAAGCTTTGTAAAAGGACAACTTAGACATTTTATTTCCAAATGAGATATTACAAGCTGACATGGTTTTTCTAAGATCAGAAGAATTTGGAAGACCTAATCTCATGTGCCAAAGATCAAGAGTTTTGTTAATTCTTTGGTCTTTACAGCTTGTACAGAGTTCTTTAGAAACAACTGATATCATAGACTCTGGTTTATTTATTTTACAAACTGAAAACAAACTAGAATATGAAACAGAAGACAACAGAATATACTTGACTTGAGAGTGATTTAGAGGTAAGTTCAGCAGCTTGTACAGTCCATCTTTAGCCACACCTTTCATGAGAACAATCCCCATTCTCTTGTCCTTAACAACACAAAATGTTTTGTTAAACTCAATGCATATATTGTTGTCATTCAAAAGTTTTGATATGCTGATAAGATTTTTGGTTATTTGAGGTACATAGAGAATGTGGTTTAGTTTAATGTGTTTCTGAATATCAGGTTCAAGTGTGCCAAGCAATGTATAACCAACAGAAATAATTTCAAGCTTAGAACCATTACCTACTGCAAGCTGATGATTACCTTTGTATTCAGAACTTATGCTTAAGTTGTTGAGATCATTAGTAACATGATTTGTTGCACCATTGTCAAGATACCAGCCTCTACTTTTAGCTTCTGCACCTTCAGCCACATAAGCACTTCTTTTGTTTCCTGCAAAATTAGGCACATAGTTTTTCTTAAACCTATACCAGCAGGTTACAGCAGTGTGATTCTTCTTGGAGCAGATTTGACATGGTCCTTTAGGTATTTCTTCATCAGCTGGAGCTTTCCCTTTCATCTTCTCTTGAGTTGGATTAAAGTTTCCACCACCAGAATTAATTCCATATTGCCTTCCACTCTGATTAGTAGGATTTCCAGAATTGTTGAAACTTGATTGCCAATTCCTCCTCTGGTTTCCTCTGTAGTAAGTAATGTTTGCTTGATAATCTAAACCACTAACAGAGTTCTGATGTTCAATTCTATTTTCTTGGCTCAACAACATACCATACACCTCTGATGGAGTTATGCTTTCTGACTTAGCATTGATTGTAGCAACAATTGAGTCATACTCAGGTCCAAGACCAGCAAGTAGACACAATACAAAGTCATCATTGCTCATATGATTACCAGCAGCTCTAAGAGCATCTAAATTCATCTTTATCTCAGTATAATACTTATGAACATTCAAGGATCCTTTTCTAGTTGTCTGGAGTTGAGTTCTTAAGTGAAGAACTCTTGATCTAGACCTAGCACCAAACTGTCCAGCAAGTGTTTGTCATACCTCTAGAGATGAGCTTGCTCCAACAACAACGCTTAACACTTCTTCACTTAGAGTTGAAAGCAGCCAGCTCATGAGTTGTTGATCAACTTTTCTCCAGATCTGGAATTGTGGATTTACCACGGTGATCACAGTTTGATCATTACCAACATTGACAATCATTCGACTTGGAGGATTCTTAGTGTTGTCAATTAGATCTTCTAGCTCGTTTGCATTGATTGTGGCAATTACTTGAGATCGCCATAGCAGATAATTGTTGTTTGTGAGTTTGATCGGAGTGTTGAAGATAAAAAAGTTAATCGATGGATTGTTAATTGAGTTTGTGATCGGATTTGCATTTGAGCTCGAAGCTCGAGTGCTTGTGGCTTGAAAATCATTGCTAGCCATTGAAACAACAAAGCTCTGATACCAAGTTAGAATTTGAAGATCTGTTTCAATTTTATTATCACAAAACTCAATTTACAATAATGAGCTTAGCTCAGTATTTATAGTAGAATCTAATGCTTGCTAATCACGCCAATTATAGCTAAGCAATCTAACTAACAAAATAACAAATACACAATTAACAATAACTGATTTTCTAACTAATTCCAGCCACATCCAACTGCATGGGAATCTTTTCATAACAGTTTTGCCACCTGGAATTCTATAGCTTCTCACGTGCACCTTTCAATCTCACTCATAGGCTAGCTACTGGATTTATAGCTGGTTTGATTCTAGCTGGCACTCCAACGTGTGTTGCATGAAGTTCAGCTTCATCAGCTAATTCAATAGTTAGGACATTGATGTTGAATTTTTTTTTTGGTAATTGTTTGATTCACTATTTTTAATGGGAAAACATGTGTCACGATTATCTAAACTACTTGTGAATTCTGAAATTATTGTAAGTAAAATATGTATGTTTTATCTTTTGGTAAACATGCTCTCATGAGTGGAAATCTATTTTGAAATTTCAATTAATAATATTGTAAGGAAGGCATTCGAAAAAATAACAAAAAGTAGGGGTATGGTGTCATAGGGGCACCATAGCTGGACCCTCGTTTATAATCAAGTTTATTGAAAAAATAAACAAAGGTTCAATATTTGAAAAGATCATAAAATAGTTTTTCATTGCTGCTCAAAATTAATCCACATGTATCAAAATTTCATTTTATTCATTAAATAACAAAATGCAGAAGGCAAGCACTAGTGCTAAAAATAAACTAAAAATTAAAAACTCACAATCTTCTTGGTTACATAGAATTTAAACAACAATATTTTTTGAATAAATTTGAGAAGCTGAAAAAAAAAGTGTCTAAGAACAAACATAATTCTTAAGTGAACAAAGATTCTTGTACCAAGAGCAACATTATAAATTTAACCACTCCAATGTGTAAATCCACATATTGCTATATTCGGTAAATGCCTTGGCAACCTACACATGCAAAAAGAGGGAAAAGAATCAGTGCAATGTTAAAAAAGTAAAAATATTAACCAATGAATATAAACAATAGTAATATGCTAACTGAAGACATAGACCACATACCATTGTGTTTAAAAAAAAATGATGTTATATAACATTCAATTTTCTTGGTGTTCAAATTGATCCACACCATAGTTGTTTTAATCCTACATTGTATGTTTGTATATTAGACAACATATAGATAGTTATTTAAATAATCAATTCAAAAGGCGAAAAAAAAAATGACTTAAGTGAGGCCACTGTCCATATACAACTGTTGGCAAATATGAAGATGGACCACGCTATATAGATAAATATGCTCTATTTTAGAGATTAAGTGTGTATAATGATTTTCAAGTATTGCCTAGTTTAAATGAGGCGCTCGATCAATTCCTTGAAGGAGGCTAGTAAAACTTAAAGTTATGAATCGATGGATTTAATGCTGAAAATTGTTGCTTGGTTGTTGGATGTGATGAACCACTAGTAGATACATTTTTCTATTGTCCTGCATAAGAGATGATACTTATTCAAACAAATGAAGTTTATATAAAGAGCAATTAGTCATAGACCTCTTTATGCAAAAAAAAAAAAAAGAAAAAGAAATAAAGAAAGTAAATTTCTACCTTTTGTAGTTTTCCTTTTTTGCTTCTCCAAATTAGTTTTTATTCTAGCATCTGCCAATCCTTTAGTCTTTACTTTTGCTGGACTCAAAACCAATTTCTCATGAATGAACAACATCATGATTGGAACGATCATCTGTTTTCTTTGAATTCTCAAATATACTCATTATTTTCATATCACCCTCCAAAAGCTTCATTGTATGGGCTAACGGTTTTTTTAACAATCATTGTTCAAGAAAACACTCAATGACACTATACTATAAATTACAGTTCCTGCATGCATTAGTTCACTAAAGCGTAATAATTGCCCATACTTGGTATTGTTACGTGATAAGTTAGCAGTACCATTTCCCATTATAAGTCCTTTCTTTGCTTCTTTAGTCCACCTCTTTAATAAGTAACACTCTAGTAGGTTCGTGAAATTATGTAAATAAAAAACTTTTAGAGCATGACAACACAATATCCTCATCGAGTGAAATAACTTAAATAAGCATGAAATATCCATAGTGGTTGAATTATAATCAATAATAAATACTCTTTGTTGCCCTTCTTCATTTGCTTTATATACATAAACCTCATCGTTTTTACAAATTTCTTCCATCCTCACAGCCATGCAACCCATATACTCTTTTTCAAATATATCAAACATCTTATTTGTGTAAGTTTGTACTGTTGGCTTAAAATTTCACTTTTTATTATGAGATGAAAAATGCCATGCTTGTAACTATATTCATGTAACTATATTCATCTTGCAACTCCTCTAATCATATCTCGTTTGCTTTATTGTCATAATGCTCAGCAACTATAATGAGCTCCATTGTTTTTGTTGAAATTTGATGAAAAACATTATTTGTACTCTCACGACTTCATATTTGTAGAAAATGTACACAAACTAAAAGCTGGACACCACTTCTCTTTAAGAGAATACAACTTTTTGAGCCATGAATGCGCTTCTAATTTGAACTTTTTAATCATCTCAACCCAAGAAGCTTTAAATTCTGTTGCATTGCTACACCCATAAAAGCACTTCTTGTAATATTGCTTGAACTAAGGTCTTGTATAATAAGTAGCAAGCTGTTGTGTGGCATTTTTAGCAAAATGCCAAATACACAATCGCTGACATGCTATTTCATTTGCATTTGACATTGCTTTATCCTTATCTGTAAAAATGCATTTTGGTTGTTTGTTTTCCATTGCCTCCAGAAATGTCTCAAACAACCCAATAAATGACTCTGTGGTCTCATCATACAAAAAGGCATAACAAAACAATACATTCTTTGAATGGTGATTAACACCCGCAAATGGAGCACATATTAAATTATATTTGTTAGTGGAAAATGTAGTATAAAAACAAATAGCATCAACAAATCAATCATAATCTAACTTTGATCTATTGTCTCTCAAAAAAATTCGTCATGCAATTATATTGATCAACTTGTATTGAATAAACAAAGCAAGGATCCTCACATTGTCTTCGTTTAAATAATTGAGCAAAGCTTGATTTGTTTCAATCATCTTATCCTTGTTTTTTTGTTCTTTAAGAAGTTGAGATTCTTAGCCCCACCAACTTCATTTGCTAAATTGGAGCATGACTTCGACGCTCTTATCCCACATTACCCATAGAATAGACCTTATTACAGCCCCATGAGCACTAGGTATTTTTCAGCTAGATTTTAGAAATTGCCTTTCTTCAGGTTTGCAAGTTCATGGTTATGATATGAGAATATATGAGGAATTATCCACTCTTCATCATTGACAGTAGATCGAATCATAGCTTTACAATCTATTCTTGTTTCCAAGTGATTAACCTTCTTCGCCTTATATGAGTTTTCATCTAATTGAAATCCTTGTTTCGAACAAATTAATAAATTCACATTGCTGAATTTTATTTGATGTATCTCTTTGAATGTTCCATCTGCGGATACTAAAGTCTTTTCTCAAAGCATAATTATTGTATAAATTATATGCTTCTTCGTCAGAATTAACTTTCATCCCCACTTTAATGAGTTCTTCCTGCTCTTTATCACTTGAATGATCCAATGATATTATTGACCTGGTCATTAGAAACTAATACACCCTTATTATTATTACGAATAACGTAATTAATTTGAAAAAAAAGATTAGAGAACCATGCATAGTCTAATTAATTTTGTATAAGGGAAACAAAAATAAGTTAACAATAACCTGATGAATGGCAAAATAAATGAGGGATAGAGAGAAAATAATGGAGGAGTTGCAGGGAAGTTGAGAAGCTTTTCAAATCAGATGTTCTGATATTTCTAATTAAGCTTGTGGCAATGTTTTGCAGGAAAATGGATTTGTGAATGGGAAGCGGAAGGAGCATCAAAGCGAGATTACTAAAGGCATATTTTTGCAGGGGAATGGAGTTGTGAATGGGAAGAAAAAGGAGGACGAAAACGACATCAACAAAGATTTGCAAAGGCACTTTATTCAATTTATTAAATTATAATTTATAATAAATTAACGTTTCTTGGTTTTTTATTCTTAGAATTTGGAAGAGGGAAGAGAAATTTACTTAAATCGCGTAAGTGCACGTTTAGTCAAGTCAAGTTGGGCTTTACCCGAAAGACTCTTTTTAGTTCTCTGTTTTGTTCAATCTCAAAATCAAAAAAATTAATTGATTAATAGAAATAACTAAAAATAAAACACGTGTAAAATAACATCTATCATACATCATAATCCATTACACTAACATAATGTTAAAAAATAAATCTAGAAGTTCAAAGCCTCGTTAAAAACTAAACATTAAACTTTTAATTTTGATCAAATCCTATATAATAATTCATTATTATTTGAATAAGTAATTAGTAATGAAATATTAAAAATGTTATTATTACTAATTGTGTGGATTGATGGATTGAATTAAAATTTTTCAACCCAACTCAACGCGTAATTATTGTGGGTTGGTAAAAATTAATTTACCTGAGTTGGAAGCACTTATTAACCCAACTCATATTATGCACGTTGTGCTGATTTTTGCGTATGCCCACATGAGACAACTTATCTTATGAATTTGGGATTTTTTTTTAATTGGACTAGTAAAAACCAATTAGCAATCCAAATGTGGGAGTATTATTAGTAATCACACAAATTAGACCAGTAAACTCCCTCCTTTTGTCTCCAATATGCAGCTTACGAGGCATTATTTATTAAAAATGAATATGCCCTACCAGTTCTATTCAATTCCCCCCTTATACTACTGATGAACATAGGTAATAACTAATGAAACAAGTTAGTTTAATATATATGATTTTAAGGGCATAGTTTTTGCCTTTTTCCTTTTTTTTTTTCCCTTGATAATCCAAGCATCGATGCTAGTGTTCCTATTTTGATAAATCGATGCTGGTCTTATCACCTGTCTGTGGCATTATGGCTTTGGCTAAGCAAGCATCTTTGTTCTCGGTTTATGACACCAAGCTGCTTCACCATCCTCACCAGATCTTAAGCGTTTTTTAGAATTTATAAAGTTTTATTTCCCGCAATTCTAAAATATCAATGCAGAAAATTAATCAATTTATTAGGTTTAATTTGTTTATCATCATAAGGTAGTGGCCGATGGAGAGAATGAGAGAGAAGAAGATACAAGGAAAATCTGAAGAGACAGAAACAAACGACAAGATGGGAGAGGGGGATAACATTTAAGGGGTTTACTCAATAAGAAATCGTGGTTATTATTGGAATTGAAGGGATTTGATGAGGAGCTTTATAATCTTTATGCAATTTAATGGGTAATAAAAACAAAGGGGGTTTTAAGAGGTATTTGAAAGAGAGCTAATAGTTAAACTCTTTTTTTAGTGGAACCAGTGAAGTCCGCTCAACATCCCTTTTTTTTTATACCCATTACAATATTAAAATGAATTCACTCATTTAATTTTAAAAAAAAAAGTAAATTTTACTATGCACACGATCTTTTAAATGCAAAAACATTAAATACTTTTTTTTTTAATTTTTAACCCCATAAAATTTCATCATTCCTAAATCATTTTATATTCATTTCCTTCTCTCTAATCATACCTATCTTATTCCATAAATACCCTGTAACTTTAGAAGTACAAGATGACGGTGATTAATTAAAGAAAAGAAGCTGAATTTTACAATTGTTTTCTTGAATTCGCCAAAAAAGGGGGGGGGGGGGGGGGGGGGGGGGTTTCCACGAGCAAGAAGGTTAGCAATACGAAAAGGAAAGGAAACTCTGCATTGTTGCCAAACCAAGACAATTTCAATTGCAGATCAAAGAAAAATAATGGAGAAAGTTGATAAAATTCAAAATAAGATGAATTCTCGAAGGAGGAAAAAAAAAAAACTGAATGCAGTAATCAACAACGGCACAAATTATGCACCAATAATAATCTAATGAATTTTGAAAACTATGACAGTCGTAGTTGAAGTAGCAAGACAATGATGGGTAATTTGTTCTTCACAAATGTGACAACAAAACATGAATAAAATATAAATAAAAATTGAATTCTTGAACACATGCAATAACAAGTTCCTCCCACTTCTTCCACTATTTTGAATTGTTAAAAAGAAAAAAAAAGGGCAGTATTCTACATGTGGGTGCCAAAAGTTCGTAATATGAAGTCGGCAACTCGTGGGTGTGAAAGTTTGCACAAGACATGATGAAATTGTGGGCGTATCATGTAATTTTGCACATGGATAAAATTATAATTCCAAAGAAGGGGTTTCCTCAGCATATTGGAGGAGTGCTGATAGCATCAATCTTTTTATTCTTTTGTCATCATCTCTGTCTCTTAAAAGCCCAGCTCCGATATTCTCTCTATTTTGTTTTCAATGTAAATTTATTGAATTTTAATTATTATTTTTAAAAATATCTTAATCTTTTACAACTAGTGATTTACTAAATATCCTCACTTTAATTTGTTATAGCAATTGTAGTTATAGTATTGCACCTCAATATCAAAGAAGATCTAAAAAATTTTTGATATTAAAAAATATTTTTGAACAACTGTGAAGCTATAAAGATTTTATTTCTATTTTCTCTTTAAAAATACAAATGTTTTGATTCCTATTTTTAGAAATCGATTTAAACATTTCAATAACATTCAGTACCAACGTGTGAAAACCCTCTTACATAAAAAAGAACCCAAAAAATATTTTGAAGAATCAAACAAGAAAAGCAATGAATTAATTCACAGATCCAACAACAGTGCCTTGGAGCCAGCTTCATCACCGTGAATGTTACGTACGGTTACAAAATATACCACATGACAAAATATATTAAATTAGAATCTATGTTTTTTTTTTTATCTCATCCTTAATTTAATATAATTAGCGATGAATAATAATAAAAAATAAAAAATAAATAAATAACAGCTAGGTGCCTAGGGCCCTGCCATTTATTTCCTCTCCTACTGGGGTGCCGGTCAGACCCCCTTAACTGGTGACCATATACTTCAAATATTTCCCATTTATTCTTGGTAGATCTTTGATATCAACAGGAGCATGATTTTCTTTGAACTTTTGATTCAATGAAATTTCCATTTTTAACGAGTCCACCTGGATGGTGATCGGTTTCAATTACTTGATAATAATGGAACAATTTTGTTCCACATGTTCTATGGCCAACAGCTTTTCAAAAAGATACGTTCTTTATGGACTGCCGTGCCGTGTTCCAATTCCTCACAGTAAGCGATTGATGGGGAAGAACAAGAAGGAAAATGATACCAATTAACTATGTGTTGTGCGCGGAATGCGGAATCAAGAATACCAAATAATTATGGAAAAATAAATGACACAAGAATTACGTGGTTCGGTAATTAAACCTACATCCACGGAGGCAAGAAAGAATAATTGTTTATTTAACAATTAATAGAGTACAAATATTTGAGTAACGAATCTCACTTCTCAGAAACCCAAATATACCCAGTACTCTCACACTCTGCAGGAAAGATAAATTCCCCAGACACACTTCTCTCACTTCTCTCAAAAGCTTAGAAACTTATAAGCTTAACAATTTTGGGATACAAAAGAATGGAAGAAGTGCCATCTATTTATAGGAAAAACAATGGCACTATTGCACCAACCCCTTTACTATTCCACCTAACCTAAGCAAATAGTCAATGGTGTCCATTTGGCAAATTTGGCAAATTTGACAAATTTGCCAACTTTCCATTTTTTCTTCAAATGTTTGGTAGCCATTTGAAATTTTGCATGCATTTTTGAATTTGAATGTCACGTGCATGACTTTTAAACAATTCTCCACCTCAGCGAAAATTTGTCCAAATCTGAGCCGACTACCAACGAACCCTCATCCCCAAAGTGATCCTTCAATAAGGATCCAGAATGGCTGTGTCGATTCGACTGCCTACGTACCCAAAATTTGGGATCAAGCCAACCGTAGTTCATAATTCCCGAAGGACGTATCTTAACACAATCGAAGGATTTGAATTAATTTCAAGCAATGTTGAAACTTAACTCCAGAAACTACCTTCGTCAACATATCTGATGAATTATTTTTGGTATCGATCTTACTCAACAACACAACACCGCTCTCGATAATCTCTCTCACATAATGATATTTCACATCTATGTGCTTCATCCGAGCGTGATATGTTTGATTCTTCGCAAGGAATATCACACTTTGATTATCACAGAAGACCGCAATGTTCTCCTAGATTACCCCCAAATCACCTAACAAGCCTTTCAACCAGATAACTTCTTTTACAGCTTTCGTTGCTGCCATATACTCTGCTTCCGTAGTGGACAGAGCAATTGTCGATTGTAGAATCAACCTCCAGCTAACCAAACCTCCACCCAATATGAATACGTAGCCCGTTGTTGATCTTCGCTTGTCAAGGTCTCCAGCGAAATCAGAATCACAATACCTAACACATTGTTGAACACAATCCTTCTTGAACAATAACCCAACATCAACTGTCCCATACAGATATCGGAGAAGCCACTTTACCGCAAGCTATTGATTTTTACCCGGATTGTGCATGTATCTACTAACCATGCTTACTGCTTGAGATATATCGGGCCTTGTGCATACCATAGCATACATAAGACTACCCACAGCACTAGCATCTGGAACACGAGCCATGTAATCGCACTCCTTTTGAGATTTAGGACATGAAGAAGAGCTTAATTTGAAATAAGGAGTTAGAGGTGTACATACCGGTTTAGTTTTGTCATCCATGCAGAATCTTTCTAGCACTTTCTTTAAATAAGACTCTTGAGTCAACCATACGCTCCCATTCTTCTTGTCTCTACGAATCTCTATCCCAAGTATTCTCTGTGCATCACCCAAGTCTTTCATCTCGAACTCAGAAGCCAGCTGCTTCTTTAATATTTCGATCTCATCTCTATTCTTCGAAGCTATAAGCATATCATCGACATAGAGTAACAAATAGATGAAAGCTCAATCTGGTAGTCTTTTAAAGTAAACACAATGATCGTGTTCACTTCTGGTGAATTTCTGCCATTGTATAAATTGATCAAATCTTTTGTACCATTGCCTTGGCGATTGCTTCAGTCCGTACAAAGATTTAATCAACTTACACACATGATTCTCCTTTCCAGCAACTCTGAAACCACAAGGCTGAATCATATAGATTTCCTCTTCCAAATCTCCATGTAAGAACGCTGTCTTAACATCCAATTGAGCCAACTCTAACTCATATTCTGCAACTAAGGCAAGTAGGATACGAATGCAAGTATGTTTTATAACTGAAGAGAAAACTTCATTGTAGTCAATACCTTCCTTTTGAGCAAAATCTTTTGCCACGAGCCTTGCCTTGTATCGAGGAGTTGTTTGATTCGGAGATCCTTGCTTTTTGGTGTAGACCCATTTATTGCCAATAGCCCTTTTCCCCTTTGGTGACTTTACAAGTTCCCAAGTCTAGTTTTGATGGAGAGATTTCATCTCTTCCTCCATGGCTAACTTCCACTGATCAATTTCACTGCTGCGTAATACTTCACCGAAAGTGTTGGGGATGCCATCATCAATAACTAGAAGTGCATAGGCTACCACCATATCTTTAGTAAGTCATCTGGGTTTCTTTATCTCTCTTCTTGGCCTCTTTGTTGCTATAAAATTATCATTATCTACATCATCAGTTGTTTCTTCATTTTGTGGGACATCAGAAGAAACAACCTCTTCTTCAACTCTAGGTGTCACCTCCATAGTTGAACCTTTCTTTGATGTAGAACTAACTGGTACATATGGAGTTGCATCAAACTCCACCCGCTGCAATACCTCTTTGGCCTTGTTCTCCACCTGTTGAGAACTTGAAGCTTTCATCATTGAAGCTTCATTAAATGTGACATCTCTACTACACACAAATTTTTGCCTTTGAGATCCCAAAGCTTGAAGCCCTTTACTTCACCTTTGAATCCTACAAAAATAGTTTTTCTAGCACGAGGATCCAGTTTACCATCTTTGACATGATAATAAGCTGGACACCCGAATACACGAAAGGAATCTAGTCTTGTGCATACTTTCTAGACCACATTTCCATAGGAGTTTTACCTCTAATTGCAGCAGAAGGCAACTGGTTTACCAAGTGACTTGCGTAGCTCACAGTTTTAGCCCAAAACTTTTTATTTAAACCAGCATTAGATAACATACACCGTACTTTCTCCAGTAAAGTACGATTCATACGCTCAGCCACACCGTTCTGTTACGGAGTATGTCTCACCGTAAAATGTCTTTTAATACCCTCGTTCTGACATACTTGCAAGAATGGATTAGAAGTATAATCACCCTCATTATCAGATCGTAATACTTTGATCTTTCTGCTAGTTTGAGTCTCCACTAATTTTTTCCATTTCACGAAAATCTCTAGAACCTCATCCTTTGCTCGCATGGTGTACACCCACACACGTCTAGAGAAATCATCAACAAATGTAACAAAATAATGGCTTCCACCAATTGATGCAGTCTTGGTTGGTCCCCATACATCACTATGAACATATTCAAGGATCTCACGAGTATCGTGATTAGCTGTACCAAACTTGACCCTTGTTTTCTTGTCTACTACACAATGCTCACAGAAATTTAATTTACAGGTTTTGGTACCTTTTAAGAGTCCATGCCTCATCAAAGTTTACAAAGACTTCTCTCTAGCATGTCTCAGTCGTACATGCCATAGCTTGGTGGTGTCACTGTGTGCCTCAACAACATTTGCTTCATCAGTTGTACCTCCCTTCAAATAGTACAGATTGTGACGCCGAACCCCTTACAGAATCACCATAGCCCCATGTGTAAACTTCATTGTGCCATCTTCAATGGTAACCTTGTAGCCTTTAGCTTCCAAAGCACCCACGGAAATTAGATTTTTCTTTAAAGCTGGAACAAATCTAACCTCTTTGAGTTCTCTGACCATTCCATCAAACATTTTGAGCCGAATTGTTCCTATCCCCATTGTGTGACAAGGTTGATTATTTCCCATCACAACTGCACCAGATTCCAGATTACGAAAATCCGTAAACCATTCCTTAATAGGACACAAATGATAAGTTGCTCCAGTATCAAGTATCCACTCGCTCGAACTAGCCACGTATGCTGCAGGAGTAATACTTAGTGAATAATCAGAGCCCTCATCTTTCCGTGCCATGTTTGCTACTGTAGGTTTCTTCTCATCTCTTTTTTGAGCCTTTGGACAATCTTTCCTCGAATGACCCTTTTCATGACAAAAGGCACACTCGTCTCGAGCTATATTTCTGCTTCTCGATTTGGATCGAGAATTCTTTCCACCACGCTTCTTCTGTTTCTCCATCGCCCAATCTCTGCTCACCAAACCTTCAGACAATACTCGTTCAGAATTTTTATCATTATTCCAAATCTCTAAGCTAGTCAATGTTGTGCAAACATCTTTAAAGACGATCACACCATTCCCATATATCAAAGTAATCACAAAATGGCTATATTCATCTGGTAGTGAGTGTAACAAAATCATAGCCTTAATTTCATCCTTAATATCTTCATCAAGATTCTTCAAATCAGCAAGTAACTTTTCAAATCTTGAAACATGATTGTGCATTGACACCCCAGGCTTCATTCGAAAACCATATACTTGGCTCATTACATGAAGGCAATTTTCAGGACTTTTCACCAGGTACTTCTCCTCCAATGTACGCCACAAAGTCACCGCACACTCCTCATCTTTCACCAAGTATTTCACCTCCTTGGTCAAACAAGATCTGATCTGACCACATGCTTTTTCATTCATACGATCCCTGATGGTTGTCGAAGCCAACAAAAATAAATTCCTATTCTAAATAAATTATGTGTAATGATTGAGCAGGGTCGTGTCCACAGAGATCGGTAATTATTTAAATCCTTTTGAAACGTAAAACTTAAAATGGGGGAATTGTTGACAATAATAAGAATCAAATTAAAATAACAAGAATGCAAATTAAAGTTGTAATTCAAATTGAAGAAAGCTCTGGTTGAAGGAATTAACTCAGCTTGATTTGACTACTGATCATTGATTCAAATATAAATTATTATTACTTATGAATAGACCGATTATAGCTACTGAGACCCTCTAATAGCCAATCTCTCCTTAACTAGTCGATAACCAAGGTACAACCGTTGGTTATTTCCCTAATCAATAGACAACCCTAGATACGATCATATGATTTAATTAATTGATAGCCTGAAAAACCAGAGAGACCCAAATCCTAATCAACACATACGATGATTCATTTAAATTAGATTGTTTATTCTCATAACACAACTCACTGCTATGTTATTTGTCACAAACATTAAAATCTTCATACGATGAATCCTTTAATTGACAATAGATTAAGTTGATAATTAAATAGTGGCCAATTACCTAATTAACAAACATAATCATGAAACTAATTCAGAGAATAAATAAATACCCAAAAAGTAATAAAACAATTAAAGCATAAGAAAGATCTCACAGTAGTGATAAATCAAAGCTTCATTAACCTTCAACCAGAAAAAATAAGTTTAGTTCTTCATAGAGAGAAGAGAAAAATTAGATTTAGGGTTTCTTTCTTTTTCTCCAATCCCCATTTTTCACAATAGATTCCTCCCTTAAATACTCTCTCTCTCTTCTCTTTTAGAGTTCTATTTAAAATAAAATACTAATATCTAAAATATTAAATTCGTAATTACAAAAATAACCAAAAATATAAAATACGTTAAATTAAAACTGCAGGTTCGTAGTTGACAGCACGCGCCCACGCCTTATCAACAAAGTTCTTCTGACACTTATAATTTCTCCAAGAGAACAATCATCCTTAAACATCATCTTATAGCTCAATTTTATCACCAATCAATAGAATTGTACCTACAAAAGTAAAACACAAGTAAATCACTATTATTAAGTGCAAAACATAGATATTAAGGGAAGTAAACAATGCAAAACTAGTGCATAAATTGCACGCTAACAATCCCAAATTTCTTCATCATACAAGTGTCTTTTATTTTTCAGAACAACATCGAGATCAATTTGAATGAGGGCATCCATAACTTCGCGCCTCCACATGCCGAAGTTGATTTTCCCATCAAACTTTTCAACATTGATCTTCTGGCCTCCTATAATAGGTGCTGAATAGCGATTTGATAAATCTCGCCTCCTGTTGTGCAAATTTTAATGTACTCGCAAGCGCACGAATCTATTGTAGTATAGACTAATGGTGACGAGTGTCGATCCCACGAGGAGGTGGATTTTAATTATATATAGAATTAATTTTGTAAATGGGTAGTTGGATTTATGGGGGAAATGATTTGGAATAAGCTAATACTTAAATTAAAATGGCGAGAATAAATTCTAAAATTGGAATTGCAATGGAGAGAATAAATTGAAGAGAAAATCTATTAAATTGACGTACTTGGGTATCTGGATCCGTATCAACATGCATCATGGGCTAAATAATCCGTATTAATGCCAATTAAATCATGAGGGGGGAATCCACACCTCATGAACCACGCTCTAATCAATATGGTGCTAAGGGCTTATCGTGCCAAATAATAATAACCTTATACTAGAGAGCCGGTGTAACCAAGGCGGTACTAGACAAGATTAGTATTATTTGTCGACGAGAAGTCAAAACATCCACAAAAATTAGAGGGGAAGAGAAAGTAAATTTACCAAATTAAGCTCATGACACATGTTGAGACTTCACCTTCAACCCAAGCTTGAAAGAAAATTAGCCACTCATAATTGAACTAGGGGCAAAATGGGAATTTATTAAAATACGAAGAAAATACAAGATGGAGAGGGAATTACAGAAAATGGATCCCAAAAATGGATTCAGAGATATCAAATTAGGGGGGGGAGGCCCCCTTTTTATAGATACATGGAGTAAATCATGGCCATCGGATAAAAAACAGTTTGGACGCTCAGGATTGCGCCACGTCATCAGTCAACAGTCCACGGTTTGACCACGCGGATGAACAGTAACACGGTTTGACCCGACTTTGAACAGTAACGCGGTTTGACCCGGATGAACAGTAACGCGGTTTGGTTGAAAATAATCCTGTGTGATGCATGCACCGTACGCGAGATTTTTCGTCCACTGATATGCTGCCACGTCACCATCAACAGTACATAAGAATTTTAGTCCAACAGGATCGTGACACCTCATCAGTCAATGCCACATCATCGGTCAATGCCACGTCATCATCCGTCTATGTGAACAGTGTCGTGAACAGTAACGTATACAGTACCGTACACGTGAATAGTACCGTACATGTGAATAGTGCCATTTTTCCTTTTATGCTCCTCCTAAGGTTTTCGACCGTCCTGAGTTCAAAAGTGATGTCCGTTTTACCGTCTGATCTCTCCTTTATTGTGAAATGACTATAATGCCCCTAAAATACATAAAATACTTAATTAAAATAAAACACATGTAATTAAATCACAAGAAGGTTAAATATATAAAAGTAAGGGTTGTTAGTAAGACTTAAAATGTAAAATGACGGTTTTCTCCTTTATAAATATGCATTTTCTAACACTCAACACCTCCCACCTGAAGTGTCTCCTGAAATAGTGTCGGTAAATCTCTTCCTAATTCTGGAAGTTTCACCTTCTACTATTTTTTCAACGAACTATTTCCACTTGAAAAACAGTCTCTATGATTTTAATTTCGCGTGAATAAATGCACCAGGAAAGTTCCCAGGAAACTGGACAAGAACTCGGTCCCAATTAAAAACCAGAATCCTTAGACTCTTATCGTCTTTGTTGACAGAACTTTCCTAGACATGCAAAAATACACACTACTTACAATAGACTGTCGCCCAAGTACAAATGGCCGTCTCCACTGTATTCGTGAACAGTACCGTATCCGTATGTGAACAGTACTGTATACGGGAATAGTACCGTATACGTGAACAGTACCGTATACGTGAACAGTATCGTATCCCCCCAAGTACGAACCGTCGGCTCTGATACCACTTGTTGTGCGCAGAATGCGGAATCAAGCGCACCAAATAATTATAAAAAAATAAAGGACACAAGAATTATGTGGTTCGGTAATTAAACCTATATCCACAGAGGCAAGAAAGAATAATTATTTTTTTAACAATTAATAGAGTACAAATATTTGAGTAACGAATCTCACTTTCCAGAAACCCAAATATACCTAGTACTCTCACACTCTGCAGGAAAGATAAATTTCCTAAACACACTTCTCTCACTTCTCTCAAAAGCTTAGAAACTTATAAGCTTAACAATTTTGGGATACAAAAGAATGGAAGAAGTGCCATCTATTTATAGGGAAAACAATGACACTATTGCACCAACCCCTTTACTATTCCACCTAACCTAAGCAAATAGTCATTTGGCAAATTTGGCAAATTTGACAAATTTGCCAACTTTCCATTTTTTCTTCAAATGTTTGGTAGCCATTTGAAATTTTGCATGCATTTTTGAATTTGAATGTCACGTGCATGACGTTTCAACACTCTGCGCCTCTCTGGTGTGAATCTAGCCAAAATAACCCAAATGACTTCATCTCCTTTTTAATCTAGGCATCAATGATGTATGATGGGTGTGTATTACGAGTGGAGTATCCTCTGGAGGTCATAATTTGGACTATAGTTGTTTGTTTCCAATGTATAATATATCATTTTGAAACTTGCGATCAGATGAATCTAAAACAAAATAGTTCGTGTCATTTTATCCTGAGGTCAAGCTGAAAATTCTACTTTTTTTTTTGGCTGTTTTTGAGTTTTAGGATTTTTTCTTATTCTTCTAGGATTTTTTTTTTTAGAACTCAAGCCATCCATCTTTGTCAATTTTGTGTGCCACCGAATTGAAAAGAAGCACTCCTTATTTAACGTTTTCAACACCTAGAACCCTTCTTTTGTATTATTGAGAATCATTCAATAAACTCATTATTTAAATAAACTCATTATTTAAAAACCTTGTTTCTTCTATTAATCTACTTTCAATGTTTCCGTTTCGTCAATCAGATATCATGTTTCTTGTTTGACTGACTAGCTATTGTGTTTCTTGGATACGTTCATACTTGGTGATTTATTGTCATGCATTGCTTGGAAAAAAAAAAAAAAAACAGCCAGCATGGGTCATTAATTTTGCGCGACCAAGCTGCATGCTTCATCATTTCAGCTGCCTGCTTCACCGCTTCTCCACATGTCGGCTTCACTTCTTGCTTGCCGTGCACGTTCCACTTGCTTGCTTGAGGCAGTGTTAATGTTTATATATAAATTTTGACAGTTGCCTGATTTTATCAATAGGAGCACCGAGAGCTAAAAAGAAAGGAAACCGAGAGAAAAGAGAAGAAAAAAAAGAAGAAAAAGAAAAGAAAAGAAATAAGAAGAAAGGAAAGAAAGACAGAGTGTGAAGGAAAAGAAAAATAAATAATAAAAATATCGGAATTGAAATTGGATAGTTAGAATTATATCCACAGGATCAGTGGGTAATGGATTTATGAAATTTAAATAGTTATAATTTAATTTACCTCCTACGTATAAGTTTTTATATCACTTCTAACCGTTAATTTTTTAATACTGTATTTTAGGAGAAATTCAAGAATCCATAAAACCATAAGAGCCCCAACAAACCCTGGATTGAAGCAGGATATGTGAGTGGATACTATTATTACTATTATATATTATGTGCAACATTTATGTTTGATATTATGATTTAATACCATGTTATGATTACATGTATGCATATTAGATGTTTGATTAAGTTATGAGATGTGATTATGAGTCACCACATATGTACCCTTTCCCGTAGACTCTGCGCATGCGTATTAAGAGTTATGTTACTCCACCCGTACGAGATAGTTTAATTACACTGGGTATTGAGAGGCTTTTCCCTGTTTTACTCGGGCGATGATGATCCCGACGAGTATTGAGAGATATTTTCCCCTAGGTACTATTGGGTGCAGTTTTGTCATGTATGTATACATAAATTCCATGTTTGTTGATGTGTGATATTCAATGTGGAGTTATGTCACATGATTATATATAAGCACTAGTTCACTACTTTATTATTATTATTATTATAATATATATAATTACATCCACTCACTGAGCTGCAAGCTCATTATTTTCTTATTTATCCCTTTTCTCTCGGGATTTCACACGATTTCGTGCATATCAGTTCTAGACAATCGAGATTGAGCCACGAGACGCATTACTGAATGTCTTGCATTTTGAGCACGTTTATGTTGCTTATTATTATTATTTTATATATATATATAATTTTAGCAAGTTTTGAATGGGTATTTTCGTATGAGACACAGAAGTTGTTATGTGCTTATATTAGAAATCATTTATATATATATTTTCATGAATTAAATTTGTGCTATGAGTTTTAGTTATTAACCCACATAATTCGCCTCGGATCCGATATATAGGTTGGGGCGGGTCGTGTCATTTATAAAGTACATTTTGTTGAACTAAAAGGAATTATAGGAGTCTTTTTGTTTGAAATTTATTAGTCATCAAAGATGGAAGGTTGTAAGATACAGGATAATGATCACGACATAAACAACTAAAAGATAACACAGAATCTTCTCTCTTTGAGAGAGTGCTTATTAAGCGTCATACATTACAGTGAACACTTTAAATAGCATCGAAGATCATTTTCATTGCCGCTAAAATCCAGTGACGGAGTATCCTCCGTCAACACAAATAACCTGCCCAGTGACATATGAAGCGGCTGACAAGCATAGGAATGCTACCACGGATGAAACCTCGTTAGGTTCTCCAGGACGGAGCATAGGAGTACGGAGTACCATGCGATTTGCATGTTCCAGAAAATTAGAATCTTTCTGAGAGAACAAAAAAATTAACAGTTAATATAAGCAGTTAAGCACCGTTTCTTCTAAATGCTGTAGGTTTACATACGCAGAAGATGTAAGCAAGTGACACAATGCGGTAATTTGTACTTCTATGTGAAATTTTTCTTTATACATATGCTTAGGTGGAAATAAAGGATTATGTGTGACATGATTCCCATAATGATTGTATGCTAAAACTTAGAAGCATAATACTTTAATGGGTGTTTTAACTAGATAGATGTGATGAGGAAAATAGAACATAAATATATAGCCATTCATGGAAAAGGGTGGAGGGAATGAGTATATACTTCTACGGTATCAAGGAGTGGGGTTCTAATGACCCATGGTGCAACTGTATTCACACGAATTTTGTCTTTTGCCCACTCGCATGCCAAGTTCTTTGTGAGTTGATTCATCGCCCCTGAAGTACAGAAGACTATTCAGTCAGTATCTAAAAGACTTTCTTGGAACTAGATTTTAAGAGAAAATATTGAACTGTACCTTTACTCGATGCATAGATGGAACACATAGGTATAGCAATAACGCCTGCAACAGAGGATATAAATATGATGTTTCCATTTCCTGCTGATTTTAAGAGGGGGTGTGCAAGTTGAGACAGATGATAAGCAGACTCAAAATTGGTAGTCATTACAGTTGAGAAATCCTCCTCGGTAAATTCTGTGGTTTCCTTAGGTATGAAGGTTCCAGCATTGTTAATCTGAGAAAATGATCTTCACTAATAAAGCATTCTTGACTTTGAAGAAGCAAAAGACACATTAGAGTTGCAACCTTATTACTCACATAAGCAGAGAGAAACTTTGAAATTGAAGCAGTTTTTGGAAAAATAATTTTACTTCCTAAACTATCTAATGTATACTCCCATATGGTCCCCGGCTTTTAACAAATAATTTTCTTTGTGAATATGGCAGCTGTGCAGAACTTACAAGGATGTTGAGCTTGCCATCAAACTGAGACGAGACAGTCAACATCAGCTTCTCTCGCTGAGCTCTAATTTTCAGGTCACATACAGAGCCACTCACTTGAAGCCCCTTACTCTTCCATTCTTGAATTCTTTGATTAAGCTCTGTTTCGTTACGGGAACATGTATGAACTATTGCTCCAAATGCTGCTAGTTCTTCTACTACTGCATATCTGATCAATCAATTCATTAACAACTTGTGTAGTAACAAAAAACATAGAATAGAATTGGATTAATACAGGAAACTCGAGGCAAATAAGAGAAAGCACAAACCCGATGCCTTTGGTTCCGCCTGTGACAAGGGCGGTCATACCCTTCAGAGACCATCTTTGCTCTCTAAAATCTGACATGTTTTTTTCCTATTGATTAATAGGAGGAAAAGCAACTATTCCTATCTTATCTAAAATACTTGGACACTTTTTCTGCAACTAACAGCAATGGAATGACAACCGATTTATATAAGCGCGCTGCATGTGATTAAAAATAAAGATCAAGCGAGGAACCTAATTACTAACTCTAGTTTGTACCTAATTACTTCTAATAAGTTGTAAATAAAATGTAATCCAAAATTATATTTAATAAACGTAATTGTAACACATTTACTAGTAAGATCAAAATAGGTGCGCGTTTTCAGTTTGATACTGTTTATTAGCACTTTGCCCACCACCTGTCTTCTTTGCTACTTGATCTGTTTGACCAAAGTCTTCAAATCCAATGACTTTAAAGGCCCGTTTAGGATCGGTGACAAGTTAAGGAAGAAAAAAAAAAGTTGATATTTGACGCCTTTATTTTTTTACCAACTCCTATCGCTCCATTAATTCCATTATAAAATTTAAAATAATTTTTTCTCTCTCAATATAACTCCATTTGGGACTGCTGTCAGGTTTAAAAAAGAGTGGTGGTTCTCAACAACCGCCTCATTTATATCTCTCAATAACCACCTCATTTATATCTCTCAACAACCTCTGTTACTCAAGTATCCCTATTATAAATTTTAAAATAATTTTTTATTTCTCGACATAACTCGATAATCTTAATATATTCTTATCATTAATTTAATCTTTTAAGAGGACTTCATTGTTAGTGGAGCCAATACTTTATTCGAGTCGCAAGAAAGTCGTCTTTATTGGGAGAACTTGTACCTCTCGGTTCGAGCGAAGACTTCTAATCTGGATTGTAGTACGGGTTTAAAGGTGCCTCCTACAGTTGAGGCCCTCCCCAGAATACCTCGTGGTCAAAAACTAAAAAAAAAAAAATCAATTTAATCCTTTTACACACACTACCTCAGCTTCTGTCAGCTCTATTTCTCCAATCAGAACAACTATGATCCTCCCTTTGTAATTTTTGACAACCACGGCTAACCCAACTATCATTTCTTCTGAAGTTAAGATTGTTGCATCAGTGAAAAGAATATTGGAATTGAAGTACTTGAAAGAATTTCATAATTAAGCAATAACTGAATAACTGGATATTGTCTCTTGACCGCTCTTTCAGTAACTTTGACAGTTAGCTTTTTCTACAAAAACTCGTATCAAGATTTAGTTACAAAAGCTAAATCTCTGTGATCACATGTCTAGGTTCAAGAACCACAAACAACAAACCCAATAACTTGTTAACGCCATTTTAGAATACTTGATTCTGCATTTTCTTGCTTGGGTAATGGCTTTTGCTTGGATTAATTCCTTTCCAACAACTCCAGTCTTTTCAAACAACTGGTCGAAGTCCGCATGCTCGATTGATGCTCATCTAGATTTTGAGCCCGGAGTTTAAAATGTGGGGTGCATGAAAAATAATAAAACTGATAAGCCCGGAGTTTAAAATGTGGGGTGCATGAAAAATAATAAAACTGATAAGAAGGCAAACTTGGAATTATGAGGATTGTATTGGCAAAGAAAACACATTCTAAAGTTAAAGATATGTTAATTAAGAAACAAGTGTTTTGAGAGAATGAAAGAAATTCAAATATCATCACTCTTAAAAAAAATACAGATAAGGCCTTGTTTACAACGGCTGCCAAGTTGCTAGGCTGACTCAGTTAGAAGCTTGGGAATTTTTTTCTCATATCGGACAATTGGTGCCCTTTTTAATACTTTTTAAAGAGTGGTGATATTTTGCCTTCTTAGATTATCTCAGCAACCTCCACTTTCAAGTTTGTCTAATTTATTTTTTAAATTATCCTTAAAAAAATATTATTAATTTTATTATATTTTCTTTTTTTCTATGTCAAATATCACCATCATCCCTTCCGTCATTCTTCATCACTAATTCACCATCGCCCCCAAGAAATATAATTACCAAACACAATGTTTTTTAATTGTACTTAAAATCAATAATCAAATTAAGATTCCAAAATAATTAAATCTATGAAATCAATTTGATAATGATTATAAACCTAAAACCCAGATATTCCAAAGCCATAATCCATGATCCAAGGTCAGCAAGTTAAGATTCCAAATGCAAAACCCTCTAGCCATCTCCATTGTTCTACGTTTTAAGTTGTCTTGCTTTTAGATTGTGCTGCATTGAATTTCTTTTCGACTTGTGCTTATGGATAATGAAAATGACTATAATCATCAAATTGAATTTTAAATAATCTCAATGCAAAGTAAATTATTTCCAGGAACAAATGAATCAATTTTGGATAGAAGTCATTTTATTACTTATAGTTTGATCAAAGTTTCCATTAAATCCTTATATTTTGAAAAATATTTCAAAACACTCTTGTCATTATTTCCATTAGAGTTAAAAATTACTATTTGAGGGTAAAATAATCTTTTGAACTAAAATCATTTAAGATTAAAAAAATTTACTACATTGTAAAAAATAACATTACCAATTAAAAACAATAAATTCAAGGTAAATTAAAAAAAAAAAGAAAGAAAGAAAATGCAACCTTAAATCTACCATTTCTCTTCTCCAACTGCCCACCACATCCTAAATCAAACTCAATAACTTATCATCAAACTAGTTCGTAATTTCAAATTTATAAATCACCATTGAAACCTTCTAAAGTTGTTCTTGAGACATCGAGAGAACCTTTAAAAGTATCTTTTTGTTAAGTTTAAACAAAAAAAAGGGAAATAAGGTAATTTTATTAAGAATTGCTAGAATAATAATCCTTAGGTGAAAGCCATTACTTATGATTCAGAAACATTCATATTGTTTCACCAAGAATCAATTGTTAAATACGCGGAAGCATACCTGAATACATAATGCTTAATTACATTTACTCTCTAAAGTCTTGTGGTTAACCTTCTAAATTAGTATATTATCCTAGATATTCCTTAACTTTCTCATTGCACTATCTCCAATGATGGGATATTAAAATAGAATATTACTTGTGACTTAAGGACTATAACCACTTATATAAATAACTTTTCTTATTAACTTTTGGTATTTCTATTTCAACCCATTGTAAAAATAGAAATTACCTGTAAGTCTCTACACATTAAAAGCCCATACTCTATCAAATATATTAAAGTCCAAATTACCAAAAATATCAATAGATCACTTTTAATTAAAATTAAAATTATATGATAGTCCGTAACACATAATCATTCACATATGGCCTAAAGTTGGATTAAAGATCTAACAAGAATGACCCGAAAAAAGCATCTTCAGAAAGGACAAGGAAAACACCCAGAGCTTCCATGTTGCTCTTATTCATGCCATCACTATCTCATGGCTTCATTATGCTGCGCTCCCAATCCACATTATGGTGATTAAGATGAAGTTGAAGCAAAGAAAATAATCATGAAAAATTGAAAGAAATTATGCGTGGGGTGATTGAGAGCACATGTAATTGAAACAAATTCTTCATTTTATTAAATTTTGTTGGTGGGGTTGAAATTTCTTTCTCGAAAATCATATTTTGAATTTCAATTTGTTTATCTCCAGAAAATATCAATGAAATTGATTTTACTATTATTATTATTATTTTTGTTTATGTGTATATATATTGAAAATTATTGCATAACTAAGATGATTTTGTTCTTTTCTTATTTGTCGCTAGTGGACCTATTTATTACATTAGTCAATATTTAAAGGGTAAAAAAGTAATAGTAACGTAAAAAAAACTTTTAATTCTAATGGAGATAATAGTAAAGGTGTTGTAAGGTATTTTTTAAAATATAATGACCAAACAAACAAATTATAACTAAAAGAGTTTTACCCATCCATTTTTTAGAAAACAATGTATAAGTTGGCAACTTTATCAAAAATTTAAGATTATAATTCTAATTGATGGTGATGATGAATTTGGTGGTGATGTTTTATAAAGAGAGAGAAAAATAAAATAAAAAATATTTTTATTTTTCCTCGGGTAAATATGAAAACAAGTGAGACTACTTGAAAAGTGGGAGACAATACCATAAATTAAAGGAGTCAAATATCTCTACTCTCTCAAACCCCTTTTAGTTAGTTTACAATTTTAACCTGTAATAAAGTATGAAAGGACAAGATTATATCTAATTAAACCTACAAATTGAACACGAAAAATTTTCTTTTACTTAAAGCTCCTTACTCCCTTAAACATATTAGGGAATTTTAAGCCCACCCAATATCTTACAAGCAAAAACATCAAACAAATAATAAATAGAAAAATATATGGAGAATAAAACCAATCACACAATACCAAAATTTACGTGGACAACTCCTATACTAGAGAAAACCACGACTGCTAAGGACGATGAGAGAAAAATCCACTACGTGAAAAATTACAACCACTCTAGTATTTTTCCTCACACCTAAAATCTCAATAATACCTAATCTCTCAATAAACCTACTGTTTCTCTCACACTAGAAACTATCTACTTGCAGAGAACTAATTGTTGTGTTATACGAACAAGTGAATCCAACCTCCCTATATATGGTGATTATTTATTGTAGGAGAAATATTCTTTTCTTTTACTAGTTGTACTCCTTGAATAAGTCAAATCCTAAAGGGAAATTACTTATTCCTAAAATAGGAATCCTATTAAATGAGAAAATATCTTAGGAAATCCTTATTGAAAAATAAGACATATTTCCTAATAATCTCTACCTTTGCAAATTTTTTAATTAGGTGACAAAACATGATCCATCGTTTATCCACACAACCATGTCATCTTCACCTTCTTTACCTATCTAAAACCACACTCATATAAGGTTTATGAGAATCAACTCCACTATAGGTAAAATCTTGTCCTCTATCCAACATCTGTAATTTTCTATTCCAAGAATTATCATACTCCACCTTATTCAGAGTACACATATATAGCACACGTCTATCATCTTGTTGAAAAACCTACTCTCATGTTTGTCTCCCTTGAGAGTTCTCAACCATTAACAAAAATATTCAACCACGCATATTGTATAAATGTTAAATCATGCCTCGTGTGTAAATCTTGTGGGCCCGCTAGCAATAACACATCCTTTTTCATGGCACTAGTGACTTGCCATAAGGATGTCTTTATCATCTATTAAAGGGGACCATCATCTCCCACAATGATAAGAGACTTTCGTTAGTGATACTATCAGTATCTTGCTTCGTTTACTTTTTGACAATCCTTTTTAAGATCTCATAATTGTCCACACACCCAATAGACTCCTTTCTTCTTGGAGTTATGTTTCTTCCAATTACCAATTGTCAATGTCGAATCATTAGAAGTTTCATTACTTTCACCACTTAGCTTTCTTTCTTCTGAAAGTAGAGTACTAATAACTTCTTCAAGATTCATAGTCTCCTTTTCATATATTAAAGTAGGCAACAAATGATTGTAGGAAGTTGGAAGAGACCATAATAGCCTAAGCATCTTGCCATTGTCTTCAATTTTAACTCAAATTGCTTCTAGTTCTATCATGATGCCTTTGAGAACACTAAGATGATCAAAAAAATTTGTACCTTCAATCATTCTTAGCTTGTGAAATCACTTCTTAAGGTACAAATGATTAGAGATGCTCTTTGTCTGATATAAATTTTGTAATCTCTCATAAAGTTGTTTTGTCGAAGGAATTTTTCCTACATTTGCAAAAACATTCTTTACTAGACATGATTGTATAGCACTTGCAGCTATTTCATCTAATTATTCCCAATCTTCATCGCTCATAATAGATTCCCCAGAGTCATTGCTAGAAGCAGGAGAAGATTTGCCCTTCAAAGCCTTGTGTAGCCCATATTGAATCAATATATCCTTGACTTGAATTTGCCACAAGCCAAAATTGATTCTTCCATTAAACTTTTCAACCTCAATCCTTACAAGATTTAAAAATTTGTTTGCATCTATAATTTCTTTGCAGAACAACCTTTAACTCTAATACCACTTGTTAGGAAATTTTAATCCCACCCAAGATCTTACAAGTAAAAATATCAAACAAATAGTAAATAGAAAAATAGGCAGAGAATAAAACTAATCACACAACACAAGAATTACGTGGAAAACTCATATACTGAAGAAAATCTACGACACTAAGGACGACAAGAGAAAAATCCACTATGTAAAAAATTATTATAATCACTCTAGTATTTTTTTCTTACACGCAAAACCTCAATAACACACAATCTCTCAATAGACCTACTGTTTATCTCACATTAGAAACCGTCTACTTGCTCAGAACTTATTGATGTGTTATACCAACAAGTGAACCCTACCTCCCTATATATAGTGATTATTTCTTGTAAGAGAAGTATTTTTTTTTTTAATTCTAGTTGTACTCCTCCTTGAATAAGTCAAATCTCAAAAGAGAAATTACTTATTCCTTAAATAGAAATCCTACCAACTAAGCAAATATCCTAGGAAATCCTTATTGAAAAATAAGATATATTTCCTAATAAAACATATATGAGCAAACATGTTTGGTTTAGAAAATCATCATGCATTTGTTCATGCAATGAAACCTCTGCTCATAGAATTATTACAATCCAACCATCACTGGAGATCTCACTATGACGCCACCACACATTCTTAAAAATTGATAATAATTAATGAAATGAGTAAGTTTAATATATATGATTTCAAAGGTATAACTTTTGTTTTTTTCTCTTTTTTCTTGAAAATCCAAGCATCGATGTCTATTGTTTCTATTTTAATAAATCATTGTAGGTTTTGTCACCTATCTGGGGCATTAGGGATTTGGCTAAGCAAGCATCTATGGAGAGAATGAAAGAGAAGAAGATGGGAAAAAAAATCTAAAAAGGGATGAAAGTATGAGAAGAGAAGGGAATACTATTAAAGGAGTTTATTCAAGAAGAAGTTAAAGTTGTTATTGAAATTAAAAGGATTGTGTGGGGTTGATATGAAGTCGGTAATTTGTGGTACGTTTACACAAGACAAGATGAAATTGTTCTAGGAGTTTCATGTAATTTTACATGTTGGATAAAATTGTAAGTCCGAAGAAAGGATTTCACTAGGATATTAGAAGGGTGCTAATACCATCACTCTTTTGTTTTCCTCTTTATATTTTTTTGTCTCTTTTAAGCCCAACTAGGATACACCAATGTCCTTTGTCCTAGTGGGAGAGTTCTTACATTCACAGTGTATAAGAGTAAATGTTTGAGCCTTTATAGAAGCATTATAAGGATTAGTTGCAGTGAAAAAAGCCTAACTAGGACATATTCTCTCTTTGTTTTGATTTTAATGTCTATATATTGACTATTAATTATTATGTTTACAAATGTCATATATTTTTTACAACTAGTGATTTACTAAACATCCTAACTATCTTTTTTTATAGTTGATGTGGTTACAGTACAAGATCTCAATACTAAATGGAGTCTAAAATATTTTTGACATTAAAAATATTTTTGGTTAGTTGAGAAGCCATACCGGTGTCATAATTTTCTACAACTAGTGATTTACCAAACATCCTAACTTTCCTTTTTTTACGGCTGCTATGGCTATAGTACAAGATCTCAATACTAAACGGAGTCTAAAAAATTTTTGACATTAAAAAATATTTTTGGTTAGTTGAGAAGTCATACCAAACAAGCATTGATTGGGTTGGTTGGGTAACAGTGTTTTAAAACATTAATTATTTATTATTTATTTGATTTGTTTGATAGGACTTGTTCTATTTTTTTAATTAAAATGAAAATTATATATAGGTAAAACATCATATAGCAATGATGATATGTTTATAAAGTATAAATACAAAATTTGTACTCGAAATGATGTTGGACATAACATTTCATTAATGAACTGATGTCTCAAAATTAGCTCATCAATAATAACATAAAATTCAATTATTACCAAACACATAACAATTGTTGATCAACAATGTTGCACATCCTAAGTTTTAGTCCCAAAACTCATCCCAAATGATATGTTGCTTATTTGGCATCTTAGTTATAAACTTTTTCTAAATCAAAAAAGTTTTCTTCTCAATCACGACATCAGCTATGTAATTTCTACCATACTATTTTACTGTCACTTAATAATCGACAATAGGCATTTCTCAAGGGAAAAACAAAAACCTGCAGCAAGTTGTTGTAAAATTATATTTTTAAATTACTAGTTTTTATATCAGGTATTTCATCCACATTATTTTTTTCTTGTGATTGAGATGGCGAATCTGGGGTCCAAAGAATTAATTATAGGATTTTCCCAAAAACATTACTGCTGAGATAAATTTTTATTTTATTTATATTTTTATATAACTTATATTAAGATGTTTAGCTTGTATTGATTGATGATGAATTTAATTAGCTAGTTGGACTTTTTGCTTAATTGAATCAGGTTGACAATGAGAATGATACAAGGAATGAACCAAATGTAGAAGAAATTATTGAGTAAGAAATTGGCATAGTTTTTTGTACGGCTCAGGATTTGTTTGAGTTCTACAAAGTGTATGAGTAAAAAATTATCACGATAATGGCTCTTTCGTTTCTTTGTTGCAAAACCCTCAATTGAACATTTGATAGTGAAAGGATAAGATCCAAAATAAATTATTCTAGAAGCGTCTATATATTTTAATTTAAAAGAATATTATAAGTAGGACGTCCCATAAGCAGCCATGATATTTGGGATGTGTTTTGGGATTACGATTTGAGATGTGTAGCATTATTGATTATCAATTTGATAAGTTACACGTGATTTATGATAACTCCTACTCTGTAACTTATAAGCATATGTTGCGAGTGAAGCCCTTAATTGAATTAGATTTGACTCATCACAATACTTCAGTAATCTTTCAAGAATCAAACAAAATTATCAAACCTAGAATTGAAAAATAAATTGAACAAGAAACGATTCAAAACACAGTAGATTTCAGAGGTGCAGCACCTGATTCTGGTGCCTAATGCCTACATCCACTGAGAAACAAAGCTCAATGCATTCACTGTATTAAGACGGATCGTTACAAGTCTAAAGAGATGATTCTAGAGAATACAAAGAAGAAATTCGCCCTCTCTCTACGTTGCTTTCTCTTTCCTCAATGAACTCTCTGTCTCTATGTTGCCTTTTGAAAGGCTGTTTCGGGTTTGTTGCTTGTCCAGCTGGTTTCCCTTCAAAATCAGCAAACTAAACTGTCTCTAACGTGCTGCTCATGTGGTCACTTAAGTGAGCTGCTCAAACAACTTCAAGCTTGTCGTTTTGCTCTAAGTTTGTTTTTGATTTCATGTGAATCGACACGTGACTTCATTCAATACGTTGGTTGAACTTGTAAAGCTTTATTGATGACGTGGTAAACTTGATTCCTCGGAATGGAGAAATTCTAGAATACATTTGTTATATTACAACTAATTAATGCATACATGACACATGTAATTGAGTTTAATACAACCACCACTTACATGATAGTTTACAAAATAAATGCACACATATCATGACATTATTTACTTCTTGTATGACTGACATGGTACAACAGATGTATTTTAGAATTTCTACTTAGAACAATATATTGGTCATTTAAGTTTGAGTTCATACCCAACACATAGCATTTGCAGTGTGAATCCACAAAGTCACGTAGCTACGATGAGCCACCCTGGACATCGGTTGCGAAGTGTGGTAATCACGTATGGGCTATATATAATGTAAGTATATATGATACTCTTCCCTTGTGATCCTTTTAAAAGTGGGTTCTAGCATGTGTTGATATCATTTCATTTTTTTTCTTAGGTTTTCTCAATACTTTGATTATGATTGAATTTTAACCTACACTCAGGAACTTAAATGATAAAACCTTCGATCGATATTTAATCACCGAACTTCATCAATGCAAGTCTTTAGTTTGATTGAGGTATGATCAGAGAAGCAATTGTATTGACAGGTCAATAAAAGCTAGCCTTCCTTTATAAATAAGTATGAATTAAGGTTCAATAATTTTTTTTTTAATTTCTATTTTCGTATATGCTTTATTGATTGTTAGGAATATTGTAGAAAGCTCCAGATTTCTCCAGCAAGCTCAAGGCTGCTTAGGTTGTTGAAAAGCTCAGCTGATGCTAAGAGAGTTAGTTAACACTAACGTGTGTGTGTAAGCCAGCATGGCGTTAGGCTGTTATAAATTGTACAACTGTCAAATTGTTATTGGTGATACATTAGTTGAGTTTATTATGTAAATGTAATATAAATACTAGCCTCTGTATTACTTCATTTAGTTAAGTGAAATGAAACAAATTTTCTTTCTTTCTCGTTTAATATTTTCTCTTTGATTCCTGGAAACCAAACACTTTACTACAAACTTTCACATGGTATCAGAGCCTTGCAATCATTGCAAATACAAATACTTCAGCGCCATCTTCACATCCTTTACCTTCATTCAACCTGTGAAGTTAGATCGAGCTAATTACCTTATGTGGTAAACACAAGTTGAAGCTTCAATAATTGGAAATTGTCTTGAAGGTTTTATTAATGGAGATAAACCTTGTCCTGCTCAATTTTTGATTGAATCAGATGAAGAATCAAACAGATCTAAAATCATTCATGCAAGGCAAATTGAAAATCCATAGTATGTTGCATGGAAGAAGACTGATAAGATGCTTCAGAGCTAGATGTTTTCTTTAATGGTGGATAATGTACTAATAATGGTGATAAGTTGTGAGACCTCACAGGAACTGTGGGAAAGGCTTGCTAAGATCTTCATATCTCAACCTAAGGCACACTACATGCTATTATTGATGCAGATACAAAATACTAAGAAATGATCACTATCCATTAGTGATTACTTCAACAAAATGAAGAAGATCTCTGACAACTTAGCAATTGAAGGTAATGCACTCTCATCAAATGAATTTATCATGCATGTTCTGGCTGGATTGGATGATTCTTATGATTCACTAGTAACAAATTTGTTAACTAGACCAGAGAAAGAAAAGACCTCTATTAATGACTTATTCTCCATGTTACTAAGTCATGAAATAAGACTTGAGATGAGTAAAGGAAAGCCTCAATTTGAAGTAATGCATGATATGTGTGCAAACTTTGCTCAGAAAGGAAAAAAACTATAATAAGGCTAATATTGAAAATAATATGGTTGGTATTGGAGGATATGCTAATTCTTTGGAGGAGACAAGAATGTCATATGCCAGATCTGCTTCATTCCTAGTCATGGGGCTTATAAATGCAGAAATAGGTTTAATCATACTTTTGTTCCAAAACAAGGCAAAGGTGCTGCAGGAGGCTTGAGACCCTGGGTGGACAATTTTTTGGAGGAAACTTTGGTAGAGGAGGAATAAAAAGAGGATTTAGTGGAAAATTTCCTATAAATTTTCTTGGAAACTTTCCTGCAAATTTTCCTAGAAATGGAAATTTCCAAGGATATGTTGCATGTCAACCACCACCACAAGGCTATCAGCCACAAATGACACCAAGTTTTGTGAATCCTCAAGGTGCTCTTGGCTTCTACAATGGATACACACCTGCTGCAATGTATGCAGGGAATGATGGTTTAAATTCTAGAAATATGTCTTCTGGCACTATATGCAATACTTCTGGTTATAATGCTGGAGTTCCTCTTGCTGATTACAATATTGTTGCTGATCAGGCTTGGTATATAGACTTTGGAGCTCTAAATCATGTAACACGGAATGCATGTATTCTCTTATCTTGTTCAAATTATGTTGGTGTTGAGAGGTTGCATATGGGAAATGGCTTAGGCTTACAAATTCACCATGTTGGCTCAGCAATCTTGAATACTCTTACAACTCAAAATCTCTATCTCACAAATATTTTGCATGTGCCTAATATAACCATAAATTTACTTAGTATTTCTAGACTATTAGCTGACAATAATACAATAATTGAATTTTATAAATCTATTTGTTTTGTCAAGGACAAGAATACAAGGATCACATTGCTCAAGGGGATTGCTAGAGATGGACTCTATCAAGTTGAAAGTCTAAACACAGTCTGTCATTCAATTCAGGCTCATGCTTTGTTGTCTTCTAAATCTGTGTCTGTAGTCAACTCCAAGTTCAATCATTTGTATATGTTTTCACAATGTATTCCAGTAAATTCAACCCCTTCCTTTGATATAAACTCATTTCAAATCAATAAATATGCCAAAATGGCATTGTTTTCTCATTCTTCAAAATCATTTGACTGCAATATTATGCACAAACGGTTGGGGCATCCAACAACTCATGCCTTGACACAAGTAATGAAAATCTTTGATCAAACATTCAATCTAAATAAACATGTCAGTATTGATTTTTGTAGTGCATGTCAATTTAGCAAAAGCCATATGCAGTATTTTCCTTTTGTAGACACAACCACAACAAAACCTTTAGAAATTATCCATGTAGACCTTTGGGGACCATCTCCTATTTTGTCTTCACAGGGTTACCAATATTACCTATCCATTCTAGATGATTTTACTAGATTTACTTGGATTTTTCCTCTTTTTGCCAAATCTAAAGCCTAGCAAACATTCAAAGAATTCAAGACGATGATTGAAAACAATCTATAAAAAAAGATAAAGTGTTTACAAACTGATTGGGCGGAGAGTTTAGGTCCTTTACTACCTAGTTAGCTGAACAAGACATTCAATTTAGACACCCTTGCCCATATATCCACCATCAAAATGGAAAAATTGAAAGAAAACATAAACATATTGTAGAGACAGGTCTCACTCTTCTTGCTTAAGCAAATCTACCTCTAAAATTCTGGTGGAAAGCCTTTCACACCGCCATATACCTCATTAACAGACTTCCAACTACTACCCTTAATAACATATCACCTTTTGAGCTGTTGTTTGATAGAAAACCTGATTATTCACATCTTCGAATCTTTAGTTGTGCCTGTTATCCATGTTTGCGACCTTATAATCATCATAAGCTCTATTATAGAACCAACATATGCATATTTTTTGGGATACAGTTCATTGCATAAGGGCTATCAGTGTCTACATTCTTCTGGAAGATTTTACATCAACAATCATGTTATTTTTTATGAGTTATCCTTTCCATTTAAATCTGGAGTTGATTTTTCTTCAATCTCACAAACATGTATTCCCACTATGTCTAGTTCAAATTCTTTTTCTTCTCAGTTACCTCCTCAGACTGTTTTACAACTTGATATTCCACTCTCGCAATCTCAATTGGCAACAACAGATGACTCCTGCTCTTTGTCCCAAGGTCCCTCTGTTCCTCACCAATCACCTATACCAGCAAACATCCAAAATGATTACCAGCAACATCTATCCTCACCTACATCAGAACTTCATCATTTATCTCCACCACCACTCTTACATACTGGTAATCCAATGGTTACCAGATCCAAAAATGGAATTTTTAAACCAAAAGCCTATATTCTTAAATGTCAGACTCTAGATACAGAACCTACTTCTGTGTCACCAGCTCTTGCTGATCCAAAATGGTACAAAGCTATGAGTGAAGGTATCAAGTATTGTTACACAACCAAACTTAGGAATTCTTTAAGCTTTCTTTTCCAGTCAAGATCATTGGTTGCAAGTGGGTTTTCAAAACTAAATGTAATCCTGATGGCAGTGTGAATAGGTACAAGGCAAGACTTGTAGCTAAAGGATTTCATCAAGTTCAAGGTATTGATTATACTAAAACCTTTAGTCTAGTTGAGAAGTCTTCCACTATCAGAGTCATATTGAGCTTAGTTGTGATGAATAAGTGGATTTTAAGGCAAATTGATATAAACAATGATTTTCTAAATAGATCTTGAACAGAAGTAGTCTATATGCAGCAACCTGAAGGCTTTGTTGATTCAACTAAGCCCAACCATGTTTGTAAGCTTCATAAAGCATTGTATGGTCTTAAACAGACACCTAGAGCCTGGTTTGATAGACTAAAAATGGCTTTAACACAGCAATGGGGTTTTTCCAACTCAAGATTAGACACTTCTCTATTCTTTAAAATGGTTGATGGTCAGATTCTTTTGCTTATGGTATATGTTGATGATATTGTGATTACAGGCTCAAATCCTTTATTAGTTGCTCAAGTTATCTCAGATTTACAGTCCACTTTTGCTTTAAAAAATCTTGGTGGGCTCAACTACTTCTCGGGTATTCAAGTCACTAAAAATCCAGTTGGTTTACTTCTATCACAGTCCAAGTACATTGCTGATCTACTAGCCAAGGTTAATATGTAGGATAGTACTCTTTGCTCTACTCCCATGGCTTTAGGGGTTTATCTCACAAAAGATACTAGTCTTTCTTTTCCAGATGTTACCTTATACAGAAGCATAGTTGGTGCTCTCCAATACATTTCTCTCACCATGCCAGAAATTGCATTTTCAGTCAATAAGCTTAATCAATTTCTTTGTGCACCAACTGATATTCCTTGGCAGGGCTGTAAAAGGGTCCTCAGATACTTAAAAGGCACTATAAATCTTGGTCTTCAATTCTATTCCTTTAGTTCTATTCATCTTGAATGCTTTTCTGATGCAGATTGGGCTGCAGATAGAGATGACAGAAAATCTATTGCAATTTATTGTGTTTATTTAGGTCCAAATTTGGTGTCCTAGTGCTCTAAGAAACAGGCTGTTGTTTCCAGGTCAAGTACAGAGTCCAAATATCGAGCACTTGCTATGGCTGCATCAGAGGTGTTGTGGATGAGGTCGTTACTTGCTGAAATTAATGTTGTGTCTATTCCAACTCCTATCATTTGGTGTGATAACCAAAGTGCTACTGCACTTGCTAGTAATCCTAAGTTTCACTCTCGAACTAAGCACATTAAATTATATGTTCATTTCTTAAGAGAAAAGGTGGCAAATCATAGTCTTCAAATTCAAAATGTTCCCAGCCATGATCAAACTGCAAATATCTTTACTAAAGCTCTTCCTTCACAGTCCTTTCACTATATTTGTTCCAAGCTCAACATTCTTACCAATGTTGAGCTTGTGGGGGGGGATGTTAGGAATATTCTAGAAAGCTCCAAATTTCTCCAGTAAGCTCAAGGCTGCTCAGGTTGTTGAAAAGCTCAGCTGATGCTAAGAGAGTTAGTTAACACTAACGTGTGAGTGTAAGCCAGCATGGCGTTAGACTGTTATAAATTGTACAGCTGTCAAATTGTTATTGGTGATACATTAGTTAAGTTGTTATGTAAATGTAATATAAATACTAGCCTCTGTATTACTTCATTTAGTTAAGTGAAATGAAACAAATTTTATTCCTTTCTCGTCTAATATTTTCTCTTTGATTCCTGGAAACCAAACACTTTACTATAAACTTTCACACTGATTAATTAGACTATCAACTAGATTATCAGATTTTCTGTGGTTCTATTTTTACTTCATCTAGAATTTTATAAGACATGAAAATTTTATGATTTATATGATACTCAGCATACATAGTTCTTTAAGAAATCACAACAATATAATACACAAACTCTAGTCTCACCACAAACTGAAACCTTATTAAAAAAGTATAAAATACTCTATACATAGCTCTTGATTGATTTGTAGCATCATAAAGTTCGTTGAAGGACTTGATCTCTTTTAGTTAGTAGTTTGGCTAAATCCGGATGCGGTATATCCTCCATCAACAAAGATGACTTGCCCCGTTATATATGAAGCAGCAAGAAAACAAAGAAATGCTACCAGTGATGACACTTCATTAGTCTCTCCTGGCTGCAAGATTGGAGTTTGAGAGATTAAGTCATCATAACGTTTCTTGATTTTGGGATCTTGCTGTGGAGAGAAGAATTTCAGTATTAACGAATTAGCAATGTAAACTCTGATGGTTCATCTGTGAAGGCTGTTGTTTTTTAGAAAAAAGAAATATTACCAATTCTCAAATTTACTAGACTTACGTGGTTCACCCATGTTGGGGCTATATTTACGAAGTTGCTTTAGTTGAAATTTACGGCAAAAAACAAAAGAGGAAAAATAATGAGAGTTTCATCCCTGATGGTTCTGGTCAGTATTAAGATTTCATTTTCGTCACCTTGGACATTTTAGCATGTTGTCGACAAGTAGAATTGCTGAGAGGTTGCTTTTTTAATTCTTGTCATCATGGTACAAAGAATTACGAAAGAAAGATAGAAGTAGAGGTGTCAATATGGGTTATGATTCATTTATTGAATTCGATTCGATGAAAATTTAATGGGTTTGAGTTTGAAAAAATTGATTCATTTAATAAATGGGTGAATTCGATTCAATTTGCTAATTAAATTAATCGAATCTAGGTTTGAGGATATTGATTCGTTTATTCGTTTATGATTCGTTTAATACATGGGTTATAAACGAATCGAATATGATACATTCGTTTATAATCATTTATTACTCGTTTAATTAAACTACTTATTTATCCTTAAATATATATATAAAATTTTAATGTTTGAAGGCTAAAATAGTTATTATAAATTATAATAAGTTTGTATTTTGTAGGATATTAAATTTATGGTCTTCTTATATTTTATTTTGCTTAATTTTTGTAAATGAATTCATATTCAATTCGATTCATTATGGATTCGTTATAGGATAAATGAATAGTAAATGAATCCAGATTCTATGCGATTCGTTTATTAATTCTACTAAACGAATTAGACAAATCAAACCGAATATTCATTTAATAAATTAATCGAATTCAATCTTGAGATGTCAATTCATTTAATAAACGAATTGAATCTAAATTAGTAAAATTTTGATCCAACTCATTTACAATTCAATTCGAGTACTGTTTATTATTCGTTTTACCACCCCTAGACAGAGGTCTACAATGACGTGGAAAGCACTAAATTAATATTGACTACGATTTAAAAGACTTCTGGTAGACTGGCACTGACTTACTTTTAAGTAAGAAGTGACAGAAAATGATTGTGTAAAGCAGTTTCAAGTACTATGCAGAAATTGAAAAAGCCAGAAAAGGTTTATACCATCAGAGAATTTATATGATTAGTTGTGATGAGCCCTGGTGCAACAACATTAACTTGAATTTTATCCTTCGCCCACTCACATGCCATGTTCCTTGTAACTTGGTTAATCACTCCTGAAAGCAAAATAACATTCAGCAGATACGTGCTATCTTGTAGTCATAAACCGTGCGGCTATATTAACTGAAAGTTACCTTTAGATGCTGAATAGATAGCAGAAAGAGAGATAGCCACAACACTCAAGATGGAGGAATTAAATACAATGCTTTCATTTCCTGAGGCTTTCAATAACGGATATGCAAGTTGACACAGATTGTAGCCAGACTCAAAATTTGTGACCATTATAGTTTGTCAAGATTGGGTGTCTTGATATTCAAAGTTTGAATATCAAAATCAAACTTCTAGATATTCAAACTTTGAATATCAAACTTTGAATTTTGAAATTTGAATAATAATAAATAATTAAAAAAAATACGTGAATAGTAGCCAAGATTTTGGCTATAAATAGAGTGACTCATTCCCTCATTTGCTTATCCAATTTTGAGAAGAGTTTTCTTATATTTAGAGAGAGTTTAGAGAGCTTGAAATTACAAGCTCTTGTTTTAGTATTTTGAGAGTTTGGGTGTATTGGGATTTTGGGAAGTGAGCTAAAATACTACAATACTTGTAACTCATTTTCACTAGTAAAATATTTCCTTCTGTCTTCGCCCGTGGATGTAGGCTAAAAGCCGAACCACGTAATTTCTGGTGTCCTCTATTGTGCTCATTCTTTATTTTTCTTCCAATTTTACTTTAGCTGCGTATCAGAACAAGGTCTACCCAATTCATTCTGGGCAGAAGCAGCCAAAACTGCCTGTTATATAGTAAATCGATCACCATCTGCAGCTATTGGGCTGAAGATAGCGATGGAGATGTGGACTGGAAAGCCAGCTGATTATTCCTACCTATATGCATTTGGATGTCCTGTATACGTGATGTATAATACCCAAGAAAGAACAAAGCTGGATCTAAAATCTAGAAGATGTATCTTCTTGGGGTATGCTGATGGAGTAAAGGGGTATCATCTGTGGGACCCCACTGCCCATAAGATCGTCATCGGCATAGATGTTATCTTTGTAGAAGATCAATTGTAAATGAAAGATGGAGATGATGGCACTGTAAAAGAAAAGTCAGAGACTGTGCCGATATATGTCGAAAATAATCTAGAAGATTCAGATTCTTCTGAAACAGCACTAGAGCACGAGGAACAAGAACCAGTCGAGTCTGAGGCTCCAGAAGTTCGTCGGTCAACTCATGAGAGACGACCGTCGGCGTGGCACAGAGATCAACGTTGCATACAGTCTTCTAACATAGGATGAAGAGCTTTCAACTTTCCATGAAGCTTTAAACAGCTCAGATGTTGCTTTGTGGATGACAGTAATGCAGGAAGAAATTGAAGTTCTACACAAGAACAAGACATAGGAACTTGTACCACTACCACACAGAAGAAAAGCCATTGGAAAAAAATGGGTCTACAAGATCAAACGTGATGACAATGACCAAGTGGAGCGGTATTGTGCAAGATTGGTGGTGACAGGATATGCTCAGAAAGAAGGTATTGACTTCAACGAGATATTTTCACTGGTGGTTTTGACTCACAACAGTCAGAATAGTCTTGGCAATGTGTGCCATATTTGACCTACATCTAGAGCAGTTAGATGTGAAAACTGCATTTCTTCATGGAGAACTTGAAGAAGAAATATATATGCTCCAACCAGAAGGTTTTGCAGAAATAGGAAAAGAGAACTTGGTTTACAGGTTGAACAAATCTCTATACGGTCTCAAACAGGCGCCGAGGTGTTAGTATAAGAGATTTGATTCCTTCATCATGAGCCTTGGATACAACAGACTCAGTTCAGACCATTGTGCATACTACAAGAGGTTTGAAGATAATGATTTCATCATTTTGTTGTTGTATGTGGATGACATGTTGGTAGCAGGTCCCAACAAAGATCGAATCCAAGAATTAAAGGCACAATTGGCTAGGGAGTTTGAAATGAAGGACTTGGGACCAGCAGACACGATTATAGGGATGCAAATTCACCGAGACAGAAATAATAGGAAGATTTGGCTTTCACAGAAGAACTACTTGAAGAAAATCTTGCGGTGCTTCAACATGCAAGATTGTAAGTCAATTTCTACCCCACTTCCTGTTAATTTCAAATTATCCTTAAGTATGTGTCCTAGCAATGAAGTGGAGAGGAAGGATATGTCTCGAGTACCGTATGCATCAGCAGTGGGAAGTTTGATGTTCGCTATGATATGTACTAGATCGGACATTGCACAAGCAGTGGGAGCAGTCAGTCGATACATGACGAATCCTAGTGGAGAGCATTGGATAGCTGTGAAGAGGATTCTGAGATACATTAGAGGAACCTCAGATGTTGCATTATGTTATGGACGATCAGAGTTTACTGTCAGGGGCTATGTGGATTCAGATTTTGCAGGAGACCTTGATAAAAGGAAATCCACTACTGGTTATGTGTTTATACTTGCGGGAGCAGCTGTAAGTTGGGTTTCGAAACTACAGACTGTTGTGGCTTTATCTACAACAGAAGCAGAATACATGGCAGCTACACAAGCTTGCAAGGAAGCTATTTGGATACAAAGGTTATTGGAGGAGCTCGGGCACAAACAACAGAAAATTCCTGTGTTTTGTGACAGTCAGAGTGCCTTGCACATTGCAAGGAATCCAGTCTTTCATTCTAGGACAAAGCACATAGGAGTTCAGTATCACTTCGTTCGAGAAGTAATGGAAGACGGAAGTGTGGATTTACAGAAATTCCGTACGAAGGAGAACCTAGCAGATGTTTTGACCAAGCCGATAAATACTGACAAGTTTATCTGGAATAGATTCTCTTGTGGCCTAGCAGAAACGTAAGCAACCTGATAATGGCGAAGCAGAAAGGATGGTGTGGAGATTGATTGGTTCTTAATCAAATCTCCAAGTGGGAGAATGTCAAGATTGGGTGTCTTGATATTCAAAGTTTGAATATCAAAATCAAACTTCTAGATATTCAAACTTTGAATATCAAATTCAAAATTCTAGATATTCAAAGTTTGAATATCAAACTTTGAATTTTGAAATTTTGAATAATAATAAATAATTAAAAAAAATACGTGAATAGTAGCCAAGATTTTGGCTATAAATAGAGGGACTCATTCCCTCATTTGCTTATCCAATTTTGAGAAGAGTTTTCTTGTATTTAGAGAGAGTTTAGAGAGCTTGAAATTATAAGCTCTTGTTTTAGTATTTTGAGAGTTTGGGTGTATTGGGATTTTGGGAAGTGAGCTAAAATACTACAATACTTGTAACTTCTTTCACTAGTAAAATATTTCCTTCTGTCTTCGCCCATGGATGTAGGCTAAAAGCCGAACCACGTAATTTCTGGTGTCCTCTATTGTGCTCGTTCTTTATTTTTCTTCCAATTTTATTTTAGCTGCGTGTCTGCTCCACCCACCAATTTCCTAACATAGTTGAGATATCATCAGCAGTGAAGTCAATGGCTTCTTTATGGATAGCCATCCCGGCGTTATTGACCTGAGAAAATTTTATCAATTTGTTTATAAGAACACTGTTATGTTTGAAAGGAAAATAAAACCAGAAAATTAAGCGTAGAATACAAAGCAATTGTTTTGGAGGGAAGAATAGCGAAATATGAATATTTAAAGAAAACTTAAGCTTTTAGGTGAGAGTGATCGTACTTCAATTCAATAGGAAGTTTTTTATTTGGAATATATGATTAAGAGTTGTATTCTTATGTTTCTGGTAGTGAGTCAGATTTGTGCTGGGGCCAATAGACTTACTAGGATGTTGAGCTTCCCATGAAAGACAGAGGAGACAGTTTCTATCAAATTTTCCCTTTGTTCACGGTGTAAAAGGTCACATACTGATCCTGTCACCTTAAAACCCATGCTTTTCCAGACCTTTAAACATGAATCAAGGTTTATTTGGTCACGAGAACATGTGTGGACGACGGCACCAAGTCCCGCTAGTTCTTCTACTATTGCTTGCCTAACATCCAAATACAAAAACTATGAATTAGACAAGTAGATCAACAACTGTTGTAAACTTATTCAGCCAAAACATGCAATTAGATAAAAGGAAATGAAAGTTGAAGAAAATTTAGAGGTTACCAACCCTATGCCTCGAGTTCCACCAGTCACTAAAGCAGTCATTCCATTGAGAGACCATCTTTTCCCTTTGCTATTGATCTCTGCTTCTCCCATGTTTATCTTTGCCAATTTTCAAATTTCGGAGAAAATGGCCTAAGTTACGAGGTAAAAAGTAGAATCCAACCCAAAAAACACAGCCACATTTGTAAATACGTTGCAATTTTTTTCGGAAGAGGGTTAGCATGGCATCCACATGTCAAACCTAAGACCATGTTAAGTATTGTTTGGTTGTCTGTTGTGCCAGTTTAGGAAGGATTCAGTACTTGAGTTTTTATTACCATAAAATGGTTGATGATAAGAAGCAAAGCCAAAATTAATTATGCTTTAATTGCATGGCTTATCTTAGATAGTGGTTTCCATTTTAACGGAGCAGTTGCAGGAAACAAGGGGAGTGAGGAAATAAAAAAAAATGTTTACTTTCTGTAATTGGAAGAAAATAGCAAGTGAAGACGGGAAGAAATTTTAAAAGGTATCAATTTCAAATAATTAATATGAAAGGAATATAAAGGAAAAGTAAAGTATATATTCACTTATGTTGAAATTTAATTTTGAAATTGTCCAATGAATTATAATCAAATATATCTTACCCCCCTTGTAGACTATTTATTTGCTCTAACTTGTGCTACATGGATACTTATCAAGTTCTCTGGCATAGGGGATACCTTGCCAAAATAACCGAAGATATTATTATCTTTTTAGCAAAAGGAAAAAGAATAATTTTTTTTATCTGAGCATCAGACGTCATATTTCCTGTTTAGTTTTTGTGTTTATTCCACATTTAGCAGCTAATAGTCCACATAGGTAATTGATCTCTAGAGTTCATTTTTTGAACTAAAGGACTCAGAGGGGTCTTTTAAATTCGAAATTTATCATTCAACATAGATGAAAAGATATAAAATATTCAGGACAATGGTGACAACATAGACAAATAAAATGTATAGCACACAAACTTTTCTCGTTAACAGAGAGCTTATTAGAATGGCATCCATAACATGAAGACCTAAACTGACTTTGGAGGAACAGCCCGAAAATTTAAAAGATCATTTCATGTCCGTAGGGCTAAAATCCATTCACGGAGTATCCTCCATCAATACAAAAAACCTGTCCGGTGACGTATGAAGCGGCTGGCAAACATAGGAATGCTACCACTGACGAAACCTCATTAGGTTCTCCTGGACGAGGTATAGGAGTACGGGGTATCAAACGACTAGCGTGTTCCATGACCCTTGGATCCTTCTGAAAGAAGAGGAAGTTAACATTTAATATCAGCACCATTTCTTCCAATAGCAAATAGATTTACATGAATTCTCAGAAGATGTAAGCAAGTGCAATGCACTGACGTAGATGAGAAAAATGCTGCAAAACCCATTTTGACATAATGGTTTGTTTTGGATTTTCAATCCTGCAATTATCTTTCAATATAATTATTGTCTGAACTAAAGATTAGGAATTTTTGTGACCTATTTTCTTATACTAATTGTATGCTAAAGGCTTATGACTATCTGCAGTAAATACATTCAAGGCAGGTCTTTGAGATGGAACGAGGAAGACTAAATATAGCACTTCACGGAAAAGTGTGGAGGGATAAGTTGTACTTCTATGGAATCAATGAGAGAGGTTCTAATGATCCATGGAGCAACTGCATTCACGCGAATGTTGTCCTTTCCCCACTCACATGCCAAGTTCTTTGTCAGTTGATTCATTGCTCCTGGAGTCAAAAAGTTACTGAGCTTTTAAAAGATTGTCTTGCAACCAGATTTTAGTTCTGTTGCTTTCCAACAGAAATGAAAAAAAAATAAAAGAAAATATTGAACTGGACCTTTAGTCGATGCATAGATGGAACTTAGAGGTACAGCTATAACACCCGTGACAGAGGAGATAAAAATGATGTTTCCATTTCCTGAGGCTTTGAGTAGGGGGTATGCAAGTTGGGACAGATGGTAAGCAGACTCGAAATTGGTGGTCATTATAGTTGAGAAATCCTCCATGGTAAATTCTGTGGCTTCCTTAGGAATGGTGGTTCCAGCATTGTTTACCTGATAAAATGATGCATTGAAATGTTCTGGAGTTTTGAGTAGCAAAAGAGACCAAAAAGTTGCATTGTTATTGTGAAAAGAAGCCAAGAGAATTAGAAAGCGAAGCAATCTGTTGCATTGCCGTTTTTAAGAATGATTTTACCTCCAAAACTATCTGATAGTCCCCTGCCCAACTACAGAAGTCAACTTTATTTGATTCTCTATCAAAACTATCTAACTAACTGGTTTTTATCCTAATTTTTGTTTTCTTTCTGCCATTTTATTTTGCAATAATATCCTTATATTCCCATTATATGATCATTTTTGCTTAAGTACTCAATTTAAATTACTGTACTCCTAATTACTCTGGACAATTCATGATCGCTGACAGATAATTTTGTCTATGAATATGTTTCAGCAATGAATTGAACCTCATGTTACCTCAATACATAGCTCACATATATTGCTACCAGATATATCCCCACCAACCTAGTCTGTCATTTAGCCTTCAGTTATTATCTAGGGACACTATTTTCTGGTTGGATTTTGAGCTTCTCAGGTATGAGAAGCTTAAATGGTACTTTGGCAGAAGAACTTACAAGGATGTTGAGCTTGCCATCAAATTCAGAACATACAGCCTCCATCAACTTTTGACGCTCAGCTCTAATTTTCAGGTCACATGCCGAGCCGCTTACTTTAAGCCCCTTACTCTTCCATTCTTGAATTCTTTCATTGAGCTCTGTTTCATTACGTGAACATGTATGCACTATTGCTCCAAATGCCGTTAGTTCTTCTACAATTGCATGTCTGATAAATCAATTATAAACGCAAAGTCTAAGATATTATCATTAAAAATATCAATAGATAGGAAAGCCAAAGTAGTGGAAGCACAAACCCGATGCCTCTGGTTCCACCTGTAACAAGCGCGGTCATACCCTTTAGAGACCACCTTTGTTCTCTGGATTCTGACATGTTTTTCCGGGTAGCAGAAACTGCAATTAATCTTCTCTTATGAGAACAATAGCAATTTGTTGTATTTAATAGGAGAATCTTAATATTTTTGCAAATAGAGTGGGTGTTGTGCTCTTTGAAGAGAATAGTGATGAGTAGTGTGAAAACTTATAGTAGTGGTTTCTTTGAGTGTACCCAAATGGATCAATCTTGGATATTGGTTCACTGTTATTAACAGCCACACAATCAAGGTTGCACGGATACTCACTACAAGAAAATAGGGTATACGTGACCCCTAATGTAACAATAAAAGCAGCTGTACATATACCATAAATTTGTCGTAACTGCCAGTGTGGCTTTTGTGACAATTTATGACACATCTGTTACTAACCACGTGACAGTGGACCGCTGTCATATCTGTTACTAACCACGTGACAGTAAATGGCCATTTAACGTACTAATTTCGCTGGACTCCATATTTTGAAAACCTAACTCCCAAATTCTCTTTCGCATGTGCCCAGCATCCTAAACGTAACTGGTTGATGGCCAATAGAGATGGCCAATGGGCCGGACATCACGTGGTTTAGAATTAGTACGGTATGTGTCCATATAGTACGGTATTAGTATGTTTTGGTGGAGAATGCAGCACGGTACGACATGCACGTAGATTGGATCGGATTTAGAATTTTAGGCATGCGGGTCTTAAAAGCACGACACTATTAGATATGGACTAAAACACGACACGGGAAAAAACCCGCAGCAATAAGCACGTTTCATTTTTTTAATGAAAATAAACTTAAAATTTTATGATTTTACAAATAAATTGAAATTGAATGTTTTAATATATTTTATTAGTGCAATTTTTCTAAATTCGTTTAATTTTTAATTAAAAAAATACTATAATTGATTTATGTTTATAATTTATTAAATAAATAATTGATACCGTGATTTTAATAAATAAATTATAAATATTATGATTTATAAATATGTATTAATATTATTATGAACTATAATTTATGACTCTATGTAAGTCCGAATTAACAATTAAGTTAACTCTTGAGAAAAATTTATTATTGTTGTTGTTGTTAAGTACTAAAAACGAATTCCAATACCATATGGTTAAACTTAATAATTAATACTACATTCTCTTACTATGATTAGTTTATTAATATTAAATATAGACTTGAATTTTGAATTTTTGATTTTATCAAATTTGAATAAAAGTGCATGGACCAAAAAAAGTACTAAAGCTTGAAAAAATATGCAAACAACTTGGCATGCACTCTTTAAAAAAAAAGGTGTATCGACACGTGTGCCAAGCTGGGTCTAAGCAAAAAACTTTTGGCACAGCACGAGCACGAGCACGTATGAGCCTTCCTTTGATGGGCCGAGCTAGGACGGGACACGTGTTATATATGAATTGACCAAGTCAGCACATTTCTTATCAATAAAGAGTACTGACAAGTTTTGGAAGCTGAAGCAATATTTTATAGATGAGATAGTGAGATTGCATAGATGTCAAGTCCATTGTCTCAAATAGAGATCCACGATTCACCTCTAAATTTTCGTGTGGTTCACAAAAAGAATTTAGGATGAAGTTGAGGTTCAGCACTGCCTTTCATTTTCAGACCAATGGACAATCAGAAAGGACTATCCAAACTCTTGAGGACATGTTACGAGCTTGTGAATTGAATTTAGAAGGTAATTGGAAAGAATATTTTCCATTAGTGGAGTTTGCCTATAATAACAGCTTTCACTCTAACATAGGCATGGCGCCTTTTGAAACTTTATATGGGGGGAAGTGCAAGTAGCTTATTTGTTAGGATGAAGTTGACAAGAGGAAACTATTAGGGCCAAAATTAGTTCAGATTACTGTTGACAAAATTAAGTTGATAAGAGAGCGTCTCCCCACAGTTCAAAGTAGGTAGAAGAATTATGCTGATTGAAATAGACGTAATCTAGAGTAAGTTGGGGATTATGTATTCTTGAAAGTCTCACCTTAAAAAGGACTTTTCTGTTTCAGGAAGAAAGGTAAACTTAGGCCTAGGTTTATTAGGTCTTTTAAGATTCTAGAGAGAATTGGCATGGCGGCGTATCGAGTGGCTTCACCACTGAGCCTTTCAAGGCTTCACAATGTATTTCATGTGTCGGTATTGAGGAAGTACATGGCTGATTCTTCTCATACCTTAAATTACCAACCTATCAATATCTCAAATGATATATCATACAAGGAGCAACCAATAGACATCTTAGATACAAAGGAACAAGTTTTAAGGAGAAGAGTTGTACCTTTAGTGAAAGTGCGCTAGCAAATTATTCTATCTTGGGAATGAGAGGCAGAGAATAAGGAGAAGTACCCTCAGTTTTTGAGGAATAAGGCGACGTTCTAAATTTTGAGGACGAAATTTCTCTTTAGAAGGGGAGAAACTATAACACACGTTGTTTTTGTTTTTATTATTATCGTTATATATATATTTTATAGAATATAGTATTTTAGGTCAATGATGAGTGTTTTAAATTTTAAAATTACTTAATTGTTTTTGTTGTTTTATGTTTATTAAATACCATATTAAAAAAGGAAATAAATTCCTTAATGGGTAAGGGTATTAAAAGACTTATAAAAGACTGCTCTTATGTTATTTCGTTTCTCAAAACCCTAGAGGCTAATAAAGAAAGGACTAAAATAGCAAACATAAGAGTAAAATCACTTTTTTGAATAAGAAGAGGGGAAGATTTTGATTGTGTTTCCGTTTTCCATTAAAGAAGTTCTTGAGTTTTAATTTTTTTTAAAGTGGGTACGAATTTATAATCCTTTAAAATTCTAGTTTTATTTGTGATTTTATGTGATTGATTAAATGACTTTATGTGTTTTATATTGATAAAATTTGTGAAAGCATGATCATGTATTGGTTTATTTTGTAATTGATTGGAAATGATGTTATTGTGTTATCAAAAAACTATGAACAATATAGAGTGAATGTCATACAACTGCTATTTTCCTTAAGTCTCATACATAGAAACTTTGTAGATTTTTAAACTAGACATCTTTAGCTTTCTATTCATATGTTTATCGTTCAAAAACTCATTGTATATTAATTGTAATGATTTTTCGAATTTGGAACACTAGTGCAAGAAAATTTTGATTTTCAGCAGTAATTCTCATTTCTATAATTTATTTCATAGCCCAAACGACTTCTGAAAATTCTGAGAATTTTCATTATTGTACACATAGTGTCTAGTTTCTGTATATTAAAATTATTAATTTTTAATTTTATATAAAAATCATTAAAAATCATAGATTCAGCACAGTCGTCCTAGAAACTATTTTCTAGAATTGCGAGGGTTGAAATGGAAGTCAACTTGGGTTACTTTTTCATTAGTAAAATGCCTTATAAATTTTAATTCTGATTCCTTATTGTCTCTTCTATTTGACAAAGCTTGAATCACTATTTTTGAGCATATATAACTAAATTTATGAATTTTTAAATTAGCAGTCCTCTATTTATATCGTTACTGGACAATTTTGATATTTTTATGGAAAATCAATTTTTGGAGATGTTCAGAGAACTCTAATTAATTAATTTTTTAAATTTTTATATTGAATGCTATCATGTTCACGTTAGTTTTTTGTGATATTTTTTTATTTTTTTTGACATATTTATAGCTTGTTAGAAATCAAATCCTGTAAGATGGTTGAGTGTAATTTAGTGAATTGATGTACTTAAGTAAGAGCTAATAGTTTAAGATTTCTAGGTTTCTTTTCAAGGTCAAAATTGAATAAGATATTGATAAAAATATGTCTTAATAATTGTAGGCCAAGAGTGTGCTCGAATGATTGGGGTTATTGTTGATTGATTTGGATCAAAGTAGGTGAATTCATGCATAATGTTTATTACATGTATATATGTAAAGATATGTGAAACGATTTGATATAGATTGGCATTTTATGCTTTTGAAGTAATTTTACCATTATAGTTTATGATAATAAGTTCTATTTTGGTTAAAAACTTGTTTAAAATGTTTTCTTAAAATTTGTTTTCAAAATCACTTTAAAATACTTGTCTTTCCATAAATTGTTTTCCTTAAAAAATATTTTTAAAGCTTTCCCAATTTAATTGTCTGACAAGAGTGTTTTATTGATAGAGTATCGAATGATTGATATTGAAAGATTTAAAATTGTATTTATGGTTTTGGCTCATTGTCCATAACTATTGATATTAATATAACTGAACAACTAGCTGTATTGTGCGCACCTATCAATGATTATTGCAGGATAAAGTGCCCTGATTGAACTACTAGATAGGTCACCCAAATTGCAAGTGACATACTAAACTACTGGCCGAGTCACCAAGATTATAGGTGACACTATGTGGCATGAGCAAATTGAGCGAAAGAAAGGCGTTATTGATAAATGATTTCTTAAACAACTATTTATTAAAAATGATTATTACGTTATAAGTGACCAGATTATGAGTTTTACCATTAATATATATTAGATTATGAAATGATTACTTGTTTCTAATTTATGGTAATTCATAATGATTATGTATTTTATCGTTATTAGCAACTTTATGCGTGAGTTTGCTTACCGAATTGAGCAACTTGCTTCTAGTTTGCTTATCGTTATTAGCAACTTTATAGTTATATATTTCATGAGCATCCATTTTAATTTACTCTCAATAAATTTCGTTTGATTTTGAATAATTTGTGTGCTTAGTTCATATGCATAATTGAAGGTGACCGAAAGCTCAAGATTTAAGGAATGTTGCTGCAGTAGGCTTGTAAGGATAAGGAAAGAACATGATTATAGAAGAATTGGAACAAGTTTGAAACAGTGCAGATGTTGAAGCCAATGTTGTAGCACTGTTGTTGTAATAATCTTGGAGCAACGACAGAGAAGATTTCACACGAGATACTTAAAAGATTGTGATTTGGAGTTTCCTAAATTAGAAGATGTACGACTTAGGCTTTTGGTTGTCCCAATTCTAAGTTATAAAAAGAGCATACAGGCAAAAAAAAAAAAGAGGCCGTCATTAGAGAAAAAGAATAGAGAAACAAAACAAGAGAAAACAAAGATCAAGAGAGAGAATTGAGGATGGCAACAAAAGATTCTAGCAGAACATCAAGCGGATATTAACTCTTATTTCTTGTTCTCTTGTTTTTATCTCATTATGATGGATTGTTTAATAGCTAAAACTATTTTGATTCTTGTTTTATGGCAGATTATGAACTAAATTTACTCGCGATTGAGTGATGAACAACTTGATGGTTAATTGACAAACTATAGCATGTCGTTTGGATAATACTTATTTCGATTCACTATTTCGACTGACCATTTATTTAGTGAAATTAGGTAAGAAAGAGCCTAAAAAATGCATGTCTTAGTGGAACATATCAGAACAGTACTTGGTTTTAGATTGGATTTCCTGAGTTGTGTTTAACTTGATTTGAAAAGAGTCATATTTAATATAAAATTAGTAATAAACTAGATATAGGGATTCACCTTGTAGGGTAATTAGAATCTAAAACGTCACTACTAGAAAAATGACTTACTATGACAGATTTTTTGTGATAGATAATAGAAAATTAGTTATTTATCAAGAATGTATGATAGACATTTGACAAAGTTTTTATGTATCACAACTACATGATACTTATGTGACAAACTAAATTTCTATCACAAGCTATAATAAAAAAATAATATATTTTATTCATTTTCGATTTATTTTTAATTTATTATTAAGTAGTTCACAAAAGTGACGTCGTTTCAACAAAAAAGAATGACGTCAATTCATTAATTTATTGCAACAATTGAAAGCTTTTAATTAAACTAAAATCAAAATAGAATTTACAAAGAGGAAACTACGTCGTTTATGAGCTAGACACTTAACTAAAATAATTTCCAAGTGTTGTACAACTTTAAGAGATCAGATTCCTCGCTGCAAGTGAGAAATCCAAAATTAAAACCCTAAGTCAAAATTTGAGGCTCTTCCCTCACTAATAAAGAAGACGAAAATACACCCTTAATCCTTCGAAATTGTTGTTATTTGCCATGTAGAAGTTGTTGTTCTCCTCCAAACCCTAAATCCTTTGCTATTGAGTAATCCTTCAAACTCACCGATCATTTTTTAAGAAACCCTTACTATCGCTACGGTTGATGAAGGTAAATAAATTTCGTTCTTCTCTATTCTTTTGTTCCTCAATTGGATTTTTCATATATTGAGTAATAATACCCTAAAAATAAACATTTCAGAGGAAAGGTTGAGTTAGCGGACATTGCAATGGGGTCGGGACTAGAGTCGAAACTCAAATTGCACATTTTGCAGCAAGTCAGGAGGGCTACAGCCACGTGACCTTGAATTTGATTCCCCAACCTCATTGTCACTGTTCAAAGCGAAGCGATCTTTTTGGTATAAATGGTCTTCTATTTCCCTCCCTGCAGGTTAGGTATCGGCCGAGGTGATAGTGTTGAATTTTGCATTTTTCATATATTAACTCTCAATTAAATTACTAGGGCTTGGTTGGTTGTAATTTGGGGTTAATTGCAATGGTTTTGTACAATAATTCTTCCAATAAAATTTGATTCAGCCTGTTGTGTATTTAGTACAGTAACTTTGGAAAACTTGGGCTCTTCTCTAAGAACTACTGACCCTCTAGAGACTCATGGCTTTCTTCAAAAAAGAAAAAAATTAAAGAACCTCTATTACCGTTTTAGTTAACATGTGCCATTGTTATTTAGTTCATTTCAATACTTGCTGTAAAGGGGCTTAGCTGTTCTATTCTCCCCTATTTATTTTATACTCTATCATTTTTGTAATTTATGTTTTCTCTTGACAAAGCTTTGTTGAGGTTTATTAAAAAAACTTTCATTATGAAATTCTTTTGTTAGTAATTATGGGTTTTTGTTACGTATGTAAAATTCTTCATCATTAATCTTGATTATTGAATTGTGATGACTTTTTTTCAGGGGTTAAAACTGTTAGAAAAACACTAGATCAGTTCGGAAGGACCTATGTAGTCAGGCAAAGGTAGACAGCAAGCCACTGTGGTTTGACTTCACTGCTTTGGTGATAATGGTTCAAGGTAATAATGTTTTTACATTGGTTTGTTTTAGCATCATCTTTGAAATATTTAATTGCATAAGTTTAAGATAGCTCATGACAACTATTTAATTTTCTTTTTCCTATCACTCGAGTTATGTCCTGTCTAAGGGGGCCATTGATCTTTATTGAATAGACGGTGACGATACCAGCATTGCACAATGGTAGAATACATCTCTATATCTTTTCTAATTTTATTTTTATGTTGGTTCTGATTTGTTACCAATTAAAATGCTAAGGTTTGTTGTTTTGCTAAAAACAATAGGACTGGCTGACAAAAACACAAAGCAACTTTACGTTTCAAGTTGACAATAATGTTTTTATTATTCATACTATTATGAATTGAATATTTGCTTACTATTAGGTTTCCTTCAAATTTTTTAGATCTTTGACATGAAATTTATTTTTTCTCAATTTATATAGATGATGGATTTTATTATTTTCATTAGAAACTTATCCACTGTTTATGGTTCCAACTATCCTTAATAAACCAATGACTACATTTAGAGGTTTTCCATTGGTTTCCTATAAGAATAGTTGTTCATTCTATTTTCTTGTCTTGGTTGATTTTTAAAATCAAGATATACTTGTATTTTTCAGTTTATCGTAGTTTAACAAGAAAAAAGAAAAATAAAAAATATATTGTAAACAAACTTATACTCGGTATCCTTTTAAATCCTTGGACAATGAGCATTCCTTTAAACATATTTGTTGAAAATCTTGCTTTAACAAAAATTCTTCTCTTTGAAACATTAAAGTAAAAATATCTCAAATGCTAATGTGATGTAATCCAGATGAGAATACTAGCCCGCGTTTTCTTTCTTTGAGTTGGATAGGGTTAGTGTTTACAAGCCTACAAGCATGGCATTAAGGTTGATAGAATGGGGAGATTCTGATGATTCCAGAATTTTCTGATATCCTCTTTTGGATTTTTAGAACTTTTACCTTTCTTTTTATTAGCTTGATTTTGGTGAATTTTGTTTAATTATGTATGGAAAGTTGTTATGTTTTTAGATGTTTTGCATTAATTAATTTGTAGTCTTTGAAATATACTCAGTTTGGTGCATAAAGAAATTCAGAATTGAAATCTATAGAAGGCTAGACTAAATATATCTTTAGGAACAAAAAAAAAGTTAATATAAACTACATGCATTGAAGATGTCCCTTATTTTCCCTTTCCTATTTCTCTTTTACAACTCATGAGGTTTACTGCTTCATTATGTCAATTGTCAAATGTGATTTTTTTTTCCTCTGGGGCTATTTATCCTCATTTTCCCTTTGGTATCAAAGCTGATTAAATCAATTACACACTGGTGAACTTTATTGTGAATTTGATTAATTGTATGTGGTCAACATGTTAATCTGTATTTTTTTGGTTAATCTATTTTTCAGGTGATGTTGGTGGCTTTCCGGAATTTAATATCAATTTTTTTTATGGATTAATTGTTTTTCTAGTGATAGGTTGATGATTGGCTATTGTAAAGGATTTATGAGATATGATAGACGATGTATTTTGATGATGCTATTTATTGGAAGTTTCAAGTGATTGGAATTTTTAGTGTATAGTGCTATTTGATATTAGATAGTTTTATGAATTTGAATGTAATTTTATTTTTGTTCATTCAAGTTTTAAAATGTGACTTTTTCTATTTCTATTTCAAAATTCTGTAATTTAAATAATGCTAATTAGTATTAATATAATTTCAAAATTGAAAATAATAATTTTATTTTTTTAAACCTTAAATCTCTTGACAGAGAATGTGAATCATTAATATATGCAGTTTTGAAGAAACCCGCCAAATTCAAAATAATTTAAATTACCTGCTAAAATTTTCAATTAATTCCTGAAAGCTTTGCAAATCGAACATCACTTGGTTCATGACATATGTGTGATGGATAAACACTGTCATAGGAACATGATAGATAAAACGTTGTCACAGATTTGTGAGAGGGGCTACAATGACAGATGAAAACTCTGTCATAAGTGGGGTCGGATGACATATATTCTCTGTCATGGTAGCCCATTTTTCTAGTAGTGCATGTTAGCCTATATAGCTATAGATATTGATTAAACAAAGATTTATGAATTGTGCTTTTTAAGAAAATGATGTTATGGAATTAAAGTATTTTGGACTAACATGAAAGTATTTTAAAACCTTTGATATTGTTTTAAAATTACGGATTTGGACCTATTTGAAACTATTTAAATATTTTGGGTCATTCTATAATTTCACATAATTTGGGTGAAATCATAATTTCAGAAAGTTTTGGGATTGACAAAGCATTATTTAGAAATTTTGAAATTGGACTTATTTGAAAGTTTTCATAACATTTTGGACCATACTACAGTTTTATAAAGTTTTGAGGTCAAACTATAAATTTAAAAAATATTTCACTGTAGCAGTCACTGTAGCAAGAGGCTTACCGGATATGGTAAACGACAAGCCGGATTTTGGGCAGTAAGCTTCTGGAGCATAAACGGCTTACCGAATTTTGCAAGCCGCAATCCAGATTTCAAAAGCGGCTTACCATATATGAAAAGCGGCTAGCCGGATATTCTGAAATTCAAATTTTTGCCTTAACGGTAACATAAAAGCGGCTTACCGGATTCCTAAACGGCAAACCGGTTACGACCAAAATGTGCATAACGGCTAGTTTTTTAGCTTAAACTATATAAACTCAAATCCAACTCATTTTCAAGCTCTGCACCAAGCATAAACAAAAAGCACACAAAATATCTTGAGCTTTCAACAAATCACAAAACATTGAATCATTTCTTGTTCTTCATTTTTGAATATCTACACTTTGAGTGAGTTTTATTGTAACATTCATTTCTTCATCTTAATTGTAAGAGTTTGAGTGTGTGAGACACTTGAGTGAAGAGATTGAGAGATAATCTCTTTGTTGTAAAGGTTCATTGACACCTTGAAATCAATTGTAAACAGTTGAAGCATTGGAAAGGCTCGGATAATGAAATCTTCAAGCTTGGATCGCTTGGAGGCGTGGACGTAGGCGGAGATTGCCGAACCACGTAAAAATTTGTGTGTTTGTTTCTCTTCTCCCTTACTAATTTGTTATTGTGCTTTTATTGAACTTATTGCTTTCAATTTTTATTAAGACATTAAATTGCTTGTTGTGTGGATTTGTTAGGATAATTTTTAAATTTCCAATTCACCCCCCTTTTGGGTTGTACACTTATATTTCAAAACGTGTAATGCTATATATGATATTAGCATAACAATTAGTCATTGTTAAGTTATATTTAGGTATAAGACATCCAACAGGCGACAACTGAGGATACATAAGGATTCTACCCAGTGCTGTAGTAACCGAGCCAAATATTAAAAAAAAAGTCGAAACCATTAAGTGAGTTTAATCACTCAACTATTCTATTCCTCTTGGTTACATCCTTATATTTGTTGCGATAATTTACTTTATTACATTTTTTTTATCTTAATTAGTTCATTAGTTTAATAATTTATTTTAATTCTAATTTAGAATAAAAATTACACTGATAAAATTATTGTAGCAATTCTTATAACAACAATTCCTGGGGAGACGATCTTGAATACTTATCATTATATTACTTATTGTGTATACTTGCACATTGACACCAATAACAATAGAACACCTACAACAGCCCCCAATACAAAATCTCATAAAGCAAACATTTCATTTGTTAAATTCCACTTTCTCATTCGTAGAAACCTTAATGCATTTTCATGTTTATGCCAATGAAATTTTACACATACATATGTCCATGTCCATAAACGCACAACACATAACAACACATTATATCAACACATCATATAAACACATGGGCAGAACATATAAATCCATATCCGTATATATATCAAAATAGACTTTTCAAACATGTCAAACATATACATATTGTTTATTGTGATTCATTTAGAAATCTAGTTTACTTACCTCTTGGCACCCTCATGTAACAAATGCGTACTGATATCATTGACCTAAAAATCATAACAAAATTCTCATAAGATATAATCAAGTCTCAATCATAAACTCTAATGTCCTCAAATATCTCATTTTAAACAGCTCATAAACTCAACCTCAAATGCCTTCAGTATTCGGTCTTCAAAACAAAACAGTCCATGTTCTCGGATTTTTAATAAATTATTACCTTATTAGAAAAATCTCAAATTTTACAGAGCATATTATCACGGGATGAGTGTTTTGCACAGCAAACCCGTGCGGCACTTAGACAACCTTTGCCGAATGTTGCTAAGTAAGTCTTGAGCTTCTCGCCTAGCTAAGCCTAGCGGTTTTCAAAAAGCTAGAGAGAAGAGAGCAATGGAGCCGAATGAAGAGAATTGTATTACTCGAATGAAAGATTACAAGAGAGCTTACAAGTGTTTGAGTTGCTTACTCTAAGCTTGTTGCTCAAATGTTAAATGTCATGCCTTATTTATAGGGGAGGCTTGCCAAGCTCTAGAGACTCTAGAGAATTCTACCACATGCCTAGAATTCTAGATATTTACATGAGTTAGAAATGCGTGGAGTATTCTAGATTATTTACAAGCTCAAATGTGCTAGAGTTGCCAAGAAGTTTCCAGAATCGGGGCCAAGCTAGCACTCTTGGCCTTGTCTTGGGCTCCCTAGCCCGAAATTGTGGGCAATTGGGCTAGTGACTTTGGCGGTCCGTAACATCCTCACCCACCTAAGCTCTTAGCGTCCTCGTCACGCTTTCGTGCTTGAAGCTTTAGATGTGCTCAACGAATTGCCACAAATCATCTTCACATTCCCAAGTGGCTTCGCTCTCAGGGTGGTTTTTCCACTTTACCAAGTACTCATTGTATGGTGGTACGCCTCTTCTCCGAACCACGCGGTCCGCAATGATGTAGTCCACATCTTTGTCGAATGCGGTGACAACGGCGGTTGGCGCACGCCTCGATTCTTCGTGACTTGGGTCTCCCACGTCTTCGTGATATCGCTTGAGAAGGCTCACATGGAAGACCGGATGGATCTTGAGTCTTGGCGAAAGTTAAAGTTAATACGAGACGTTGCCCACACGTCGTACAACTCGGAAGGGTCCCTGGTAGCATCTCACTAACCCCTTGTGGACTTTCTGCAACGTCTTGAATTGTTGGGGTAAGAGCTTGATCATGACTTGATCGCCTTCCTTGTACTCGACATACCGTCTCCTTGTATCCGCCTACTTTTTCATCTTCCTCGCGGCTTTGTCGAGGTAGGCTCGCGTGATGTCCGCTTCCTCGCGCCATTCGCAGGCGAGCTTGTGTACCGTAGGGCTTTTTTCTCCGTAAGTTGAGGCTATGGCGTTAGGGGTCATGGGCTGGAACCCCATGACGATTTCGAACGGACTCTTGCCTGTAGCCTCACTTCACTGCAAGTTATAAGAAAATTGGGCGATGTTGAGTAGCTTTACCCAATCTCGCTGATGAGCTCTCACATAGTGCCTCAAGTACATCTCGAAGAGGCCATTGATGCGCTCGGTCTGCCCATCCGTTTGTGGGTGGAAGCTTATTGAGAACTTAAGATTGGTCCCTAACATATTAAAAAGCTCCGTCCAAAAACGTCTAGTGAACCAAGGGTCTTGGTCGCTCACAATGCTCTTCGGAACTCCCCAAAGCTTCACAATGTGCTTGACGAATAGGCGGGCTACCTCGTCCACTTTGCAATCGGCTAGTGCGGTAATGAATGTGGCGTACTTACTGTAACGGTCGACAACGACTATGATGCTGCCGCACTCTTCGGATTTGGGCAGCAATGTGATGAAGTCCATGGAGACACTTTCTCATGGCCTTGTTACGAGTGGTAGTGGCTCCAATAATCCCACTGGAAGTTGATAATCCACCTTGTCTTGTTCGCACACAAGACAAGTGCGCACATATGCCTCGATGTCATTGTCATCCATCATGTGCGGCTAAAAATACGAGGCTTGAACTAGTGCGGTGGTGCGCTCAATTCCTGGGTGACCAGTCTACTTGGAGTCGTGGCATTCCTTGATGACTTCTTTCCACAAATTTCCCCACATTGGCACGAACAGTCGATCTCCCTTGGTTAGGAGGATGTCTTCCTATTGCCAAAATCGCATTGTCTTTCCTTCGAGCACCTTCTTCAGCAAGTCTTTTGATACCAGATCTTGTTGAAGGCCTTCCTTGATGCGTGAGACAAGGTCGGACTTCGGTTGGCTCATGGTAAGTGTCGCCAATTCGGCCTTGCGGCTTAGAGCGTCCGTAACGACATTGGCTTTGTCCGGTTTGTACTTGAGCCGATAGTCGAATTCCGCAAGAAAATCTTGTCACCTTGCTTGCTTCGGGCTCAACTTCTTTTGTGTTTGAAAGTAGCTCGTCGCTACGTTATCCGTTATGATTGTGAAGTGTGAACCAAGCAAGTAATGTCACCACACTCGCAAGCAATGTACGATTGCGGTCATTTCCTTCTCTTGCACCGTATAGCGGCATTCTGTATCATTTAGCTTTCGACTCTCAAATGTTATAGGGTGGCCTTCTTGCATGAGGACTCTACCTATGGTGAAATTAGAGGCATTTGTTTGAACTTCGAGGGGTTTTGTGTGGTCCAAAAGTGTGAGGACTGGTTCCTCCGAAATCACCTTCTTTAGCTCCTCGAATGCACGTTGACACTCTTCGGACCAATGCCACGCTCTGTTTTTCTTAAGCAAATCTGTCAAGGGTGCCGCCTTGACTGAGTAGCCCTTGATGAAGCGATGGTAGTAATTCACCAATCCAAGGAATGAGCAAAGCTTGAGCACTTTCATGGGAGGCTCTCATTCGAGGATGGTCTTCACTTTGGCATTTTCCATCATAAGCTGTACGCCCGCAATCTTGTGGCTAAGGAACTCCACTTCTTGTTGAGCGAACGAGCACTTCTCCATTTTGAGGAAGAGCTCGTTGTCTCGAAGTACTTGGAGGACTTGTTGGAAATGTTGGGCATGTTCCTCAAGCATTGTGCTATACACCACGATGTCGTTCAAGTACACAACCACAAAGCAGTCGAGGAATGGTTGGAACATTGTTCATGAGTGTGCAAAATGTGGCGGGTGCATTAGTGAGGCCAAATGACATGACAAGGAATTCGAAAGACCAGTACCTTGTCATGCACGTTGTCTTCGGTTCGTCTCCCCTTGGCGATGCGCACTTGATAGTATCTAGAGCACAAGTCGAGTTTAGTGAAGTACCGCGCTTTGCCAAGCTGGTCTAACAAATCCGCGATTAGGGGAATCAGATACTTGTTCTTGAGGGTGATCTTGTTGAGCGCTCTATAATCGATGCACATCTACAGCGATCCATCATTTTTCTTTTGCAAGAGGACCGGTGCACCGAATGAGGCCTTTGAGGGGCGAATATAGCTTGCATCCAGCAAGTCTTTGAGTTGTCTCCGTAACTCTTCAAGTTCGGGTGGCGCCATGCGGTAGGGCGCCAAAGCTGTTGGTTTCGCGCCTTGTTCCAGCTTGATCGCAGGATCTACCTCTCGTCGAGGTGGGAGCTTCTTCGGAAGTTCGGGGGTGTCACGTCCTTGAACTCATTAAGGACAGCTTGTATTCGCGGAGGGACTTGGCTTGGTGATTTTTTGCAATCTCCTTCCTTGTTAAGTTCTCGAATGGAGACCAAGAAACTTGGGTCCTTCTTGAAAGCTCTTGTGAATTGCATGGCCAAGAGCGTCTTCTCCTCAGACTTGCCTCGTTCTGTGGGAACCATGCATGCTTTGCTCTCATCGAGGATGCTTAGGGAGTTGGTAGCGGGTAGTGGGAAGGTATGGACTTGATTGAAGAATTTCATGCCGAGGACCATCTTGAAGTCGTCCATGGGCACGATGGAGAAGTCAAGCTTTCTGCTCCACGTACCGAGTGTTATTTGTACGCCTTATGCAGTTCCCGCAATTGGCTTGGCATGTGAGTTTACTGCCTTTATCGTGCCTCCTTCCTTGGTGGCCTTTAGGCCTAAGCGCTTTGCCTCATCTACAAACACGAAGTTGTGTGTCGCTCCCGTGTCTAGTAGCGCGCGAACAGACTGTCCATTTATCTTCGCGCCCACATACATGATCCCTTTCTTGGTGAGTATGGGCTGTTGGCGATTGAGTGCACCGAGGTGTTGGAGAGAACTTATGCTGAGCTGGGGTTCCTCCGTGGACATTATGGGGTTGCTCTTGAGTTGGGTAGCAAGAGCGTTGAGTGACTTCCTCTCCGGACAATCGCGTACCCAATGAGGCCCGTTGCTTCAGTGCAATGGGCTTCGTGGCTTCGGTGCCTCCTTTTGCCTTCCGATTTTCCTTGCCCGCTCTTGTTCCTAAGTGGCTTTTTCTACCCCTAATCTTTGCGGTTATTGCCCTTGTCCTTGCGACTCTCTCCCCCACATTTACCTTAGTTGGCCTTTTTTCTTTGGATTGGGTAGAGTATTCGGTGAGTGACTCCGCAATGGCGATGGCATCGTCAAGTGTTTGAACACCCCGCCTATTAAGCTCGGTCTTGGCCTAATCCTTAAGGCCATCTTGGAAGTAGAAGAGTGAGTCCTTATCGAACATGTAGCTTATCTCCAACATGAGAGTGATGAATTCGTTGATGTAGTCCCGAATACTACCTGATTGCTTAAGGCGACGTAGGCGCACTCGCGCTTCCTTCTCCGCGTTGCTTGGGGTGAACTGTTTTCAGAGTTCTTGCTTGAAGTTAGCCCAAGTGTCGATGGTACAAATGCCTTTGCCCATCTCGCCATGCTTGCGACGCCACCATAGTTGTACAGCACCTCAAAGATAGGTGGGTGATGTGCCCACTTTCGATGCCTCGTCTCAAACACCCATGGCATCGAAGTATTGATCAAGCCCAAATAGGAAGTTGTCCACGATTGTGGTGTTGCGTGTGCCATCGTAGGTGTCGGGCTTTGGTACGTCAATGCGTCGCGCATCACTCGTGCTTGTGGAAACTGGACTAGCGAAGAGTGTGCGCTTGTGCCATGCCCAATCCGAGCGGACTTTGTCCACTTTCGCACGGACAGCGAGTAGTTCATCCTGAACAAAGCTATGAAGTTTTAGCAACTCATCATGGAAAGATTGAAACTCACCTCGAAAAGTATTCGGTTGCTCTTGGATGAGGGCTTTTGTTGCCACCGTGAACTCGACGTATTCTCCCTCGAAACCGTCGACTATTTCCTCCAATCCCTCGAGGCTATCTTGAGACAGTACGATTTCGAGAGTGGTTACATGAGGCTCCAACGCATCGACGGATGGGGCCTTGGACTTGCCGCGAGTCTTGCCTTGGGCGTGCTCTCCCTCACGGCCGTGGCTTGGTTCCGGCGGAACATCCACACCAACAACGCCCTCTTGCACTGGATTTGGAGGGTTGGCCATTGCTCGTGGGCTAACTTGCATGGGTGCAAACCTTAGCTCTAATACCACTTATCACGGGATGAGTGTTTTGCGCAGCAAACCCGCGCGGCACTTAGACAACCTTTGCCGAATGTTGCTAAGTAAGCCTTGAGCTTTGGCCTAGCTAAGCCTAGCGGTTTTCAAAGAGCTAGAGAGAAGAGAGCAATGGAGCCGAATGAAGAGAATTGTATTACTCGAATGAAAGATTGCAAGAGAGCTTACAAGTGTTTGAGTTGCTTGCTCTAAGCTTGTTGCTCAAATACTAAATGCCATACCCTATTTATAGGGGAGGCTTGCCAAGCTTTAGAGATCTAGAGAATTCTACCACATGCCTAGAATTCTAGATATTTACATGAGCTAGAAATGTGTGGAGTATTCTAGATTATTTACAACCTCAAATGTGCTAGAGTTGCCTAGAAGTTTCCGGAATCGGGCCAAGCTAGCATTCTTGGCCTTGTCTTGGGCTCCCTAGCCCGAAATTGTGGGCAATTGGACTAGTGACTTTGGCAGTCCGCAACAATATGCTAACATATTGGGAATTCATCGGTAAAAATTTCATAGCTTAATTCCCTTAAAAACTATTGAAAATAATTTACATTTCAGACATAATTGATTCTGTTAAATAGTTTTTTGTTCTGGACATGCTTACTTTACAAATACAAAACAAATTATTGTTTTACCATAAAATCATAAGTCTAGGTATGGTAAAAATAATTTTATAATCAAGGTTCTTCACTAAAATCAGAAATTTTCAGGTTTTCAGACTTGACTTCAAAAAAATCGTAATTAATTGAAATCTTATCCGATTAGCTTGGAAAAACTTTCAAAACATTCTAGAAGATGTCTAGTTTAACATGTCCAAAATCAAGAATCAAAATCAATTTTTACAAATTACTATGATTTTTGAAATAACACACTGTCAGCATATTTTCGGAAAAATCTTAGGTTTCTACTTCTGTTGCAAACATATAATCATTCTTCTCCATAACAAATTAATGAAAACCAAGAATTAAAACTTACCTCCAATCTTGTCTCAACAATATCCAATTCAAACGACGCAACTTGATCTCATGTGTTGCTCATGGTAGAACCAAGAAGAAGACTTTATTTTTCTTCTTCCCTTTTTTTCTTCTTTTTTTTTTCTCTCTTTTCTCTCTATCTCTTTTTTTTTCCTCTCTGTCGGTTTTTTTTCATCTTAGCCGATCTCTCTTTCTCTCTCTCTCTCTCATAATGGGAAAGACATCTTATTCTTTTTATACTAGGGTAAAAAGATCACTAAATTTTTTTAAAAACTTAAATACCCTTAAGAGAATTGGCATATTACATACTATGTAATAAAAGATGTTTAGGATGTAAGGATTATGTAATTGGAATGTAAAATCACCTTTTGGAAATATTTAATATAAAATATTCACTTAAATCAAAACTATGTTTTATGTTTACATGTTTTTAGAAAGATTTGATTATTTAAATGCTTATAATGAATCTGTCAGTTATGCCAAATGATAAAATGATTATTATAATGTTTAATTGTTTATGATTAATAGTTTTTAATATTGTGAATATATTACTTACCGAGTTAACAGTTCACCCCTCATCTTTAATATTTTGCAAACTGATTAGGGATGTAGCTTTTGGTCTTAGAAGATAGAAGTTTTGTTTAGAACCTTGGGGATTACTCTAGTTCATTTTTTATTTAAAGATTTTTTTTAGAGGGCTAATTGTTATGCTTATTATTTAAAGAATGTGTAGTGATAAGTATGATGATGTGAGATTTATTACAAATTTCTCTTATGTTTTCATGAGTGAATTTGGGGTGTAACACCAAGTCCCGCCGGTTCTTCTACTATTGCTTGCCTAACACCCAAACACAAAAACTAGGATTTAGACAAGTAGATCAACAACCAGTGTAAACTTATTCTGCGAAAAGATGGAATTAGATAAAAGGAGATGAGAACTTGAGAAAATTTGGAGGTTACCAACCCTATGCCTCGAGTTCCACCAGTCGCTAAGGCAGTCATTCCATTGAGAGACCATCTATTTCCTTCGTTATTGATCTCTGCTTCTCCCATCTTCACCTTTGCCAATTTTCAAATTTCTGAGACAACAGCCTCAGATATGAGTTAAAAAGTAGAATGCAACCCACACAAACACAGCCACCTTTCAAAATGCGTTACAACTTTATTCAGAAAAGTGTCGGCAAGGCGTCAACATGTCAACCAAAGATCATGTCAGGTATTGTTTGGTTGTCTGTTGTGCCAGTCGTGGAAGGATTCAGTACGTAAGTGTTTATTACCATAAATGGTTGATGATAAGAAGCAAAGCCAAAATTAGTTACGCTTTAATTGCATGGAATATCTTATATGGTGATTTCCATTTTGTAACGGAGCAATTGTAGGAAACAAAAGGAGAATGGAAATAAAAAAGAATGTTTACTTTCCGTACTTAAAAGAAAATTATAAGTGTACGTGGGAAGAAATTTTTAAAGGTATTAATTTCAACTACTTAATATGATGTCCTAATTACATTTTGAAATTGTCCAATGAATTATAATCAAAGATATCTTACCTCCACTGTACATTATTTATTTGCTCTAAATTGTGGTACACGACTACTTATCAAGTTCTCTGGGATGGATGGATATCTGGCCAAAATAACCAGATAAATTATTATCTCTTTTGCAAAAGGAAAAAGAAAAAAATTTTATCTGAACGCCAGACATCATATTTTCTATTAGTTAGTGTTTATTCCACATTGAGTAGCTAATAGGCACTTATGAAGTTGATTTCTAGAGTTCATTTTTTGAACTATGGGACTCAAAGGGGTCTTTTAAGTTGGAAATTTATTATTTAACATAGATGAAAAGATACAAAATAAGCAGGACAATGGTGACAGCATAGACAACTAAAATACAATCCAGAAACTTTCGCGTTAACAGAGAGCTTATTAGAATGGCATCCATATCATGAAGCCCTGAACTGACTTTGGAAGAACGGCCAGAAAATTTAGAAGATCATTTCATGTCCGTAGGGCTAAAATCCGGTCACGGAGTATCCTCCATCAATACAAATAACCTGTCCGGTTATGTATGATGCGGCTGGCAAGCACAGGAATGCTACCACTGATGAAACCTCATTAGGTTCTCCTGGACGGGGTATAGGAGTACGGGCTATCAAACGACTAGCATGCTCGAGGACCCTTGGATCTTTCTGAAAGAAAAGAAAGTTAACACTTAATATTAGCACCATTTCTTCCAATTGCAAATAGATTTACATACATTCTCAGAAGTTGTAAGCAAGTGAATACACTGACGTAGATGAAAAAAATGTTGCACAACCCATTTTGACATAATGGGTTATTTTGGATTTTCAATCCTGCAATTATCTTTCAATATAATTATTGTCTGAACTAAAGATGAGGAATTTTTGTGACCTGCTCTCTTATACTAATTGTACGCTAAAGGCTTATGACTATCTCCAGTAAGAACATTCAAGGCAGGTCTTTGACATGGAATGAAGAAGACTAAATGTAGCAATTCACAGAAAAGTGTGGAGGGATAAGTTGTACTTCTATGGAATCAATGAGAGAGGTTCTAATGATCCATGGAGCAACTGCATTCACGCGAATGTTGTCCTTTCCCCACTCACATGCCAAGTTCTTTGTCAGTTGATTCATTGCTCCTGAAGTCAAAAAGTTACTGAGCTTTTAAAAGACTTTCTTGCAACCAGATTTTAGTTCTGTTGCTTTCCAACAGAAATGAAAAAAAAAAAAGTTTGAAAGAAAATATTGAACTGGACCTTTAGTCGATGCATAGATGGAACATAGAGGTACAGCTATAACACCCGTGACAGAGGAGATAAAAATGATGTTTCCATTTCCTGATGCTTTGAGTAGGGGGTATGCAAGTTGGGACAGATGGTAAGCAGACTCGAAATTGGTGGTCATTATAGTTGAGAAATCCTCCATGGTAAATTCTGTGGCTTCCTTAGGAATGGTGGTTCCAGCATTGTTTACCTGATAAAATGATGCATTGAAATGTTCTGGAGTTTTGAGTAGCACAAGAGACCAAAAAGTTGCATTGTTATTGTGAAAAGAAGCCAAGAGAATTAGAAAGCGAAGCAATCTGTTGCATTGCCGTTTTTAAGAATGATTTTACCTCCAAAACTATCTGACAGTCCCCTGCCCAACTACAGAAGTCAACTTTATTTGATTCTCTATCAAAACTATCTAACTAACTGGTTTTGATCCTAATTTTTGTTTTCTTTCTGCCATTTTATTTTGCAATAATATCCTTATATTCCCATTATATGATCATTTTTGCTTAAGTACTCAATTTAAATTACTGTACTCCTAATTACTCTGGACAATTCATGATCGCTGACAGATAATTTTGTCTATGAATATGTTTCAGCAATGAATTGAACCTCATGTTACCTCAATACATAGCTCACATATATTGCTACCAGATATATCCCCACCAACCTAGTCTGTCATTTAGCCTTCAGTTATTATCTAGGGACACTATTTTCTGGTTGGATTTTGAGCTTCTCAGATATGAGTAGCTTAAATGGTACTTTGGCAGAAGAACTTACAAGGATGTTGAGCTTGCCATCAAATTCAGAACATACAGTCTCCATCAACTTTTGACGCTCAGCTCTAATTTTCAGGTCACATGCCGAGCCGCTTACTTTAAGCCCCTTACTCTTCCATTCTTGAATTCTTTCATTGAGCTCTGTTTCATTACGTGAACATGTGTGCACTATTGCTCCAAATGCCGTTAGTTCTTCTACAATTGCATATCTGATAAATCAATCATTAACGCAGAGTCTCAGATATTATCATTAAAAATGTCAATATGCAAGAAAACCAAAGAAGTGAAAGCACAAACCCGATGCCTCTGGTTCCACCTGTAACAAGGGCGGTCATACCCTTTAGAGACCACCTTTGCTCTCTGGATTCTGACATGTTTCTCTGGATAGAGGTAACTGCAATTATTCTTCTCTTATGAGAACAATAGCAATTTGTTGTATTTAATAGGAGAATCTTAATATTTTTGCAACTATAGTTTGACAATGGTGCTTTGATATTGTCAAGCAAAGACAATGGAGAAGGTTAAATTTTTGGCCGGCCCTTTTTTCAACGGTTAATTATTATAGAGAAATTATATATATTAAAAGAAAAGAATTTTTGGCTTGATGACGTGTTCTGAGGGCCCTAGTTGGAAAATAAAGAGTGAGGACATCTAATTCCATTGACAATCATTCCTCCTTATACTCAAATAGCCTGCCCTCTGATGTATTAAGAAGCTGGAAGGCAGACAAGCAGCAAATGATGAAAACTCACTAGGCTAGCCAGGGTGACAAATAGGGGTTCAACGCAGTATCCTGCTGAGAGATTCCCTTCCAGCAGGATCTCCTGGAAAAGAGGGAATCAATCATTTGTCACCCAACATTAATTCGTGGACATGGTGAAATCTAACACACTGGCATATAAAGTTTGAGAAAAAATTGTGCCAGAAAAGGAATTTGGTGTGGACGGTCTGTCACTGAGCAGTTTATGTTCTACTGAAAGGCAAGAAGTAGTACTTTTGTGGTTTCTTTTCAACGTGCTCTCATGGCAAATTACTTTTAACCATTATTTATATGTACTCTAGGAGAAGTACAGAGCAAGTGGAATTAGAAGAAACACAAAATGCGTGTGTTTTAATTGTATTCTTCATCTCATAAGGTGATTTCCATTTTGTGTAATGGAGTAGTTGCTGGAAACAACAGGAGTATGCGGTACGGAAATAAAAGAGTGATGATTACTTTCTACACTTGAAAGAAAACAGTGAATCAAGAATGGAAGAAATTTGTAAGGTATCCTCCCGAAGTGTTAAAGGAAAATACAATACATTTACTGATGTTGAACTAAAATTTTGAAACATAATCAAAGATATGGATACCTCCCCTTTTCTTCTCGGAGCAAAAAGAAAAAAAGAGACTTTATTTGCGCTGAACTGTTGCTGTGTTGCTGCATGATAACTTATGAATTCTGGAGATGAATCTTACCAAAATAAAGCAAATAAATTATACTTTTTAATTTTTTGTTTTTCTGGGAGAAGAAAAAGGAAGAATCATTTATATCTGAGCATCAGATATTATATTTCTTGTTTAGTTATTGTCTTCCTTTGACATCTTAGTAACCGCTAGTTCACATATCTCGTTGATTTATGGACTCAGAGGAGTCTTTTAGTTTGGAATTTTTTTTTTTTTTATTCATCATTGATAGAAGGATGTAAAATTCAGGAAAACAGTGATACCCGAACTGAAATTTGGAGAACAGCAAGCTAGCAGTTTAGAATATCATTTTATGTTCGGTTTGGTGGTCATGGGTCTCTCTTAACCCCAAAACCTAGCTCAAGACGATGAGGCTTTTCCTCACACTTACAAGTTCACCACCAATACTTTCCAAAATCAACACTTACAAATATGCATAATTTCAAAATTCAGGACAATGGTGGCAACGTATAGAACTAAAATATGCGTAACACATCAAACTTTTCTATTTAATGGAGCTTATTAAAAAAGCATCCATAACAGTGATGCCTGAACTTAAATTTGAAGAATTATAATATCAATTTATGACACATGCAATTTAGAACACTATTTATATCCTTTCAAGTTGTTTTGGGTCTCTCTCAACTCAAAAGCTAGCTTTAAGGAAATGAGGTTTTCACCAAAGCTGTTGGACTGAGATTATTGGTGAATCTAGGCTTTGATACTAGTGTGAGGTGGTCCTGGATGTTAGGTGGTCTTGAACCACCGAAAAGTTAGCTCAAGGAGTGAGGTTTTGCGGTACAGCTATAACACTTGCGACAGAGGAGACAAATATAATGTTTCCATTTTCCTGATGCTTTTAGGAGGGTGTATGCAAATTGGGACAGATGGTAAGCTGACTCGAAATTGGTAGTCATTATAGTTGAGAAATCCTCCATGGTATATTCCGTGGTTGGCTTAGGTATAGAGGTTCCGGCATTGTTTACCTGAGAAATTGATCTTTATCTTTCAGTTATTATTTCACAACTCTTTTTTTCTAGCTGGGATTTTTAGCATCTCAGACAGAAGTAGCTCATATTATGATTATTGGCTGACGGCAGTAGAGCTTACATGGATGTTGCGCTTGCCATCATATACCGAAGAGACAGTCTCCACCAATTTCTCCCTCTGAGCTCCAATTTTCTGGTCACATACTGAGCCGCTTACTTTAAGCCCCTTGCTATTCCATTCTTTAATTCTTTGATTGAGCTCTGTTTCGTTATGGGAACATGTATGAATGAGCTTTTGCTCCAAACGCTGTTAGTTCCTCTACCATAGCATGTCTGATAATATAATTCACCCACAAAGGAGCAAAACAAAAAGAAGTGTTGCTCGAAATAATTTAATTAACTTCTGTGTATATAGAAAACAAATGAAGATAGGGCACAAACCCTATCCCTCTTGTTTCCACCAGTGACAAGGGCGGCCATACCCTTTAGAGACCACCTTTGCTTTCTGAGTTCCGAAGTGTATTCCAAGTATAGGTGAATGCAGCTACTCTTCTCTTAACAGGTAAATAACAATTTGTTGTGTGAGTTGGAACCTTTAAATATTTGCAACTAGAATTGACAAAGAAACTTTGTTATCGTCAGCCGGCATTGTACACTAAGGAGACCTGGATTGCAAGACAAATCAGTGGGAAGTGGTTGCAGGCCCCTGTTTATAACTATTAATTATCATCAAATAGGGTTTGCTCCTTGCTGAATCATAGCCTTTGATTCTATGGTCTATATTTTTTTATTCCCATTCCCGTAAGTTTTCATTGGTCGCTTTGTTTGGTCGGCTGACTGCAGCGAATTTCCTAGAGTCTTCAATGATGGAAGTTATGAAGCCTTGATTTACCAGCTACTCTGTTTCTCATCTGAGGCAACTGACATACAGAGCCCCCCTCAAATATTGAAGATTACTCATAAAGTTTTTACTTCTTAAACTAGGCAGCCTAAATACAGGCCTTATGGTTATGCTTTTCCAGTGAATAACAAATTGTATTATTTACCTGGAAACTCTGGATACTTACAACCAAACTCTGATATGGTCAGGCATCACTGCACACTTAAATCTTGACTTGCAAGAAAAGACAGTGGGAAATGGCTAAAGTATCTAATTGCCGGCCATTTTTTGAGCCATTAATTATTATTTAGTTGCTTAGTCATATAGCCTTTAATTACAGGATGATAATTTGACCGTTCCTGATGACTGGCACACCTAAGACAAAACCAGAAGCTATGTATTTTCCTTTTGTCATAAAGGATTCAAATCCCTTCGCATCAACCTTGGGAGGGATTAATTTAATTTACGTAAGGGTGCTTGTAAAAAAATTAAAAAAATAATAATAATCATATTGAATGGCAAGTAATAATTATTGAACCGCTACAGCAAGGCAACGTTTGATTCGGAGGAAAAAGAAAAGGCATAAATTAGATCAAAAATATCATTTGATTCGTCGATCCTCACAAAAAGAAATGTCAAAATGAAACCGATTTGAAAAAAAAAAAAAGGGAATCACATGTTACCGCTGCTCTGAGCGGTAATTGGTAGGAATGACAGGATTTGTATCCGTGGCATTTTGTACCCAAAACAAACGCTTTTATTTTATTTTTTGAAAGGTTAATAAGAGAGGTAATAATAATATCTATCCCTAAATATTAATCTGTCTTGTCTAGGAATCTCAAGAACCAATAATTGGTAATTAACGTGGTACAGTAAGGAACCAGACAATATGACTTGACATACATGTTTGGTCCTTCATACCAAGGGTATTTATTGATTATGAAATCTAAATCTCCGTTGCCAGCAATCATGTTACTAATTTTATATATATGTTAAAATTGATACAATAAATTAAAATGATTGAAATTGCAAGGTGAGGGGAGGGCAGAGATGGGGCATAATAGCTAGTAACAAGCATTTTTTTGTATTTGTTTAATTGAACCAAAATGAGGTTGTGAAGAAGCAAGAAGACATTGTCGAAATGAAAACACAAAACTTCATGACTTAATAACATTCACTTGCTGGTTTTTAACCATGGTGATAATGCCCAGCATCTGGTACAGGGGATCTCAGCATATAAGTGAGGCTCTGCCGGATTAAACGTTCCGTCATACTCTGACGGAGTAAACTTCCTGTCGTTCAGAGTCCGAGACAGAAACAAAATTGATATTGAAAGGCCAAAAAAAAAAAAAGCCATGGAAGCACACTGCATCACATGAATCTGAAAAATAAAGCTGTAAAGATATGTACCTTGAATTGCCCCAAATTTGGGATTCTTGCTTCTATCAATAGAGGCCATGAACTCATTGATAAGATTTTACAGGCTAAAATCAAAGCACAGACACAGGCATTTCCGTGACACTTCAACATTCTGCTGCACAACAAATATGTTCCCATATATGCCAAATAAGTGAAATGAGTCTATTACTTTAAAATTTTATTTGATTATGGCCAAAATCAGACCTCTAATGTAGAGATTACAGTTAAAGAGATAATGCAGCATGCAGAAATCAGAATGGAGAAATGCCTCACTATATATAATAAACTTAATAATAAACTTTTTCATCATTTTGGTTGATGACTTTGTTACATACTAGAGAGTCAATAGTACTGAGAGGGAAGAAAAATCAACATTTGGATTTTGAACATCCAAGTCAAAGAAAAGAAAAAGCACTTTATTTCATAAATATTTTTGTTAAATTCATTTTCCTGAGCTCCAATGTGAACTCAAATCTTTGCTTCAGTTAACTATTCAACTGACCAAAATTGCTCTGTTTTCTTTGTTAGTACCCAGAACGTGCCATCTACAAGACAGCAATTTACATTCCTTAGGCCCACTGGCAAAAAAATTCAAAGAATACTGAAAAAAGATCTAACTGCTGCTGCACATTATTTCCCTTTCCTTGATGGTTTTAGGAGTGCTGAAATGTCTACAAAATGAAACGAAATACTGCTGGTCTGCCTAAGCATTTATGCACGACAGTAGAAGAAATTTGCACATAATTTTAGAGAGAACGAGCTGATGACAATTAGAGACAATATAAAAAAAAATCTTTAAATGTCATAAAAAAGGCTTATTATGTGAGTATTAAAACTCAAAAATTCGGCTATATGAGTGCAATTTGGAAAATTTGAATTGTCATGCTAACTGACCCACTTAGTTCAAAATATTCTAAAACAAGTATCATCGGTCCTTTAATTAAGTCATCCAACTGGGTGATGGAAAGGAATCTTGGGTACGTACACTAATGGCATTGAATAATCACACAAATAGTCTGATATACAGGAAACTAAGGTCTTGATCCCACAAAGAAGGGTAAACGAAACAGTTTAGTAAACGAGCTGCTGTATACAGAAATAGTGACGGCAGAAGCAGTCTAAATAACACGAAAAACAAAAAAAGTTTATATAACATAAAACCTGCTGAATGTATTATAGAAATTTAGATCCTAGAGTTTCTTTTGATCAACCAAGACAACCCAACTATTTCAGAAGCAATAGTTTCCACACAGCTGAGAGAAAGAGTGAGATGTATTTATGAATGTACTTGCAAGCACAGCACATATTTGAACTTCTAAGGATTTTAAAATATTACCTTTTGCATGTCGAGTCATACATGACCAAATTACTTTCTGCTGATTGCTGAGGACTCTCTGGACATAATGTTCCTCCATTTATCCTTGAGATCAGATGGAGTACGAGTAGGATCAAAAACATCACAACCAAATTCCAAAACTTTCTTCCAAGGAAGATTTTTATTTACTTTAGTTGAAAATTTTTCCACTCCTTCCTGCAATATGAGAGTAGATATCAACAAGCTAGCAAATTAAATCTTGAATAGATTCTAATTCACTAATCCATCTTGAATATTTAAGATTGAATCACAACAACAATTCAGCTTTTTAGAATCTAGCTCTTACTCTTACTTGCATTTAGAAACATGAAAACAATGTACAATATGAGATGCATTATACATACATACATATAGAAATGTTACAGTCTGGAATTTTAAAGTGCGGGAAAGTCTGGGAAAACTTTAAAACCGCATGGTTTAAAAGGCTTAAAAATGTAAGCCTTTAAAACTGTGCGGTTTTAAAGGTTTCCCGGACTTTCCCGCACTTTAAAATCCCGGACCAGAAAACTACTATACATACATATATATATATATATTCTCATAATTCAATTTTAAAGCAGTAGTGAAGGAAAAGCTTCTAAATTCTAGAAATGAGCTACCGAATTGAAATGTAAGAAAGATTTTAAGGAATCAAACAATATTAGGTAAAGGTGGAAAACCCTTTCAGAGACAGAATAATTTCAACAATGCGTTAAATGAAATTGAATCAATTGTCAATCTCATACAGATTCAAATATTTCATTAAGTGAAATCAGTATCATGATTTATAGTAGATGTCAAAACCAAAGGACATTATTTGGAAACACAAGCACAGTGATTTGGGTTGAAAGCAAACAGTAGCAATGACCATGAATCCATACCTTCAGCATTTCTTCTTCTTCAGCTGTCCAATGTAATCTCCTACGTTTTTCAGAAGCAAATGTGAAGTTTGTGCTGCAATGTGAAATGGAACAATAAATTCCAAATCAGTATAAGAAGCATATACAAATACCACAACTAACTCCTATTTTGCAACCAAATTGGAATATTTCCAACGTGAAATCCTATGAGAGAGTATAAACTTTCTAATATACTGCACATGCTACTCACAATTTTCCACCGGAAACTTGTGTAGACTTTTTGGAGGCAGTTGATTTCTCATTTCGAGCCTGAGCTATTTTCTCTGAATTAGCACCTTTTGGTGGGGATAACTTTTTTGATGAGTCAACATTCTGAGATTTTGTTTTCTTTGGGTTGGCACCCTTTGATGAGCGCAACTTTCTTGGTGAATCAACACCCCGAGATTGTGCCTTCTTACTACTTCCTGCAACACACCTCAGGCGCATCGACGTTGGCTCTATATCAGAATCAGACATTTCAGTTCTCAATGTTGTGGGGTCTACATTCTCTTCTTCTTCTCGCCTTTCTTCCTTCAATTTTTCAGTGTCAGGTATATCCCCTTTCCATAAATTAAGTAAAATATCAACGACAAATTCTTCTCCAACACAACAAGCAGTGTAAGGCTCTTCTTGCAGTTGGTCTTCAGCAATCTTCTCATGTCCACTGCCATCAACACATCCTAAATCTTCCAATGGTATCCCTTCTCCATCTTCTAAAAGTTCAAGCTCATGAGTTTCACAGACATTTTCCTCATGTCCACTGTCATCATTGCATCCTAAATCTTCCAATGGTATCCCTTCTCCATCTTCTAAAAGTTCAAGCTCATGAGTTTCACAGACATTGTCTTCACGTCCACTGTCATCATCGCATCCTAAATCTTCCAATGGTATCCCTTTTCCATCTTCTAAAAGTTCAAGCTCATGAGTTTCACAGACATTTTCCTCATTGGGCCTTTCTTTGCTAGTATAATTCACAAGTGATTCAATCCCAGGTGTTTTCTCTCGACCATGATTTATCTTGTCCCCAGTATGAGAATGAACAGCCAGAAGGTTACTCTGATTCTCAAGTGCCCTCTTAAATTTATCACAGGAATCAGCTGTCTTTGTATTGTCCCCATCATTCTCTAGCTCTCCCTCCACTTCCTCACTTAGATTCTTAACTTGAACATCATCCCTTCGATCCTCACAACCACCATAACTGTAATTTCTCTCTTGATGAAGAGATGACATATTCAGCTCATTTCCTTTATCTGTTCTACAATTCTCCTTCTTTTTATCACCACTAAAACTTTTAGAATCAATAAAACATGCCAACTGTTTCTTTGTTTCCATAGCCTTCTTCCACAACTCCTTTGTCCTCGTCAATTCACGTTTATACCAGCAATAGGAACAGTAAAAGTTTCCCACATCATCAAATTTAACTCCACAGCTCAGGCAGTTTTCATGTACAGAAATTGGGCATCCAGATTGACTACAAACCAACAGGTTCTCACCACGTCTATTACACTTAATACAAGGCTCTTCCTCCAAAAAATCAACATCCATAAAATCTCCACTCCGCCCCAAACCACTATGATTTTCTATGTGAATACCAATCTCATCATCATTATATGCAGAAGCCATATCTACATCGCCATTCATTTTGCTTAATGTTTCTCCATTTGCTTCATCCTTTGTAAAGATCCAACTAAAATTTTCAGAAGTTGTCATTTAAAAGTTTCTTAATTAAAAGTTAAAATTAGCATATAATATCATCAAGTAATGTTTTATTTTCAAAAAGCAATGTATCATTTTAGAGACTTCCCCTGATCTTTGAAAAACACACACACACACATTTTGCAAACGGTAACAAAAGAGAATAATCACGGAAAGAAAATGATCATATTGAATCATTTATAAAAGAAAAAAAAGCCACATTTGCATGAACAGTTGCAAGCGAGCATCTTTAGTTAGCCATTTTGTTCAAAAAAGGAAATGGTTAACTAAGCAGAAGGAAAAGCTCTCGAGAAGCGAACAGAGAAAGATGAAGAGACAGAGAGAAAATACCAGTTCATGTTCGTGATTGAAGAAACGAAGTGACTGACTTGTTGAAGTTCTACTTGGTGAAGCGGATTTAGGGACTCCAGTACTGCCACCGCGCGTTTTTGTTCTCATTTCCTCGCTACTACGATTCTCCGAGTGGCGCTGCGCGTTTTATACTTTTATTACAATCAAAACGCTGCGTTTAATATACATAGCAGCTGCTGGGACAAATATTGCTTGCATACATTTGACGTGGGCTTCGTGCACGTTTACCCTTTTCACTTTCTAAATACACCGCAAGTTTAGTGATCATCCGAAACGACATCGCATAGACACAGAATCGATTCAATTTTCAGCTTAAGATCAAACTGAGATCAGAACAGCGGATCACGCGTCAATTTTTAAGAGTTTGGGTTCGGGTTTGAGCGGAGCAATGAGAGGGGACAGAAGAGTCAATCGTTTTCATCTCGGAAATATCAGATTATATCTACATGATCGGAGGACAAGACGTTACTCGCCTTATGTACGGACGTAGAAGCGGCCGCTCGTTTGGACTCCAAACAGCCACCGGAAGTTTATTGAAGTGGCCAAAGAGTTGGGTGGCTTCGATAAAGTACGGCATTTTCGGTTTGGGAGATCATAAAGGCGGAGGTTGACGGTGTCAGTCCCACGTTAAATGACGCTTCGAGTGTTCTGGGTATGTTGCAGTTTATGTTCCCGGAGTACACGATCAGTCCGCCGCCGATGGTGACGTTTTACATGAATGTCAAGTCTGAGGTGGGCTCATATGAAGCAATGGTGAGTTATTTTGGGAAATTGAAATTGGCCCCAAGACTGAATCGAGTTCCTGTGACACAATGGTCAATGAATTTGGGAAATTTAATATTTAGGATCAGGATTAACTGCACATTATTGGGCTTGTTTAGTGTGAATTTTGTAATGTATATATATGCTTTTGTTGATTAATATAACAATCTTCCTTCCCTTCAAAGAAAGGAAGAATTCCAATGAAGTGTGATATTTTGAATTTGTTCAGAATTTCAACTTGAATCACAACTAATTGTGGATAGCCAAAACAGTTCAGCTCATTTGTTAGGATCATCCTTATTATTAGCAATTAATGAGAAATTGCACCTTAAGGAGTGAAAAGGGTATTTAACTTTTTTTCTTTTTCATTTTTTTTTCCTTTCATTCATAGAAAATGAACACACAAATCAAATGATGGCGAGAATGCCACAAGTCGAATGGCTATTGTTAAATTCCTTAATTTTCTCATTTATGTTTTCTCGTTGCTTTCAATGCAATTCAATTGCCCTACATCAAACCATTAGTGCCTAATAACAAATTTCTTCCTTTAGGCACCTATGAGAAAAGAATCCAGCCATTGACTTTCTAACTCAAATACTTTAACGTAAAAAAGTTTTCCACTTTCTTGGAAGCTTCCCTAGCTGCATCACTTTGATGGGTTTAAATATCTGGCGCATATTTCATGTGGGAATTTAACATTAGTTTTATATTTGTACATGGGATGTCTGTGGAGTACAAGATCGAGGAGTAATATGGAGCTTTTGGTCTACAATAAAATGGATAATAGCAGAAGCAACATTGATGAGAAACCATTGTTAGCTCAAATCAATCCATAGTTGAGGTTTGTTTTCTTTGCTTTCATTTACAATGAATTTTGAAGGTCTCTTGATTTTTCACAAAAGGGTATTTTTTGTTATGTAGATGGGATCATTGGAATACAGAGCATTGCTTGAGATGGAACACTAGAGCCTAGTGAATCCAGGTTCAATGGCGGTTAAGAAACCTTCATTTAAGTTGTCCAATGGCAGTTTAGATGTTAGCAGTGGTCAAAATGCATATGTGACCAGGAGTTGTAATGGGGCCATTGAGATCATCAAGGTTTTTGTATTCTCTACAAAACTAAACATATTGATAATTTTTGGCCCCGTAGCAATTGTTGTCGTTAAAACTTCTGGTGCTCATGAGAGTTTCTGTTTGTTTTTGTTGCCAATGTGTTTGTTCGTTCAAGAAGCTTGTGAAAATTACATTTCCTTTTACTGTTGATTTTGATTTCCTTGTGTGAATTTTCAGGGTTGGGTTTTCTTCTGAGAATGTTGGGGATCATTCCTCTAGCTGAGCGTCTTGGTTTTGTAACTGAGCAAGTTTCCTTTGCATTTTATCTGTATGGTTCTCCATATGAAATTTCATTTATATGAATTTTCAGACTCTAGATTATGACATTGGAATATACCAAAATTTGGTTATGCTTCCATTCGATTGTATCAATATTGAAAGGATAAATGATTTCATTAGTACCTAATTTGCAGCTTGTGCTTAATTTAATGTAGGCAGCTGGCTTTCTTTACAGGACCTACAGGCTCTTTTATTGTCGATAATGAAGTTTCAGTTTGACATCATTTCCATAAGTTTTTTATTTCTTCCACCCACCAAGCTCCTCTGTTCTTCAAGCTTCCAAATTCACGACAAGCTTTTATGTTTGTTTCTCTCAAAAAAAAAAAAAAAATTAGGTGAAAAATATGTTTGAGCATCAATTCGTTTACCGGGATTACTCAATGATAAAATATCCTCTTAATGCCATTTGCAGTTGGAGGTCTACTAAATACTACTTTCAGAAATTTAACAGAATTGATAATATCAAATTTAGCATAAAAAGGGCACATGATGCGTGTAGTTCAACAATCATTACTCGGTTCTATTTTATCAAACATGCTGCTGGTGCTAGGCTCTGCTTTCTTCTATGGGGGACTTGTGAATGCATAGAGGGAGCAAGTGTTTAGTAAGGTCTGTTAGCATTTTGATCACATTTGATATCTTAAACCAAGGGAAAAATTCTTTGTTGTTCTTTAACTCTTTATGTCCATTACTAAGTTTGTTTATCTTATGTCCATTTATAAGTTTGTCAACAGAGAGGTTAAAACTGCTCTAATTTTATTGATAGGCAGTTGCTTCAGTGAACTCTGGATTGCTGATGGCAGTAATGGGTTTATTGTTCCCTGCTGTTCTCCATGCTACACACACCGAGCTGCATTTTGGGAAGTCTGAATTGGCCCTCTCAAGATTTAGTAGCTATATCATGCTTGTGGCTTATGCTGCCTATCTATATTTTCAGCTGAAGAGTCAGCGGCAACTACGTGATCAGGTTATGTCTGTACTAAGAAAACAAGAAAAGCATAAAAACCAGCCTCATCAAGCAAAAGATAATCAAGAAACAGAGTTAAGAATACTACTAAAGAGTAAAGAGCCGGGCAAATCACTCGTTGGTTGAGTGGTATACACTGACTACATTAGTTGAAGTTCTTCAAACTACAACAAAATATATTTATTACATTGAGAATATTAGTATGGTTCAAACACTATAGGTAATTAAGGTCTTATTTGGAAGTGAGGTGCTGTAACTTTTAAGTTACAACTGATGTGGAAAAAAAAACTGTAACTATGAAACAAAAATTAATAATATATAATAAATATAAATTTTAAATAATAATTTTGATAAAATTATTAAAGATATAATATAATTTTTATTATACAAGTAAAAATTATATTAACATAATTTCTAAGTTACAGCAATTAGTGTTTACCAAACACTTTAATGTTGTAACTTAAAAGTTACAATTGTTTAATCTCAATCACAAATACACCCTAAATATTCAATACAATGTTCTAACACATATATAATTATAAATAGCAAATTGTTGCAAGCTCGCTGCATGAACATGAGTACTTATCGGTTGTTTGGAAGCTTTTAAAGGTGGGGTTGGCTTATTTCCTAGAATATAATTCTATATATTGTTTGTTGCAAAAAGTAATGTGTGGATAGTCATTTTAAATCAGTGCATATGTCAAAAAGTCATATTTACTCGTAAAAATTATTCTTTTTTCATTATGTTGACGGTTGATTTACGAGAGTAATTTTAATTCATTTGTGTTGAAGGGGTGGCAATCTGAGTCAAGATTCACCTATTTGATTCTATTCGATACGAATTAATTGGGTTTGAATTTGAAAAAATTGATTCGTTTAATAAACAAGTGAATTTGATTCAACGAATCAAATCCAAGTTTGAGGAGATTGATTCACTTATTTGTTTAGAATTCATTTAATAAATAGGTCATAAACAAATCAAATACGATCCATTCATTTATTATTCGTTCAATTAAACTTATTTATCCTTAAATATGTACGAAAAAATTTTGAAGTTTGAAGGCTAATATAGTAATTGTAAATTATAAAATTTGTATTTTGTAAGATGTTAAATTCATGATCTTTTTACATTATATTCTACTTAATTTTTGTTCAGTAATTATATTTTTATAAACGATTTCATTGGCAACTCGATTCGTTATAAAATACATGAGTAGTAAATAAATTTATGTTCGATTCGTTTCTTAATTCTACTAAAGGAATTAAACGAATTGAACCAAATATTCATTTAATAAACAAATCAAATCAAAATCAACAGACTTTTGAGCCAATTTATTTATGGTTTGATTTGAATTCCATTTGTTTATTTGTTTTGCCGCCCCTAAAATAAAGATATATTGGTTTTGACTTGTTTCTGCATGATCCTTTTCTTAGTTTTGCTTTTGACGATTGCTTTTTACTGGACCTTAGCTTATGCTTAAGAAATAAGGTTAATTTTGTCCAATCTGATTCGTTGTACTCTTTCTTTTAATTTAATAAAGGCTTACTTGTTTTGCCATTGTTTACCAAATAACAAAATATTCTTGTTTTCATTAACCTTTTAACAAAATTGACAAAATAAGATATTAAAATTTATAAATAACCCAAGCGGTAAAAAATTTTGCTAGACCAAATATTAAGTGTTATTTTCCCTTGAAAATACATGTAGTAAGTGCACAAATTGATGGTTACTTTTTGGTATGCTTAATTAGGAGTATCTTGGACATTATTTTGTAGCACTAATATGTATGTTATAATAAAAAATCTACAGCACGCAAGTAGCCAAGTATCCCAGATCAAGCCTATTATAAATACAACTCAGATTTTATCCTCTTCTTTTCAGACATTAATCATCTTATTACCCCGATGCCTCTGGTTCCATCGGTAACAAGGGCTACCCTGTAGAGACCACCTTTGCTTTTTGCATCTTCACATGTTTTTCCAATTTTGTTGAACTGCTGGCTGCTGCTATTTTCGTCTTATCATATAAGTAACAGTTAGTGGTATTTATTCGGAAACATTTTACTTTGCCACACAGACTTAAACTATAAGGAAACTTGGATTGCAAGTAAAGTCACTGTAAATTCAACCTGTTACCCTTTTCAAACTTTGAATAGCCATTTAATACAAAATAATATTTCTTTGGTGACTTGACTAATTGGGTTTTTGGAAGATGAAATTGTACGCTGCATTGGCTTCATAATTAAAACTATCATGATTAAAAGACACAACTTTATTATACAAGAAAGATTTCAGTACAGCTTCTGGCACTCTAAAAAAAAGAAAAGAAAAGAAAAGAAAAAAGAAACCTTGACTGACTGGAAATACCGGCTAGAACAAAGAGGATTTGTCTAATTTCCAGTTGAGCGCAATCCATTCACATTCACAGTCACAGTCACCCCTCCATCGACACAAATAATCTGCCCTGTGATATATGAAGCAGCTGGAAGGCAAAGGAATGCCACCAATGAAGAAACCTCATCAGGCTCTCCAGCTCGACCGATGGGTGTTTGACGTGCTATTCCATCCAGAAATTCACTTCCTTCAGGACCTTCCTGAGAAAAGATGGAATCAATCAGTTTCACCCGTAAGAAAAATACATAATTGTAGATACGATGAAATCCAACACTAGGTATATAAGGTTGAGAAAAACTTGTGCCCAGAAAAGGAATTGTGTGCTGCAGCAACTATTTTTTGACGCTCTGGAACACACTTCAGGCATTATGGATAGCATAACCTTACACGGATACAAGCTTTAGTTATTTGTTTATTTATTCTTTTTCATGACAGTGACACTTTTCAGTTTACCTGCTGCATGCTAGATGTTGTATTTTTGTTTCAACATGCTCTCATGGTAAAGTATTTAAGTTGTTATTTACATGCTCTAGAAGAAGTACAGCACAGTTGAATTAGAAGGAATGGCAAATTAGCAAAATGTGTTTTTTTCTTCATTTTACTGTCTTCCCTTGATGCCAACAGATAATACCTCAAAAGGTTTGATCATTGAGGTTTTAATAACCCAGGGTGCAACTGTATTAGTACGGATGTTATCCTTTGCCCACTCGCATGCCAAATTCTTCGTTAGTTGATTCATGGCTCCTGCAAGTAAAGTGTATGACAGATTTTATTAGCAGATATATGCATTCATATTTCTTGGAAGTTGGAATCTTACAGAATTTTCGAGAAGAAGAAATAAAACCGATTCGCACCTTTGTATGCACCATACAGAGAAACAGAAGGTATTCCTCTAACGCCCCCAACAGAGGAAATAAATACGATACTTCCATTCCCTGATGCTTTAAACAGAGGATGTGCTAGTTGAGACAGATGAAAAACAGACTCGAAATTTGTGCTGCTTACAGTTGACATGTCCTCAGCTGTAATATCCACCGTTGGTTTTACGAAAGCTATTGCAGCATTGTTTATCTAAAGAAAATGTTAATCACATAAACTCATATCTGATATGTAAAACTAATTGTTTTGCAGGAGCTTGGAAGCTAGGCTTACAAGAATGTTGAGCTTCCCCTGAAAGATGGAGGTGACAGTCTCTATTAGCTTCTCACGCTGTTCGCGGGATGACAGGTCACATACTGACCCCGTTACTTTGAACCCTTTGTTTTTCCATTCATGTAAACGTGCATCGAGCTCAATTTGATTACGTGAACATGTGTGAACAATTGCTCCAAATCTTGCTAATTCTTCTACAGTAGCATGCCTAATCACAATCAATGAATTTCCAGCAAATAAGTTCAGATCCAAATATGCTTGGGAAAAAAAAAAAAATCAAACAGACAGAAAGAAAAAGAGAGTAAAACTTACCCTATGCCTCGGGTTCCTCCAGTGACTAAAGCAGTCATTCCATTGAGAGACCATCTTTTGTTTCTACGAATGAGCTCTTGTTCTCCCATGCTTGTCTTCAAATTTTGCTGAAAGCCTTTACAAGTATTTGTTGCTTCTTTTTGAGGACCACAAAAGCCACCTTATCAAAAACACCGAAACATAAGCTGTTCATTTCACAACCACGCCGAGGTTTGGACCAACGCCCGATTGCCAATGCGTCAGTGGTTGGGGACCACTCTTTAGTAATGCTTGTGGTTACCTCAATGAGTGGTTCCAGTACTGTTCACCGACTAAAGTGATCAAAAATAGCAGGGGCGGATCTGTTAGCAGCCCGGTATAAGAAAAAAAAAATTCAGTTAGTTTGATTAAAATTACGAAAATGTCATTAATTATTAATTACGAAAATATCATCAATTGTTAATTATAAAGTACCATTCATCATTAGAAAAAACAAAAATATTTCTAAACTCTTCCCGATTCTTCATTCTTCATCAATTCACCTTCACTGTTTCATAAATCACAATTCATCATCCGTTCATATTTTCCAATTTCTTTGCAATCTGTACATTTTTCTATTGGTATGTTACTATATTTTTAATACTTTCATAAATTATTTATTTTTCTTAGATAGATTTTATTGATTTATTTTACATATTATTTTAATTATTATTTTGTATGTTTGATTGGCTTTTTTTTGTAATTAGTTTTGTGATTTATTAGTTTGAGTTGATTTATTATTGTTATTTTTTCACTAATAATATTTTTTTAAAAATGAAAAGATGAACAAAATTGAATTGTTTAATTTATTTAAGCATGCTAATTAAGCTTGTAATTATTAATTAATTTATTAATTCTTATGTAGTTTCATGTTATGGTAATTTATAGGTTATAATGTCCGATAAATCCAAGCCAAGGAAAACTCTCCTTTCATTATTTGCCAAAGTAGATGGAGCAATTTAAAGGATCCATTTAAACATATTGATAAAAGAATGAATGCACAATCTTCACAACAAGTTTTAAAGAATATGTTGCGGCTAAAAACCTAAAAAGTAGCTATCAAGTGGTTAGATATTATTGATTCAGAATCCATAATTAATGAATTCCATTGTTTGAAGCCGCAAAAAGTACAACTTTAGTTATATTTTTGTTTTGAATTACATTTTTATTTTCTATTTTTATAAAATTATTTTGTTTAAAGTAATTATTATTTGGTGTAAGATTTCTAATGTCCTCATCTTATTGTGTGTATTTTATTTTTTCTTACAAAATTTTATGTTCACTTTACAATATAACTTTTTTTTTTAAAATTTAGCCCAAGGTACTTTAAAATCCTAAATCCGTCCCTGAAAAATAGTTGCCATCTTTACATGCATTTTTCAACCTACCTAGTTACAATTTTTATGATGAAATTTATTATTTCAATACTGATTCTTGTATGCCATTTTTATGTGCTGGCAAAATGATCATATGTATCCCCAGCAACTGTTTTTTTTTTTTTTTACATTTTTCCCCCTTCATTGACTACTCTTTGAGCCCGATTAAAGTCAATCTTTTTAGTAATTATAGTATTTAATATTGATTTATTGAGGTTTTGGTTTGGTCGGGAGATGAGGATCATGAATATATGATACAATAATGATCTAAATTAAGATCTTTATTATTATTATTATGTTGGTTCCAAGATCTTTATTATTCAAACCAAATGACATGTTATTTAAAAAAAAAAAGGATCATGCCAGCACTAATGCACCTTATCTTAGAATGGACAATTTGATCATTTGGTGCTGATTAGCCAGGCATTGAAAATTTAGATTATAGGAAAATAAGATGCATTGTCCTCAATGGAAGTTCAGTTAGTGCAGTTGGTTTAGGCCTTGCACTAGGACTTTAAAAAAAAAAGTTTTGTAGCACATTTTGTTGGGAATCTTATAAATCATAGAACAATGGCGACATTACTAACTGATGTAGGAAGTTATTTTGGGAATTTTAAGATTCTAGGATTTTATTATTTTAGGAGTTTCTATTTTAATTAGAGTCAATTATAGTATTTATTATTTTAGGATTTTCTATTTTTATTAGAGTCAATTAAGGTATGAGATTTAGTTAACTTAGTAAAGTATCTTTTATTTTAGGAATTTTAAGATTTAGTTTCCCATTTTTAAGTTAACTTAGGGAAAGTATATTTTATTTCCATTATAATTGTGATTTAATTTCATTTTTTAAGTTAACTTAGGGAAGTGGGTTTCTTCTATTATAAATAGAGAGACCTTGTCATTATTTTAATAACTTTTCAGACTCAATTATTCAATAAACTTTTTATTCATAAACTTATTTTCTCTATCTTTACAATTATGCTTCGTTGGTTGGTGTTAGAGCAAGTTCGCTTGTCATCATGGTACGACCACACGAACAAAGGAATAACCATCCTGAAGACGATGATCAAGGGATGCAGGCACGGTTTGTGGAGGTCGTCAGACAGGCGGCCGTAGAAGCAGCCTTGCAAGCAATGGAAGATGTCTATAACCCGAGATTGCTGGTGATAGAGCGGGCACTCAAGGGTCTTAGACTTTCCATGCAAGAAAACCAAGAGAGACGCCAACAGCAAAGGGCTAATCGTGAGGAAAGAATTCAAGGAGTCAATCACGATGAACAACCGCAGGATTATGACAATGAAGAGGTTCGACAGGGTTTCAATCTTGAAATGGTACCTCAGAACCTAGAACTTGCGAGGCGAGTATAGTCGCGCATGCGTGAAGACTTAGACAGTGATTCAGAAGAAGAAAACGCTGAGGATTATGATAGGAGGCATGGGAAGAGTTCAGAATACAAGATTAAAACGGATATTGCAGATTTTTATGGTGGGATGCATGTCAAAGAATTTTTAGATTCGATATTGGATGTAGAAAATTTCTTTCAGTAAATGAGGATTCCGCAGGGTAAAAAAGTTAAGCTTGTGGCATTTAAATTGAAGGGCGCAACATCCGCATGGTCGCAAAACGTCCAAAATCAAAGAAGAGTTGCGGGAAAGCCACTGATCAAATCGTGGCCTAGGATGCAAAGGATTATGAAAGAATATTTTACAGCTGGCGGATTACCAACTGTAGTTGTACGTGAAATATCAGAATTACAGGCAAGGAAATCACAATGTTGATGAATGTATGGACGAATTTTATCGTTTCCATACAAGAAATAATATGGATGAACTAGAGTTTTGAACAATTACAAAGTATCTTGGCGGATTGAAGCAAGAGTTGCAAGATGAAATCATAGACGTGATTTGGGATATGGGTACAACAGTTGCTAGGGAAAAGAAGTTACAAGAACAGAAGCAACATGTTATTTCTAGAGCTCAATAGACACAACTCACTGGTGTGCAGAATAGACCAAACAGTGTGGGAATTGAAAACAAGCAAAAAACTTGGCATGGTAATAGTCAAGTACAACAAACAGTGCAGCAGTAGTCAAGGCAGTCGCCGCCTAGATAGCAGTAGCCACCTAGACAATAGAATAATCCTTATGCAAAGCCTATACCGAGTAAGTGCTTTAAGTGTGGAGAACTAGGGCATAGATCGAATGATTATCGTTCTAAAAATTTGAATTTAGTAGAGGTTGAAGTCGGCAAGGCAGAGGTGAATAATGTTGAAGATGAAGGCGATGAGGAGGGCTTAAAGTTGAAAACAGATGAGGGAGAGTTGTTAAATTGTGCAGAAAATTTTATTGGCGCCAAAATTTGAAGAGGATAACCAGCGCAATAGGATTTTCAGAACATGTGGCACCATCAATGATAAAGTATGCAATGTGATAATTGATAGTGATAGTAGTGAAAATATTATTTCCAAGGCATTAGTTGACGTGATGGGACTTTCAACAGAAAAATATCCAGTACCCTAGAGAATCGGATGGATAAAAAAAGGGATAGAAATGCAAGTGACAGAAGTATGTCGTGTTCTTTTTTCCATTGGAAAGATTTATAAGAGTGATGTGGTGTGTGATGTAGTAGATATGGATGCGTACTATCTTTTATTGGGGAGACCTTGGCAATTTGATATGGACGCAGTGTATAGAGGAAGGGATAATGTATACGAGTTGTAGAATAGTAAGAAAGTTCGTTTAGTGCCTTTGACAAACAAGAAGAAAAATCCTAAGGCTGAAGGGAAGAATTTTCTAGCTATTGTGAAGGGACATTTAGAAAAAGATTGTGATGGTTGCAAGAAACTACAGAAAGAAGATAAGTTTGTAATGACTTCTATTCCTGGAGAAGTACAACCATTGTTAGCTGAGTTCGCTGACATTAGCCCATCAAAGATGCCAAAAGGGCTACCGCCTTTACGACATATCCAGCCATATAGACCTAGTCCCAGGCGCAAGTTTACCTAACTTGCCCCATTATCATATGAGTCCTCATGAGCATGCGATTTTACGAGGACAAGTTGATGAATTGTTATAAAAGGGCTTCATTCGTAAGAGTATAAGCCCGTGTGTTATTCTAGCTTTCCTGGTACCAAAGAATGGTGGGAGTTGTCGCATGTGTGTGGACAACAGGTGGATTAATCAGATTACAGTGAAGTATCATTTTTTTATTCCAATGTTTCGAGATTTGCTAGATCAGTTAGATAGTGCCCGGATTTTTTCGAAAATAGACATGCGCAGTGGGTATCATCATATTTGGATTAGGTCTGAAGATGAGTGGAAAACATCGTTCAAGACAAATGAAGGGTTGTATGAGTGGCTCGTGATGCCTTTCAAATTATCTAATGCATCAAACACTTTTTATGCACTTAATAAACCAGGTTTTTAAACTTTTCTCTTGCAAATTTGTTATAGTATATTTTGATGATATTTTGGTGTATTCTATTGATGTGGTGACGCATTTGGAGCATTTGAGAATGGTTATGGAGGTGTTGCGAAAGAATAAACTTTACATTAATCGGAAGAAGTGTAGCTTCTTACAGAGTAATGTGGAGTTTTTGGGTTTTATAATTGGTACGAATGGGATTATAGCTATTGAGTTGAAGATACAAGCTATTAGAGAATGGCTTACGCCTAAACAATAAGTGAATTTAGGAGTTTTCACGGGCTAGCAACATTTTATAGGAGGTTCATTCGCGGTTTTAGCACTATAGCTGCACATATTACGGAGTGCTTGAAGAAAAGAAAGTTCGAATGAGGAGAAAAAGAAGAGTCGAGTTTTACTTTATTAAATGAGACATTGTCCACCGCTCCTGTATTAGTTTTGCTAAACTTTGACAAGTTATTTGAGGTCGAGTGTGATGCTTTTGGCAAGGGAATTAGGGTTGTTCTTTCCTAAGAATGATGCTTTTGGCAAGGGAATTGGGGTTGTTCTTTCCTAAGAATGGCGACTAATTAAGTATATGAGTAAAAAGTTGAATGAGGTGCGGCAGAAGTGGTCTACTTACGACCAAGATTTTTATGCCATCCTTAGGGCGTTGAAGACATGGGAGCATTATTTGATTCAAAAAGAGTTTGTATTGTACAATGACCACCAAGCACTGAAGTACTTTAATAGCCAGCAGAACTTGAGCAAGATGCTTGCAAGATGGGTGAATTACATGCAGAAGTTCACTTTTGTTCTTAAGCAGAAATCTGGGCAGCAGAATAAAGTGGCAGATGCACTTAGTAGGTGAGCAACTTTACTAGTAACTTTAGTCAATGAAGTTACTAGTTTTGAGTGCTTAAAGGAGTTATACGCTGAGGATGACGATTTTGCACATATTTAGGATTGTTGCATCAATCATCAGAATGCAAAGGATTTCCTCATTCAAGATGTGTACTTATTCAAGGCCAACCAATTATGTGTGCCTCAAAGTTCTTTAAGAGAATAGATTATCCGTGAGTTACATGGAGGAGGATTGGGCAGACATCTTGGACGAGATAAGACCAAAGCACTTGTGGAGGAGCGTTATTATTGGGCACAATTGATGAGGGATGTGCGCAAGATTGTGTAAAGGTGTCAGATTTATCAAGAGGGCAAAAAACATACACATAACACAGGGTTATACATGCCACTACCTGTTCCAGACAATATTTAGTTGGACTTATCCATGGATTTTGTATTGGGATTGTCACGTACAAGGATTGGTCGTGATTCAATAGTGGTGGTAATTGATAGATTTTCGAAGATGGCGAACTTTATTGCTTGTAAGCAGACGGAAGATGTTGCTTCAGTGGCGCATTTTTTCTTTCGTGAGATAGTACATTTGCATAGTGCTCCAAAGACTATTACTTATGATAGGGATGTGAAGTTTATCAGCAAATTCTGGCAACACCTTTGGGATAAGTTTGGCACACAGTCGCGGTTTAGTAGTGCCTTCCATCCCCAGACGGATGGTCAAACGGAGGTGGTCAATCGCACTTTGGGAAACATGTTGCGCTGTGTTCGTGGTGACAAGCAACAAAATTGGGAAACTGCCTTGCCTCAGGTCGAGTTTGCTTACAATAGTATGGTGAATCGATCTACTGGTAAGACCCCTTTTGAGGTTGTCTACATTTGTTCCCTACGACAGGTTTGTGATCTGGCTATCATGCCCGCAGCAGTAAGAGGGAGTAAAGCAGCGGATAATGTGGCAAAAAAACATATTCATGCCAAGGTACGAGCCCATTTAAAGGCTGTGAATGCTAAGTACAAGGGTGAGGCAGACAAGCATCGACGCAAGAAGGCGTTTCAAGAGGGTGATTTGGTGATGGCGCATTTGCGGCGAAATCGTTTACCTGGTATTCGCACTAAATTGGAGAAGCGCAAGTACAAACCATTTCGTGTCGTACGAAAGATTAATGACAACGCTTATGTACTCCAACTACTAGATAACTAGAATATCTCTCACATATTCAATGTGGTTGATCTATTCGAATACCCTCCAGATGATGAGGCACTGTACGAGCCAAACTCAAGGACGAGTTCTTTTCTAAATGAGGGGGACTAATGTAGGAAGTTATTTTAGAAATTTTAAGATTCTAGGATTTTATTATTTTAGGATTCTCTATGTTTGGGAGAAATACGTCGACGAGACCAAGCATAGTGAGCAGATATCTGATGGCAGAGTTCTGCGAACCGGTATGTCCCGTAAAAGCCTGGTGCGCGGGGGAACAGGAGCAGAAATATCCTGCTCATCCACGAGCACGTCATCCGCGAGGCCAATTTCCTGTAAGAGGCATAAGGCCATTCCGGCTAGAGGTCGAGAGGCGAGGAGACCCGGTCGACGGCAGTTGGCAAGACAGGCTCCCCAGCCCGAGAATCTAGGCACGACAGCCACGCTTTCCCCAGAACCGTGGCGTAACACGCAAGATCTCACAGAACCACGACAGCCACGCTTTCCCCAGAACCGTGGCGTAACACGCAAGATCTCACAGAACCACGACAGCCACGCTTTCCCCAGAACCGTGGCGTAACACGCAAGATCTCACAGAACCACGACAGCCACGCTTTCCCCAGAACCGTGGCGTAACACGCAAGATCCCGCGTTTACCCATAAGCAGCAGTCAGAGTCCCATACCGTCTCGAAAAAAGTGGAAGACTGGGATTCAGGGGAAGCCTATAAAAAGGTAGCCAACGAAGGTAAAAGGGTTAGCATTTTTTAGATTAAAAAAGAAAATTCAAAAGAAGAGAAAACGACGAAAAAGCCATAAGATCTGTGGCGAGCGTTCCCCGAACCTTCATATCTGACTTGAGCGTCGGAGGGTTTGCACCGGGAAAACAACCGGCGTACTCTGACTTGTCTGTGTGTGCAGGAACCTCTGGAGAAGAAGCCTCACGAGAAGACCTTCTGGTCGTGAAGAAGTTGATCGGGCAGAAATCCTGGTCGTAGAACGAGGAGAACCGGAATCCCGCATCAACATTTTGGCGCCGTCTGTGGGGAGTAGAGCAAAAAGCTTCTGTTGATAGCAAGGAGAGGGGTGAAGCAAGTGAAAAGCGATGGAGACAGGAGGAAGTAGTGCACAAGGGGGTGATAGGAGGCTTAACGATTCCGTGACGCTGAGGGAGATAGTCAGTGAGGCACGGGAAAAAGTCATGTTCGACCGGATGGAACGGATGGAAAAGCAGATGGAAACCTTGACAACCATCCTGCATGAGCTGCGGAGCGAGCGAGGGGTAACCCAAGAGGGAAGGGTGAGAGGCGGTGGAGTGGCACCAGGTCCCGATAGTGCGGGGAGAAGTCAAACCACCGGGAGATTTGGTGGTGAGAGGGGTAACGTACCTCTGCGGGGAGAATTTCATAGAGAACGAGAGCAGTCCCCGGCAAGACAGACTGGTGACGAGGACGACGGGGTGGTGAATGCAGAGGAAACAGAGTTGAGGCAACACGTGCATGATGTAGAGCAAGAGCGGGATCAAGTTGCAGCACGTGACCCTGGTCGTGCAGTGCAGCTGGAGGAGGAAGTGCGCAGACTAGCGCAGATAATTGACGACATGCAAGGAAGGAACAGAGCCCCTGGTTGGAGGATAATGCTGGACGGAGAATCACCGCTCGCAGCAGAGATCATGAAGGCAGTTATTCCGAGAGATTTCCGCCTCCCAGACCTCAGATACTCGGGAAGAACTGATCCGCTGGTGCACATAGAGTGCTTCAACGACATAACCGGGGTACAAGGATTATCTCAATCCCAAAGGTGCAGGGTGTTCCTACTCTCCCTTGAGGGACGTGCACGAGAATGGTACAAGAAACTTCCTCGGGGCAGCATTAAAACCTTCGAGCAGATGTGCCAGAAATTCGCGGAGCAGTTTAGTGGGGCAATGGCACCGGAAGATGACATGATGGAGCTGAAAAGCATGAAACAGGGGGAGCAAGAAACCCTTCGGGAATTCATCAAGAGGTTTCATCGGGCTGTCCTCGACTTGGGGGCCTTCAACCACCCTCAAGCGTTAAGGGAATTGAAGGAAGGGGTGAAGATAGGAAGGCTGTGGTACAATTTGAGAAGCCCAGCGATTCAAACGTATGAGCTGCGTACGAACAAGCTAAGAGAGACATCGAAATTGAAGAGGAAAAGGCTGCATGGATTAAGACAGACCAGTTAGAAGGGTTGGGGAGGAAAGAGAAGAAAGCATTACCGGGGAATGGACCGATCAGGAGGAGGAACCACCAGGCCTCCAGTGGTGGAGCAGGAGGTCGGGTAACTGCTTACCAGCCTCATCAGAGGCCACCACAGTATCAGCGCAGCAGGGCGCAACCTCCTTGTTCCCCAGCTAGGGAGCCTTGGAGAAGGCATGAGTCGGCATCTGGTGGTCTTCCCCACGATAGCAGAGCGAGTAGACCAGAAGTACTTCCACCGCCCCCAACTCAGAGCGGGGCAAACAAAGAAAGAGCAGTGTACCTGATCGACCAGAACCCGGACTATGGGCGGTACACTTCCTTGAAGATGTCCCTGGATGAGGTGTACGAGGCCATAAAGGATCGAGGGCTGCTGCACCTCCCTACACCAATAACAAAGCTACCCAACAGGAGGGATAAAGGACATTATTGTAAGTTCCATGGCACTCATGGCCATACCACAGCAGAGTGTAGAGATCTCAAGACCCAGGTCGAAGATTTGGTGAGAAATCGGTACCTGGACGAGTTTATAGATGGGACCTTCCCGATGGTGGCCACAACAGGTGAAGGGGAGCAGAGTATTAGAAACTTGAGGCGCGAACAGCCCGCAGTAAGAATGATAGCTGGGGGCCCAACATTGGCCGGAGATTCCAACAGATCGAGAAAAAATTATGCTAGGTACGCCATGACCAGTAAAGAGGTACTCTTCAGCACCCCAGCAGCCAAACGAGCAAGAGTCAGGCAAGTGCCGATCATGTGGACGGATGAGGATGAGGAAGGGATTCTATACCCCCACGAGGATGCTTTAATCATCAAGGCTACTGTCGCTAGCAAGAAGTTTGATCGGATACTGATTGATACGGGGAGCTCAGTTGATGTGTTATTTAAGTCAACCCTGGAAGAGATGGGAATAGCCGACCGGAAGTTGGAATACACCAATACCTCCTTGAAGGGGTTCGGAGGAGGGAAGCTGGTCCCTCTGGGCGTGGTCGGGCTGCCTATCACAATTGGGAGCTCCCCGACAGAAAGAACAATGATACTGGACTTTGTCGTAGTGGATGAAGAAAGTCCTTACCAGATGATCCTAGGTCGGCCATTTTTAAGGATGAGCAAAGCGGTGTTGTCCAACCATTATCTGGCTCTGAAGTACCGGGTGAATAGGGTAGTAGGAGTGGTACGAGGAGACCAGAGGATCGCAAGAAGCTGCTACTCCTCGGCAGCAAGGGAAGCACTGCAGATAACATCCCTCGATACCCGAGTGGAAAACAAGAAGGGCAAACAAGAACCTGTAGAGGATCTGGAAACAGTAAGCCTGGGACCAGAGAACCCGGGAAAGACGATCAGAATCGGGTCGAGACTTAAGGGAGAGCAAAAGCAGGAGTTGGTGAAATGCTTATAGGCTCATGCTGATGTATTTGCTTGGACACATGAAGATATGCCAGGGATTGACCCTGAGGTAGCATGTCATAAGCTGGCAATAAAGAAATGTGCCCGGGCAGTAAGGCAGAAGAGGAGGTGCTTCAACCAGGAGAGGTATGAGGCTATAAATGGCGAGGTGGAGAAGCTCTTGAGAGCAGGGTTCATTCGGGAAGTCAGTTACCCTGAGTGGATATCGAATGTGGTGTTGGTAAAGAAGGCAAACGGCAAGTGGAGGATGTGTGTAGATTTCACAGACCTCAATAAGGCGTGCCCAAAAGACAGCTTCCCTTTACCAAAGATCGATCAGCTAGTAGATTCAACGGCTGGACATGGTCTGCTTAGCTTCATGGACGCATTCTCGGGATACAACCAGATCCCCATGTACGAGCAGGATGAGGAGAGCACGGCTTTCATCACTAACCAAGGTTTGTTCTGTTGCAGGGTAATGCCGTTCGGTCTCAAAAATGCTGGGGCCACCTATCAAAGGCTGGTGAACAAAGTCTTTAAGCCGTTGATTGGGAAAACCATGGAGGTGTACGTGGATGACATGATCACCAAGTCCAAAATCCCGAAGGAACATGTCAGACACCTCGAGGAGACATTCGAGCTTTTGAGGAAGTATAAGATGAAGCTCAACCCGGAGAAGTGTGCTTTTGGGGTCGAGTCGGGAAATTCCTTGGATTCATGGTGAGCCATAGGGGGATTGAAGCAAATCCCGAGAAAATCCAGGCGATTGTGCAAATGACGTCTCCTCGTAACCTGAAGGAGATGCAGAGCCTCGCGGAGAGGTTGGCGGCGTTGAGCAGATTCATATCTAAGGCTACAGATAAGTGTCAGCCATTCTTTCAAGTGATAAGGAGGGGAAAGAAAACAGAATGGACCCCAGAATGCGAGGAAGCCTTCCGGAACTTGAAGCAATACTTGCAACAAGCTCCGCTGCTGTCCACACCAAGGGATGGGGACAAGTTATATCTGTATTTGGCGATATCAGATCGGGCCGCCAGTTCTGTTCTGGTGAGAGAGGAAGAAGGAGTTCAGTATCCGATATACTACACCAGCAAGGCCCTGCTCGACGCTGAGACCAGATACCCGCCGTTGGAGAAATGGGCACTTGCCCTTGTGGTTGCTGCTCGGAAGTTGAGGCCATATTTTCAAGCATTCCCGGTCTCAGTAATAACAAACCAGCCATTACGTCAGACTCTGCACAAGCCAGATGCCTCTGGTCGGCTCGTCAAGTGGGCTGTAGAGCTGAGCGAGTTCGACATAGACTATAAACCCCGTGCAGCGATAAAAGCCCAGGCAATGGCCGATTTCATAGCTGAATTCACAGAGCCCGAAGTATGCTTAGATCAACAAGATGCGGTTATAGGCAATGACGAAACTCAAGTATGGCAGGTGTCTGTGGATGGGTCATCAGGGGAGCGGGGTTCAAGAGCAGGGATTGTCTTGGAAGGCCCAGAGGGGGAGGAGATCTCTTATGCTGTAAAGTTGGAATTTGCAGCCACGAATAACCAGGCAGAGTATGAAGCCTTGATAGCAGGTCTGGAATTGGCTAAGGCCGTGAAAGCAGACAGAGTTAATATCAGAACTGATTCCCAGCTGGTTGCGAATCATGTCAGTGAAAGATTCCAACCAAGAAAAGAGAAGATGGAGCAGTACCTGAAGATAGTCAGGCAGATGATGGGGAAGTTCGAAACAGTGGAGGTGATACAAATCCCCAGGGAGCAGAATAGTCGAGCAGACATTTTGGCTAGGATGGCAGCAGTAGCCGACCCAAAAATACCAAAGGCGGTCCCTCTGGAGGTGAAGTCCAGCCCAAGTATCGATCAGAATTTGGGGGTGTTGCGGATAGAACAAAAACGCTCGTGGAGGGACCCGATAGTTTCATACCTTAGAGACAGGCTATTACCACCAGATAAGCTGCAAGCTCGCAAGATTAGAGCCCAGGCCTCGAGATACACGATGATTGATGGGGTACTGTATCGGCGAGGATATACACTACCGTTCCTTCGGTGTCTGGATGAGGACGACGCGGATTATGTACTGAGAGAAGTAAATAAAGGAATTTGCGGAAATCATTCTGGCGGGAGATCCCTGGCCCACAAGGTTCTAAGGCAGGGATATTTCTGGCCGACAATGCACCAGGATGCGCAAGAGAAGACCAGGAGTTGTGTAAGCTGCCAGAGTTTTGCAAATTTCTCTAACCAACCACCAGAGAAGCTCACCTCCATGACATCCCCCTGGCCATTTGCTCAATGGGGAATTGATCTGATCGGCCCATTGCCAAAGGCACGAGGAGCAGCAACACATGCAATAGTTGCTATAGATTACTTCACGAAGTGGATAGAGGTAGAAGCCCTTAGCAGGATCACAGAGAAGAAAACAACAGACTTCGTGTGGAGCAACCTGGTCTGTCGATACGGGATCCCTTATGCCTTGGTAACGGATAATGGCAGGCAGTTCGATAATCACAGCTTCAGGGAGTTCTGCCAGAACCTCGGGATAGAGCTGAAGTATTGCTCGCCTGCTCACCCTCAATCGAATGGACAAGTAGAAGCAGCCAACAAGACCATCAAGAGGCTTTTGAAAACCAGGCTTGGAGCAAAAAAGGGTGCGTGGGTTGACGAGCTGTTAGGTGTGCTATGGGCATACAGAACAACCCACAAAACCGCAACTGGGGAGACACCGTTCGCTTTGGCTTTCGGACATGAAGCGGTCGTGCCGGCTGAGATAGGGATGCCCACACACCGGACAGGTCATTTCAATGAGCAGGAGAACGACGAGCAGATATGTTTGAATCTTGATCTGCTAACGGAAAGGAGGGAGCAAGCGGCCGAGCGATCAGTCATTTACCAACAGAGGGTTGCTCGGTATTATAACCAGAAGGTGAACATACGGCAATTCAGGGTCGGAGACTGGGTACTGAGAAGAGTGAATCAGAGCACCAAAGATTCGACTCAAGGAGTGCTGGGACCGAATTGGGAAGGGCCATATAGAGTCAAGCAGATAGCGGGACCCGGAGCTTACAAGCTGGTTCGCACGGACGGCCACGAGGTGAAACGCCCATGGAACGCAGCACACCTCCGAAAATACTTCCAGTGAGACTTGTTGACATTTGAAAGCTATTTTTGCTCATGTTCATTATCGTTTATCTTTCACGCTTTATATCCAAACAATTTCATGTAAGCCGAATCCTGCCATTAATAGAACGTCGAGGAATTTCTTTCGCTTGAAACCGAGGAAATTATCCAAGGCATGAAAAGGCTCACCAAGTCTCAAAGCCTGCCTTATGGCGAGACAGAAGCCAAGTATGCCAGGATCTGCTCGGCCACGAGAAGGCGAGCAGAATCCCAATCCTCGAAGAATCCAAGGCATGCAAAGGCTCGACAAAGTCTCAAAGCCTGTCTTATGGCGAGACAGAAGCCAAGCATGCCAGGATCTGCTCGGCCACGAGAAGGCTAGCAGAATCCCAAGCTTTGAAGAAATTATCCAAGGCATGCAAAGGCTCATCAAGTCTCAAAGCCTGTCTTATGGCGAGACAGAAGCCAAGCATGCCAGAATCTGCTCGGCCACGAGAAGGCTAGCAGAATCCCAAGCTTTGAAGAAATTATCCAAGGCATGCAAAGGCTCACCAAGTCTCAAAGCCTGTCTTATGGCGAGACAGAAGCCAAGTATGCCAGGATCTGCTCGGCCACGAGAAGGCGAGCAGAATCCCAATCCTCGAAGAATCCAAGGCATGCAAAAGCTCGACAAAGTCTCAAAGCCTGTCTTATGGCGAGACAGAAGCCAAGCATGCCAGGATCTGCTCGGCCACGAGAAGGCTAGCAGAATCCCAAGCTTTGAAGAAATTATCCAAGGCATGCAAAGGCTCATCAAGAATCAAAGCCTGTCTTATGGCGAGACAGAAGCCAAGCATGCCAGGATCTGCTCGGCCACGAGAAGGCTAGCAGAATCCCAAGCTTTGAAGAAATTATCCAAGGCATGCAAAGGCTCATCAAGTCTCAAAGCCTGTCTTATGGCGAGACAGAAGCCAAGCATGCCAGAATTTGCTCGGCCACGAGAAGGCTAGCAGAATCCCAAGCTTTGAAGAAATTATCCAAGGCATGCAAAGGCTCACCAAGTCTCAAAGCCTGTCTTATGGCGAGACAGAAGCCAAGCATGCCAGGATCTGCTCGGCCACGAGAAGGCTAGCAGAATCCCAAGCTTTGAAGAAATTATCCAAGGCATGCAAAGGTTCACCAAGTCTCAAAGCCTGTCTTATGGCGAGACAGAAGCCAAGCATGCCAGGATCTGCTCGGCCACGAGAAGGCTAGCAGAATCCCAAGCTTTGAAGAAATTATCCAAGGCATGCAAAGGCTCATCAAGTCTCAAAGCCTGTCTTATGGCGAGACAGAAGCCAAGCATGCCAGGATCTGCTCGGCCACGAGAAGGCTAGCAGAATCCCAAGCTTTGAAGAAATTATCCAAGGCATGCAAAAGCTCACCAAGTCTCAAAGCCTGCCTTATGGCGAGACAGAAGCCAAGCATGCCAGGATCTGCTCGGCCACGAGAAGGCGAGCAGAATCCCAATCCTCGAAGAATCCAAGGCATGCAAAGGCTCGACAAAGTCTCAAAGCCTGTTTTAGGGCGAGGCAGAAGCCAAGCGTGCCAGGATCTGCTCGACCGCGCGAAGGCGAGCCGAATCCCAGGCATTGAAGAATCCCCAAAGGCATGTGGCAAAACCATGAGCCAAGCCAGAACCTGCTCGTCCAGACAAAGACAAGCAGATTCTCAACCGAAAATTAATTCACACTTACAACACAAGAAAGTAATCAAAAACCATTTTTATTAATTTGTTAATAACTAACAGAGGGGATAATCTTCATCAACATTGTTCATTACAATACTAGAGATATATCAAGAAGATGGTGGATCAGTAAGCCCGGCAGCATCGGTTGGCTGGACCTCCACAGGTGCAGGAGGGGTATCACCAGTTGCGTCCGGGGGGGTGCTCGCCTCGCCAACATCAGCAGGGACTGCACAAAGAGGAGAGTCTTCCTCCTCGACCACGATCGGCTCTACCCCATCGGCATCTTCCTTGGCCGCCTCCTCGTCCATATGTTGAGCAACACCAACTGCAAGGTCGTCCATCTTCAGATCAGGGTGTTGCTTCCCAAGGACGGCCATGATGCAACGATAGGAATGCCGAAGTCCCTGGTCGTACTGGTGGTCAGCCTCCCTCTCCAAGTTCTCGACCTGAGCTCGGTGGGAGTCGCGGAGAGATTCGAGCTGAGCCTCATACATAGCCTTCTGCCTTTGCAGATCCTCCTTGACCTTGGTAAGCTCCTCCTCGAGGGAAATGGCTTTTGCTTGAGCAAGTGATTCTTGCTCTATCAGCTTCAGATTCTCGAGATTCAGCTCCCTTGCTTTCTTCTCGGCAACGTCAGCTCTGGTCGTCGCCGATTGAATATCCTCCTTTATCTTCCAGTCGTAGCGGCCAACCTTAGCCTTGTAATAGGTGGTCATGCAGCTGAGGTGGAAAGCGCTATGCTGCATGGCCCCCACCAGCTCACCCAAGGTGCGGCCATCAAAGTCCTCCAGGTCCTTCTTGCTCACGAGTTTAGTTAACTCATTGAGGTAAGGGACCAGGTGTTCTGCTCGGCTGTCAGGTAAGCGAGATCGAGGCCCGACAGGAGGAGAAGAGAAAGCAGGATCTGTGGCTGCTCCACTAGCTTCCCCGACTTTTACAGGAGCAGGAGGTAAAATCTTCAAGGGTGGGACCTGCTGCACGATGTTGGCCCGCTTTGTAGTAGGGGCATCCTTACTCTGGTCCCTCTTCGTGGTTGGAGGTCGGGAATGTTTTCGGGTCAGAGCCCCAATCACAGCGTCCTCCATCCTATGGCCAGGAAGTATCAAGCGAGACTCGAGCAAGTTGTATGTAGTTAACAGTTCTCGGCTCGAGCAGGAATTGGCTAGTACAGCCTCGACCCGTTTGAGCTGGTCAGGTTCAAGCGGGAAGTGGACACCCCAAGAAACTACAACACAAACAGACACTTGGTTAGAGACAAGCCAAAAAAAAGCAAGAACAATTATGGATGCAAGACATCTAGAGCGAGCAGGCAACCTGGGACCGCGAAACGGGGTGGGACACGACAATCCTTCCCGTCTATTTGTGCAACTTGACCCCAAGGACCCCCAGCAAAAAAGAATTTCCTCTTCCAAGTCCCACCACCACCGGTCGGAAGATCGGTTATGGGTTTCCGGCTCTTGGTGCTAGATTGGAAGTAATACCAGCCGGCATCTTTGGGGCTACTCTTTAGCTGGTACAGGTGCTTCACCTCATCAACCGTGGGCTCGCTTTGGCAACATCTGTCCCACAAGATGAACAGACCAAAGAGCACTCTCCACCCATTGGGATTCAGCTGACTAGGAGCTAGATTTAGCCCGTTAAGTATCCGGGCAAAGTAGGGTTGCAAGGGACACCTCAGCCCGTACTTAAAGCTCTCTAGAAACAGGGTAACGTATCCCCTAGGAGGCCGGCTGGGAGCATCCTTCTTTCCTGGGACCTTGAGAGGTATCTCACCAGGAATGCTATACCTAAGCCGGAGGTCATTGAGCTCATCAAACAAGGTCGTGCACGTCATGTAATCAATGGCATAATCGCGCGACAAGGCTCTGCCTCCTACTGTACCCTGTTCTTCTGGTCGTGATGTTCCAGATGGAGACACCTCACCAGAGTCACCTTCCCCATTCTCACTTAAGGTGTCCTCAGAGCCAGAAGGTCCCTCCTCGCCATTGCTTCTGCTCGTGGAGGTTGTTTGGGGGGACATCCTCCTAGCACTAATCCCGACACTAAACCTGACGGGTTCTAAGGGGATCCCGGGGTCAAAAGCAGGATCAGTGAGCGGACCGGGCAGGAAACTTAGTTCGTCGTCATCAATCTCAACGACTTTCTCCTTACCCTTCGACATTCCCTAAGCTCTAACCACAACACCACCAACTACTACCCAAACAGAAGAGAAGAGAAATTATCTACAACTATCCGAGACCAAGGAGATAGAAGAAATACCTGAAGTAATGGTTCAGTCGGTGAAAGTCAGAGATGGAGGCCTTTTATGCCGGAACTTCTTTGCCGGAGAGACAGAGACGGAGACGGAGTGAATGATGAATATGCCGTTCGAGAGGATTTGGTTTTCCTAAAGAGGACGGACTCTTGGGTTGCCAGCATTTAACGGCGCCAAATCCCGAGGGTCTCATAACCGTCGGTTTGAAATTCAAATTGAGGGGGGGATTTCTGCCACGTCACCTCGTCCGCAATTAAATGCGACATAACTCTTGGCAGCCTTTTCCAATCCCACGCGAGCGAGTACTAACGAGTTTCTACTGCTGGTCCACTACATTACCCAACACCAGAAACTGGGGGACCGGTGTTTGGGAGAAATACGTCGACAAGACCAGGCATGGTGAGCAGATATCTGATGGCAGAGTTCTGCGAACCGGTATGTCCCGTAAAAGCCTGGTGCGCGGGGGAACAGGAGCAGAAATATCCTGCTCATCCACGAGCACGTCATCCGCGAGGCCAATTTCCTGTAAGAGGCATAAGGCCATTCCGGCTAGAGGTCGAGAGGCGAGAAGACCCGGTCGACGGCAGTTGGCAAGACAGGCTCCCCAGTCCGAGAATCTAGGCACGACAGCCACGCTTTCCCCAGAACCGTGGCGTAACACGCAAGATCTCACAGAACCACGACAGCCACGCTTTCCCCAGAACCGTGGCGTAACACGCAAGATCTCACAGAACCACGACAGCCACGCTTTCCCCAGAACCGTGGCGTAACACGCAAGATCCCGCGTTTGCCCATAACGCAGCAGTCAGAGTCTCATACCGTCTCGAAAAAAGCGGAAGACTGGGATTCAGGGGAAGCCTATAAAAAGGTAGCCAACGAAGGTAAAAGGGTTAGCATTTTTGAGATTAAAAAAGAAAATTCAAAAGAAGAGAAAACGACGAAAAAGCCATAAGATCTGTGGCGAGCGTTCCCCGAACCTTCATATCTGACTTGAGCGTCGGAGGGTTTGCGCCGGGAAAACAACCGGCGTACTCTGACTTGTCTGTGTGTGCAGGAACCTCTGGAGAAGAAGCCTCACGAGAAGACCTTCTGGTCGTGAAGAAGTTGATCGGGCAGAAATCCTGGTCGTAGAACGAGGAGAACCGGAATCCCGCATCAACACTCTATTCTCTATTATAAGTTAACTTAAGGAAAATATATTTTATTTCCATTATAATTGTTATTTAATTTTTTTTTAAGTTAACTTAAGGAAGTGGGTTTTATTTATTATAAATAAAGAGACCTTGTCATTATTTTAAGAATTTTTCAAACTCAATTATTCAATAAACTTTTTATTGAGAAACTTATTTTCTCTATCTTTACAATTCTGCTTCGTCACCAACAGTTAAAAAAAAATGAGGTTTCTTTATTACTTATAACATTTAAGGAAAGATAGAAGTGCCTACCAGAATACAAAGAGATTGTTGCTAGTTCTGAGTTGGGTTAAATCCATTCACAGTCATTCCTCCATCCACCACACAAATAACTTGCCCTGTGATATATGAAGCAGCTGGGAAACAAAGGAATGCTACCAACGAGGAAACCTCGTCAGGCTCTCCAGGACGGCAGATTGGTGTGTGAGATACTAAGCCTTCCACAATTTTGTTTTTAGCAGGATCATGCTGAGAAAATAGAGAGTTAATCAGTATAGTCAGCCGATATTGAAGTGGAAATATGAAAGAGATAACATCATTAAAGTTTCACAGAACATAGAGATTTATACCCGTATAGCATCGCTCAAAGAGGTTCTGATAACCCCTGGGGCAATCGAATTAGCACGAATATTGTCCTTTGCCCGCTCACATTCCAAGTTCTTCGTAAGTTGATTCATGGCTCCTGTAAAGACAAATGTACGTAGAAAGTGTTTATATGCATATGTACAATTTCATATTTGTTCGAGTAATAGAAAACTTCCAGGTAGAATGATTCGTACCATTGTATGGACCATACAGAGGAGTAAGAGGAGCAGCTGTAACTCCTGCAACTAAGGAGATAAATACAATAATTCCATTTCCCGATGCTTTTAACAGAGGATGTGCAAGTTTAGATAGATGAAAAACGGACTCAAAATTTGTGCTTCTTAGAGTTGACATGTCCTCGGCTGTAGTGTTTAGTGCTTCTTTTGGCACAGCTACCGCAGCGTTGTTAACCTGAACAAAATTTTCACGTTATATACCAAAACCTGATCTGTTAAAAATTCAAAGCACTGGCATCTGAGGCCCGCTTTCGCGTGCAAAAACATGCAACCTCTTTATCGAAACTGAATCAGATTGCATATTAAGAGTTACATTATTAAGCTCTTAAAGAGGCTACACATCAAGTAAGTTAAGCTTCCCCTGGAAGATGGAGGAGACAGTCTCCATTAGCTTCTCACGCTGCTCGCGGGATGACAGGTCACATACTGAACCTGTCACTTTGAAACCTTTGAGTTGCCATTCCTGTAAACATTCGTTAAGCTCAGTTTGGTTACGTGAATATGTGTGGATAATTGCTCCAAATCCTGCTAATTCTTCGACAATGGCATGCCTAATTGCAATCAATCAATTTCCAGCAAATAAGCTCAAACTAAATATGCTGATAATAACCAAATAGAAAGAAAGAAATAAAAACATCATCAGAGTTACCCTATGACTCGTGTCCTCCGGTGACTAAAGCAGCCATTCCATCGAGAGACCATCTTTTAATTCTGCTAATGAACTTGTGCTCCCCCATGATTTTCTTCACGGTTTACTGAAAGCTTCAACTAAAGAAGTTTAAATGCAAAAAGCTTTTGACAGCAGCTAGCTAGGCTTCTTTAACTCTTGATCGATTTGATTCTTCAATTACTTTCTGGAAAAGGATAAAAGATTTTTAATTTTCTGCAATAGCGGTAAGAGCTGGAATTTTTTGAGAACCACAGATCCCAAGTAATCAAACTTACTGAAATAATTTTGTTCACTCGACCACCACACATAACTGGTACACCACACGAATGATGGAACATGGCATTAGTTTTGAAGAGATTATCTTTTACCTATACATTCTCTTTGGCAGTTGGTACTGATTATAGTTGACTAACACTTCTGGAAATGCTTGAGGTTACCTTAATTACTGGTTAGATGATCAACAGTAGGTGCCATTTTTTGTCTCTGCGGCTCAACTCTTCTTCTCCCATGTGTTGTGTCCATTATTTATTCAAGTCCTTAACCCAACTAATTCTGTCCTCAATGCACTCTTCATTAACATCCAATGATAGAAATTTAGATATCCACTTCATTATAATGAGAATCATGAAGCTTAATAGCTTATCTTATCCAAAAGCATAGAAACACAACGGTTCAATATTTCATAGCCACACGAATAAATTGGGAGTCATTTAAAAAATGTCTTTGTTTTTGTCTTTGCATGTACAGAAGCGGCGCCCCTTATGAATTTTACATTATGATTTTAATTATCAGCTGACAAAACGAAAATAAACTCAGAAAGTTCAAGATTTCTTATTAAACAATCATATTGTGACAATTTAGCTTAAAATGTTACAGCACCTGAAACAACATATTGCATAGAATATGTGTTCCCTCCCCTTAACATATGACAAATAAGTTAATTCTTAGCTCAATTGCCAGCTGTATACCCCCCATCAATCGAAATAACCTGCCCGGTGATGTATGAAGCGGCAGGCAAGCAGAGAAATGCCACCAGAGGCGAAATCTCGTTAGGTTCTGCACTGCGTGCGATAGGAGTTTTTGCTATTAGCTTTACATATTCCTGAACAAGAAGATCATTCAAATCCTGAAACAAAGAGTAGCTCAAAATGTAACCGTGCAACTTCCAAAATTTTCAGTATATGTACAGAATTATTTAACATATTGAAATTATGGGAGAATAGTACAGGTGGTGAAATCTGAGTATTGACAGCCCAAGGGGAAACAGCATTTACACGAATGCTGTCAGTTGCCCATTCGCATGCCAAGTTCTTTGTAAGTTGGTTGATTGCTCCTGAAACAGAATCGCACAGCAATAAAATTATTGATTTGTGAGTGAGCATTGGCATTCAAAGCTCAAAATTCATGACACGTTACGTACCTTTGGATGCAGCGTAGGCGGATAATCTTGGTATACTTATCGCGCCAGCAACTGAAGACATGAAAACAATACTTGCATTTCCTGATGCTTTCAAAAGGGGATGTGCAAGTTGACAGAGATGATAAGAAGACTCGACATTCGTGCTCATTACACTTGAGTACTCTTCCAGAGTATACTCTGTAGCCCCTTTCATCACAACTAGTGCAGCATTGTTCACCTGAAGAAACATAACCAGCCGCAGAAATCCCATCAAAGGTTTCGAAAAGAAAGAACCAATATAATTCATAGCTTGTAATCCAAGTCGGACTAATTTTTACTCCAATCTTGCAATTTCTTTAATTATGTAGGAACCGTACATATCGGTCTAAAACAGAAATACTAGTAAGGTCCTGAAGCTAGACGCTTACAAGGATGTTAAGCTTGCCATCAAAAACAGAAGAGACAGTCTCAATAAGCTTCTCCCTCTGGTCACCAAATGAAAGGTCACATACAGAGCCAGTTACTTTAAACCCTTTGCTTTCCCACTCTTGTATCCTCTTATTGATCATGTTCTGATCGCGGCCACATGTATGCACCAATGCTCCAAATCGTGCCAGTTCTTCAACAATTGCATATCTGATACAAAGTTAACATAATCAATCAATCCAAATAACGCAGAAAATAACTAAAGATTGAAACAGAACTTGTGAGTTTGGAGAAAGTTACTATTACTAACCCAATGCCTCTGGTACCGCCGGTGACCAGTGCGGTCATGCCCCTCAGTGACCATTTTTTGTCTCCGAAAACGGGCTCTGCAGTTTCTGCCATGATTGTTTCAATGTTGTTAAATTACCAGTAGTCTAATTACTTCAGCTCGAAGTTTGGCTAAAAGGCTTTAAACACATTCAATTTACTTGATAAAAATATTTTGATATAATTGTCAAGGTCGTATAAGAGAATGCAAATAAAACAAATCAGAAACCTCGAAAAGAATCAAAAGACCGGCCTTCCAGAGAAATCCTAGCGTAAGAATTTGTCTTTTCCAGTTCCTTCAATTTTTTTCCTTTTTATTTTACTCCCCGACTGTAGCAAGACTTGAAACTTTTTTCTACCAACCAGCTCGACTGAAAAATTATTAACTAGTTTCCATGATCACATTTTAAACTTTGGAAGCGGGACAACGCATTAATAAAACTTTTACATAAAATCTTAAGTGGGACAATCATGTTTCGTGTCATTAACGTGATTGAGAATTTGATGCCGCCCAAAAGCCAGGCCTTCATGTCATTACCACCATCGCCATCAATTGATGGTAACAGAAAATGATATTTTGAGGAGTCAATTTCTAAGATGGCGTGCAGCCTGGCTGGTGGATATGGACTTTGGATTTATACAAATCTCGGTGTCATTTATGGATGAAAAGATGAGTTTTATTTTATTAATTTATCTAGTAATTACATTGAAAGTACACTGACTACTTATAAATTATAATTGAGGGATAATGACACCCTATATTTGCTTCATTGTACACTTAAATTTTTATTTTTATTTTTATAATAATAATAATAATAACAACAACAATAATACTCTTCAATTATAGGAATCCCATAAATGTGACTTTAAAGGATAAATAATAGCATACAAATATAATAATATAATAAAATAAAATAATTTACATTCTCTAAAATATGTTGAATATTAAAGGAAATAATTTAAAAAATTTAATATACTAGACATATTTTATTTGTATTAGATTTGTTTACCCAAACATTGATTTTAAATTTTTTTATTAATAAAAATAAAATTTTAAAATAAATACAATAAATAAAAGAATTTAGTTCTGCAAATTAATTATTTTATATTATGTAAAATCTTAAAATTAATCTTTTAGTTAGTATAATCAAAGGGTATAATAGTCAATGTAGGGGTCTGCATGATGATTTATGGATCTACATATACATTGAGCAAAATCTCGAACGTCTAGATATCCTTTTCTCCATGAATAACTAGAGTCACAAGCACTTGTGCATAGCAAGATATGATTGATTGATAGGAATATCAAAATTTAAAAACAAACCATGCGAGTCCCGTCACATTTTTAAGTCAAGCTATTTACCAAGATGTAGCGATGTAGCGAAATCAGAAAATGAGAGACATAGTTCCTGTTTGTTTGTTTGTTTTATTTTATTTTTAAACCATGCACCTTACCCCATCTCACCTTAGATTAAATGTAAATCCTTGGACCTGTTTGTTTTTTGACTGAAGACGAAATATGGTTCAATTTCGATTAATAAATTGTATTAGATGTTCTTTTAAATTTAAGACTAAAAAGTCGTTACTAAATGAAATTATTTTTTTTTATTCATCACTAAGATCAAAATGCATTTCAAATTGCTTCCATTACCTTTCCTTACCAATACTATTTCAAGTATGTATAAATTTGTTTTAGATATTCCATTCAAATGCCATAAAAATAAAACAAACATATGATTTCAATTTTTACTTGTAATCCTATCTAAATTTTAATCAAATCCAATTATATTTACATTTCAGATGAAAAACAAATGCTATCACATTTTTTTTCACTCATCATCACACGTTTAAATATAGAGAAAGAGTATTCTCTCACAACGCAAAAAGAATCAGAGAAAGTCCTTAACTTCAACAACTGATTAATCTTTGTTAATAATAAATTTCGTTTAAAAGAAAAAAAAATGATATGCAAAATTGGACTACATGTACTTGGGACCGTTAATTTGAATTGCATTTTTTTTTTTTTTTGGGATGGATTATTGGCACCGTTTGAAAATCTCTTATAATCTCTTTGAGTATTTTACAATTTTGTACTTTATCGAAATTATATTGAAGGACAAAAAAAATCAAATTAAACCCACGTAAAAACACAAACTATTCCCCATTTCTCTTGTTTGAGATAAAGTCAAAGTCAAAAACCAACACCTGGTAATTTATGTAAGTCGTTAGCCCATAACGAAAGATGCTTACAACTAAGTTAGAATTTTTATTGATTTTAGGGAGATAGTCAGTTCGCTAGTTCTTCAATAATTTTATTAGAGAGTAATAGCTCATTTCTTGTTCCCCACTTTAGTATCTTTGAGATTCCAATCATTGCACATTATTATTTATGGGGTGCATTACATAGTCGTGTGATGTCAATATGTTAAGCAATGTTTGATAATTGAAAAATAAGAAAAAACAATAAAGAATTCCGTTTCATTTGGAATAATTTTGATGGAGGTTACTTTTGCCATTCATGGTGGTGTTATTTGATATTTATAATATTTTAGAAATTATATTATGATAAAATCAGAAAAGAAGTTTTAAAAGTTTATTGGAAGTAAGGGTGTTAATTAGAGGTGATAAAATGGGTCGATACAATTTTGTATATGCTTGTTAACAAATATTGATATGAGTATTAAATGGATTAACACAATAAAATACAATAAATAATCATGTCATATTTATGTTAAAGCACTTCAAATTATATGTTTATGGCACAAATATTAATTAGTATGTATTAATATTATTGAAAAAATAACTAATATAAATGTGTGTGCACACGCACACACGCACACACAACATTAAATTAATTATTACTGTCATATCCATATCATATTTATGTCATGTTAATTTATTTATATCCTATTTTTAAGAATAATATTGACATAGTTGTTATTTTTTAAATTAAATTTTTTGTTGCATTAATACATGATTAATAAACGAGTCATATCCACATTTGATGTTTCGACACGGTTAATAAATGGGTCATATCCGTACTTATTTAAATTTAACATAACACATATTAGACATGACATAACTACACAAATTGACACCCATATATTTATTAGTTTAAATCCAACGGATTTTATCAAATTCAAGTCCAATTCATTATATATTTTATTTTACATTTTGATTCCAATTTGATCCAATCACTTATTGGAATTCAATATAATCCAAACCAATAAAAAGTCGAGTCTAATTCATCCAATCTTGTTAGCCTGACTAATTAAAATAAAATTTACAAATAAAAATCATCAAACGTTGTCCAGAATTTTAATTAGTAATAATTTAAAAATAAAATATAACTCCTCTAATATTTCATGATTCATTTGCTTTATTATTATATGGTTGAAAAAAAAATTTGAAATTTGAATATTGAAAGAAAGTTTTGGTTGTAGTTTGTACTTTGTACTCTATATTATTATTGTATATTTATAGTCATACAGAATTAAGTTTATTAATTTTAGGAAAATTAATTTTTTTAACAAGTTAAATTGCCACGTAACCTTTTTAAAAAATAGAGAAAGAAAATGAGAATCAGTTGGTTAGAATAGTTTATATTAGATTTTAACACATAGATCCATTTACCAATATAATAACATTAGATATTCTATTTTGTAATCTAATCTAATCTAATATAATCTAATCTAATTAAAAAGTCAGTCCGATAAAATTAGATTAATTTAAGTTGGATTAATTGATTTGATTGAGTTGAATTCAATTGTATATATCTTGTATACCCCAAATTGGAAGGGTGTCAGTAGTCTAACCCTTTGCTTTTTTCAAAGGATTTGGAATATTGGATGGCATATGATTTGCCCGAACTTCTACAGAGTTGGACCTAACAAATATCTTCGACCATTTGAGGCTCATTGAGGAACCCAATTGGCCCATTAGGGAGCCCAATTATTTGAATCTACGTTGATTATGCAAATAATTCAATGCGAGATTTCTCTTTAATAAAGTTTGGCAAGTTCCCAGTGCTTAAACATTGCTACCGTTGTATCGAGTGGAGGGAGAAACAAAGAAATCTACTCATAACTTTTTTAGTTAATAAGTTAATGTTTATATAATAAGTGTGAAATAGCACTTACAAATAATGGTTTTATTGACTTGGCAATCACCCGCCATTAGTAAGGTAATACATTCTCTTTTGTGTATATGTTATTAAAACTTCCTTCGAAGTATTAGAGACAAAATCTTATTGCGTTAAAAAAACAATTATCAAGACAAAACCACAACAAATTTCAGACTATAAATATTAGTAATTTTTTAGTGAAATCTTAACTCTACAAGGGAAGTTTATTAAAGTAAAGTGGAAAAAAAACATTTAAATAAGAGGAGTATGTAATGATCCTAATTACCTTGTAGAGAGAGAGAGAGAGAGAGATAAAAGTAGCATATAAAAATGCAAACAATACAAACAGAAAAAACTAAGAGGTAAAACAACGCAAAACGAAGAATTTTACAAAAGTTATTGTTGGGATGAAAATGCACCGTCTAACTTTAGCAATATCAAAATAAAATAAAATAAAAAACTTTCTTATTCTTTATGGTTGTGAATGACAACCACAAAGCAGAAAGTATACTCCCCAGAGTCACATAGCACAAGCACTCTCCCAAAATCACCCAAACCACCACACCACAGCCATTGTCACTGCCACTGCCTACAGCCACCACGCGACAACCACGGCCACTTACAAAGCGGCACCCCAAAATCAACCATTGCCACTGCTACTTTTTCTTTCACACCCCAACCTGAGGCTTAGCAACTTTTTCTTTCACATCTTCATTGTTATCAAATTCGGTCTCCTCGAATTACTCAATATTTTCTTATAAATCAGACTCGTCTAATGCCTCCAATTCCTCCAATTCTTTGACTTGATCCACTTGTTCCAAATTCTCCATTACTACATCAATTTTTTTTCAAATCATATTTAAAATAACTACTGCAAAATAACAACATAAAAGTATGCAATTTCTTGGTTTTATTAATTAATTATCCCAATTATTTTATGAGCACAAGAAACTTCTCTTGAACTCCCATGAGATTTCTTATGCTAATAACACTCTGAATTAGTCTATAATAAATTCAATCATAAAATTCCAGAAAATATTTAAAATCCCAAGTTCAACTTACACGAGTAGCAGTGGCTAGAACAGCTAGGCACAGACATTTTAAACGTCGTGGCTTGAATATGACTGCTCGCAGTGGTACAGTGGGATTCGTGGCTTGGCCACGGTTGGTTACTCGCAGCAGTATATTGAGTTTTGTTGCTTTTGAATTGTGTTAAGGAAAATGAGTTTTTGTTTTTTTAATTTCTATAAAGATCCAAACTAAAATTGTGTTGTAATTTTTATAAAAAAATGTGTCATTCGCTAATGTCCGGGGTTTGACTTAGGGTAAGTATCAGCACCCTTGTTGGGAAGGCTGCAAAAGGGTGTTACTTAAGTTAAAGAAGCGCAAATAAGACTGACATTAGCCATCTAATCCATAATACATTTATTTTTCCAAAAATATTGGTGGATTTTTTTTTTTTTTTTGCTCCGAAATCTCAATAGGAGGAGGGAAAATTGTAAAACTTGTCAAGAGGTCATAGTAAGTCTCTTACTCATCAAAAGAAACATATGATCAGACTATCAAAGTATAAACTAGAATATTATTAGATTGTAATTTAATATGTTAAAAAATAAAAATACAAATGGTCTGCAACAAAAAGTAGCTGTAACTTAGAAGTAACCTAAGTGTGTGAGCAGGAGCGGAGCTGCCGCAAAACTACTAGGTGCCATGGCACCTGCTGCTGGTCTTAGAAAAAAAAAAAAACTTAGTTTACATATATGATAAATTTAGAAATTTAACTTTTAAAAGAGAGATTTTTTTATAATTTAACCGATGCAATCATGCAAGTTTAATATTTCAACAGTTTAACCCAATAATTAAGTCCATTTTTTTAACTCTTTAAAATTTTGTGATATAGAATTGTGTCCCTAAAATTTTAATGTGGGCTCCGCTCCCGTGTGAACGTCTCCCATTTGCATGAAGACTATTCCGTGATTAACACATGCCATATATAGTTTGTATCTAGAAACCGACCAGCCCAAAATTAAGTCATCAGGGATGAAGAGTTTGAATGTTAAATAATAATATTTAAAGAAAATAAAATAAAATTTCTGTGCCGTATTAGTTACCCTCGGACGGAAAGAATTAATACCTGCTTTTCAAATTATCAAATATCAGACACAGCTTTTCTCCATGACTCAAGACTCTGATAATGTTGCCCCTCCAGTAAATTATATTTATAATAACTTGATTGTGATATCTAACCAAATTCCTGAAACATATTTTGTTTCTTTCTTTTGGGTTAATGGTCTTCTGTTTTAGGCTTAAAATTTGAGTTGAAAATTCTTTGCCAGTCAAAGTATGAACCGAAGTCTTGCTAAAAATACTAGGGTAATGAACTTAATTGGTCCAAAAATAATAATAATAAAAAAGAAAAAATAAAATAAAAGTGTCATCGTTCGTGTATAATTGCATGGACGCTGAGCAAAGTGTTTGATGGGAAAGATTTATCATTTAACAATCAACGACCAACAACGAATGTAACTTCAAAAAATTATTGTTAATACATCGCACGCGTCCTTAATTTATATACCTTCAAACAAAAATTATACAATTATATAACTCTCAATCAATATACCTAAACCAAATCTGGACCACCACAAAACAGAAGAAGGCAAAATAAACTTCGCATCTTTAGTTAGCTTGAAAAAGGAAAGCTAAAGAAAGGGGAGGGGGGGGGGGGGGGGATTCTAAGTTTAAATTAAGAACTAACTGACCATAATCCCCCACTTGGCTTAACAGGAAAAAATTAACTAAATAAGAAAAAATTTAGTTGAAATTTCGAATATTCAACTTAAAAAATTAATCTACATATCTGTTTATTAATCAGTAGTGAAGAATTGATCTTGCTTTTATCATTTATACTCTGCTAGTTCACTGTTTTACAATAATATGAAGATTTATTACTCTTATCAATTAGGATCTTAGAATAGAAACTAAAAATTTAATAAATAAAAAAATTTAATAAATATATCAAGTAGTGTATCCATCTTTAGACCTCTGTTTTAGAGTCATTTGAGTCAACAACTCTTTGGATAGTATTAACAAGCAGTGTGAAATATCTTGCGATTATTATAACAATGAAAGATACATGTATATGAAAGTTGTAATAAATTATCAGTACCACTGGCAACAAATATTTGTCCTTATTTTGCTTAAAAACTCATTTAAGTTACTAAGACAATGACCTTACCGACAACTTCTTCCCCAACATATAATAATTAATAATTATATTATTATACAAATCCGAAAAGTACTTGACAATTATCAATAACTCAATGCCACAGGTGGGAAAAAAAATAAATAAATAAACAAATGAAAACCGAATTCAATTATGGAGGAGTGATAGTTATCCCAATGAACTCTCACTTCAAAAATGATAGAAGGATATATTTAAATTCTTATAATGTTGAATTTAAAATAAATTTTAAAAGGTATAAATGGAAATGAAAAACTTCACTCACTAAAATTAAATACCAATATTTATTATTATTATTATTGTTACTAGAACTCAACTGATCGTAAGTGCAAAGCGCCTGCACAACTAATTAAGATTTGTTCTAAGGGCACAAAATAAAGGAAAAAAAAATTATATAAGACAGTCCCACCATCTTAACATGCTGTGATAATAAGATGGTCTAATAAAACTCTGGTAAGTAATAAAGCCGGTATAATCTATTGTTGGTCCTATTTTAAGACCTGTTATTCAGTCACACCACAAAACAAATACTGGACCATCTCATCGCCTTAACATGCTGTGATAATAAGATGGTCTAATAAAACTCTAGTAAGTAATAAAACCAGTAGAATCTATTGTTGGTCCTATTTTAAGACCTGTTATTCAGTCACATAATCTATTGTTGGTCCTATTTTAAAACCTGTTATTCAGTCACACCACAAAACAAATACTGGACCATCTCATCGCCTTAACATGGCCCCCCGGAAGTTTCTCTCCAAAATAAAAGGAAGGTTGCAAATGGTATAGAACTTCTTTGCTTGTAATGAAAAGTGGGAGTTATCAATTTGCTACTATTTCCAGGTCACCCAGTGTCAAGTCAGTAGTCACAACCAATATTATCAACCCGCGGTCCCAATTTTGAATTTTGAACTCCTTGTCGTCTACGTCAATAAGATTATATAAGCTGAGAATAGTGACATTTTATTTGGAATCTTCGAGGATAAAATAATCTTACTGGGTATTTTACTAATACCCAGAGTCCTCATTACATTTTTCTAATATTAAGGACGGTTGTAGGTCCTTTCTCTTTTTGTCTAGTTTTTTAGAATTAATTGATAATTATATTCTTAATTACGAGAGTTTCTTTAATCCATTTTTATACTTATAAATTAAATTTAAGAGTGTGATTAATAACATTTTTAATTACATCACCAAATTAATTTAAATAACTACTAATTTCATCATCTAATATGTGAGTTACACATAATATTAAGATTCAAATTAAAACTTAAATGTTGAGATCCCTTGTAAATATTGATAAACCCTTATGTTTGCTTATTTTATTTCACATATTTAATTATAATAAATAAGAAGTTCCAAATAAGTTATTGTTTAATTGATCATACTCAAAATTAATTCCAGCCTCAATAATTGGGCCATATGGCAATCATAAAATACACTAATTTATTCCAAAACTTTATTCTTGGAAGAAACAACTCTTAAAATTGAATAATTGACGCCCTAAATCAAGCAGAAAGGGGAAGAGGGCAAGCAATAGCAGGGCCCTCTGCGGAGTACACGACAGTCAGATGGACAAAACGTACGTAATGGTTTAAGCGAAAAGACTTGGACCCAATCTTGGGCAACTGTTGGCAATAATTTATATAGAAAATAGTAAATTTTGGTTAAGTGTTCATTCTCTTTAAATTATTTGTTAAAATTTTAATTTAATTTATTTTTATTTAAAAGGTAAGAGAAAATAGATTAATGAAAATTTTTAACAATAATAAGAATAAAAATAATTTAAAATCATTAATTTACGAGGAGTTAAATCTAAAACAAAAAATACAATCTCTGATTTTTTCCAGAAGTGAAATTCGTTACCATTGGCTACTAATTCTATCGAGATGCATGGATCCCAAATTGAAGACCTTTTCACAAACTCCAAGGACATTAAGTAGAGAGAAATTTTATATTAATTGAAAGGTTCAGTGGATAAGCAACCTTTATTTATTTATATATTTATTTATTACACTCCCCAAATCCTTCGTGGGTATTAGGAGAATGATTGAAAGCTTCACATGAAAACTTGCAATCCCGGTCAAATTTGTGGGGTACATATTGCAATTGTCTCTTTACGACTAAAATGAAATTAGTTCTCTCTTCAAGCAGGATTCATGTGAATATGTGACAATCAGTGGAGCCAAATCTTTCAATGTACTATATTTTGTCGTGCCAAATGTTCTAGAGCATATAATTAAAATTATTGCATTTTTTTAATATAATAAAATTCAATTGATCTATTTATAATTAGAATTTAATCGAGATTTACTTACATTAATATTATTATAAAATAACAACATAGAATTTAACTCCCAAAAATATTAGAGAGATTAATAGTCCTTCTAATAAAGGGAGAGAAATCAACTCCCATCCAAATATATATAATTTAAAAGAGAAGGAAAATACTGACTTAAGGGTGTGACTCGAACCCAAATTCCCAAATTAAATTTTGGGAGCTTGGAACCAATGAAGTCAAGTGCCTAGTGCCAATTAAAAGTTGTACATGTTGAATACGTTAATTTGCATATTTCACAAGAGATACTAAGATGTATGCAATACGTGATTTATGTAAAGCTTTATAATATGCAATACAGCTAATGAGTTCTCTTTTTTGATTAAGTCAATTAAAGATCTCATTAGTTGCAATTGGCGCATTACCATTAATCATGTTTACAGGGAGGCTAATTTTGCAGTGGACTTCTTAGCAAACCATGCCCTATCTTTTCCTTTTCCAAACCCTCCTCCTGGCATCATTGCTTATCTTTAACATGACATGTATGGGGTAGCTTACCCACGTTTTGTTTTCCCTTAGCTCTTTTTAGAGCCCTTTTGTATATAAAAAAAAAAAAGTTTATAAAAATGAGGCTATTTACACTCTCTAATATTTAAGAACACTCTATTTTAGTAAAATTGTATATTATTAAAATAACATAATATAATTTACCAATTATGGAAAAGTTGATAAAACTAAATAAAATATTATTATTTTGGGGACTCAACGAACATTTGCACAATACACCCTCCTCATATATATATATATTTTTTTATGTCAACTGATCTGAAAAAAAGACATCAAAACACAATCTCTTAGACTTAGGTAGAATAAGGTGGTTGTTAAGTTACATAATCATGTAACTTGCATCAACCTAACACTTGCTACCACTAACACACATTTAGTTTTTGTTGTTTATGTTTTTATTTTAGTGGTAGCAAGTGTTGGGTTAATGTAAATTACATGATATGTAACTTAACAAGCACTGTAGAATAAATATTGAA
>NW_006262139.1:14534568-14554813 GCF_000493195.1 Citrus x clementina | reverse complement strand
AGTAAATTAAGAAAAAAATTGATTTGGCCCTCTTAACTTTCTTTGAATCCTGCGATCCCCACTCATCCAAAATCCATGGATAATTATTGATTGGGAAAATAGGCACATGCGCACATTCTGTAAAGCTTTATAATATTCACGTTTTTTAAATTAAATACAAAAAGAATAAAAAAACGATGAGGATAAAAACGCAGGAGAAAATTTAGGGAAAATGAGAAAAGAATGTAAGTTTCTAAATGAGTTCGACTGATTTTTTTTTTTTAAGGTTTGATTAATATTATATGGTTGTAAAGAAAGAAATATACAATTTTGGTATTTGAAAGAAAGTGTAGAGTAAAAAATAATTATTAATATTTGTCATATGAGTGTACAAAATAAAAGAGTCTTTTGAATAAATTTTAAAGTACAAATAACCCCGTCCTTTTTATAATACTCTGCTAGCCATGATGTCAAAGTTGCATATAAAACTCATTCCATGCCAAAATAAAGTATTTTTTTCCTTTTATTAAAATTTTGATTTTAATAATGGGTTAATAGGATATTATGAAAATTAAAAAGGATAAGTGGTAAAGATATAAAACTACAAGGAAAAAATGTCATCCTTCTTAAAACTAATTAATTTGTTTGTAGAAGGATCACATTTATCTTTTAACCGTATATATATTTTTTCTATTATTTTTTTTACTACCAAGGATTGAATGAGATATAAAAATTGATCAGTGGCCCAAGTGACAGAATAATTTCTAAGGGGGATCAAAGTACAATTTTGCAACAAAAGAAAAAAAAAACTTAGTTGTAATTTACATTAGATTTTAATTAATGAGTAGTAAAATAAAAAGAAAATCAAATTAAAAAAATCAAGAAAATACAGTATGATGTGGTATACATATGACATGATACAAATAATTAAATTAATGTATCATATCAAGTTGATCCCTAAAGAATCACTCAGAACACAGCCAGAGAACACATAGGACATGGGTGAACCTAACTCTTTTAGGACAGATTTAAGCAGCACAACATGCTTTCTTTCTCTACGTAAATGTATTTAACAACATTAATTATTGATGATAAATATATATAAGATGAATTTAAAAAGTGGTAATTGTACATTTAAAAAATTTTCAAGAGTTGTCTCTTTGTCGTGTCCTTAATGATCATGAAAATGATGAACACTCCCTCCATTATTTCTCTTTCCACTTAATTGTTTTAATACGTCTCTTGGAAGGTACAAGAGCTACACTCCACCGAGATTCTTTGGAGTCTTTACTTCCATATATCATTAGTAGACTTCATCATCAACTTCTAGTCGTACGTTAAGACACAAATTAAGCAACATAATCAATTAAGTAATACAATGGGCATTGAACGCGGTGTATATTTCAAGGTTAAAGGTCTTATTAATTCGTCAGAGAAAAAGATTTTAAAAAATAAAAAATTTAATTTGAATTTTCCTAACAAAGCAAATATTCCTTAAGAACGGACCTACGCATTTAATTAAACTTTAGCTCATGCGTTCCCATTTTTCCTCCATAAGTTGGAGGCTCATTTTATTGTCGTCTTGTAAGAAAATGTACACCACTTGCTTCATATTCCTTTATTTTGCTAAATTATAGCCTTCATTGGAATTGGTCATAGTGACATATAAAGTACATTAATCGGGTACAATTAATCTGTAGGGATGGCAATTTAATTTTTCTTTTTCGTTTGCTTTTGCAGATATCGTAAGATTAATTGACAACTTTGAGACCATTCTGCGGCCAATAGCACTTCTAAAATATGGCCTTTGGATTCTCAGATCCGATCATCCGAATGTTAATTTCTTTGATCATCGCTGCATCAAAAAGGAAAAATACAAACCGTTCAAAATTTACAATTAGCAGGAAAATTGGAGAATATATGTACTAATGCATGCCCATTTGCACGTGTCTCATATATATTAAGCTAATTATTTAACAAAAATGTACAAGTATGTGACTTCTGGGCCATGTGCTATGCTAAATGGCGTGCTTTTGTTTACAAGTGAGCAAGTGTCTTTGCTGTCAGTTCACAAGCTACTTAACACTATTAGCACATTTACAGAAAAATCTCTCTTCAAAACATTCGAAATCAAAATCGAAAAAGAAAAAAAAAAAATCAGTTCGCGTTATCTAACTGAATCGGCTTATTGGCCATGACGAGTAACGCCAGTATTTGGTAACGTATTATTTATATACATCATTCCATATTTATATTCTCCGTGGTTTATAATTTGAAATGATAAATATAATCATCCTTACTATGTTATTCTAAGTTAATGTAGTAAGCATATTAACGTGCTAATTTTCAAAGAAAATTCTGTATACCAATCTTCTTGTTCATTTATATAACTGATTTTGATTGTCAAGGTCTAAAAATATGGCAGTCTTTTTTTCTTTTTTTTTCAATATTCGGATGAAGATGACAAACAGCACCCACTAAACACCAATCTTTTCTTACATTCACACCAGTTGAGCTAGTCCAAAGATTAAATATGACATAATAAGATATTATATTACTAATTTGTGTAATAATAGCTTGTTATTAATTACATACGTACGTAACGACAGTAAAGTAATAATTTAATTTAAAATGTTAATTTAGTTTAATGCAGGGCAGATTATGAGCAATGTAAATGAATAGAAGAATTTATAACAAAACATGATGCAACAAAATAATCCGGAGTTCCATTTTATTGAAGAAAATTGCTGGAGAGCCCACTAATAAGTTCCATTTTGCACTTTTCACGAATAAGTAGTATCCCAACTCGACGTTACAATTTCAAGTGACAATGTAGTGTATATTCATGTTGAATGGTAGATGGAGTATTAAATAAATTTTCAAGTAATGAAATTGGTTATTCAACAGATGAGTGGTATGTACGTAGCATGTGCTTAGAAATATTAGGATATAACTTAGAAAAACTAGTAGTTAATTATTCGAAGTAAATTCTTCGAAGTGTAGGGACTATGGAGGGAGTTCACAATTGCCATAGAGTCAGGGATTAAGAATGAACTTACCATTTTGAAATAGTGAAGGCAAATGGGTCATATATAAGACAAAACAAAATGAAAACTAATTAAAGTCTACAGATTGACATATTGTAGAAATGGAGAAGGTATAAATCCTAATGTCACGTATTAAGGATGAAATGTGTAAATTTAAATCATTATGTCACATGAACTGAAAAATCTTTCTTAGGAGATTTCAGTCAGATTATCACAGTTTGTCTGTAAGCCGCTACACTACAGCGATGCACTCTCCTATGAACCCACAGTTGTAATTTTCCATACCATATGTTAGCTAGCTAGCTTTCTCCTCTCAATCTCAAAGAAAATGAGAAAAATTAAAGAAATATTGATTAAAAGCATTAATCACAGTTGCTAATTTTAAGCTGAAAACCAGATATATACAACAGTACTTTGGTAGACAAGGTAGAGTACCCACCAACACAGCTTCCTTAACCAAGCAATCAATATTTCCTAACCCTTTTTATTATTCTTTACAATTTCCACATCAAGTCTCCGACTTATAGACTCTCGCTATGATTAATTTCCATCTCAATTCTTGTTATCTTCCCACTTCGAGCCTTTGTTAAATGCCCTTTTTCATATAGAAGAAGAACTCATCAGCTTAGTGTAATGGAGCAAGCAGGGTATTGCTGGATGTGGAATAAGCGAAAACATGATCTGAATTCTCATTTTCCATCGACAAATTCATACGATGATTCATGGGAAGAACAAGCTTTTGCTGAAGATGCAGCAGGGCCTCTAGGTGGGTGCATATGGCCTCCAAGATCTTATTCTTGCAGCTTTTGTAGGAGGGAATTCAGGTCAGCTCAAGCTCTTGGTGGTCATATGAACGTCCATAGGAGGGATAGAGCAAGACTAAAGCAGTCTTCCTCTTCAAATCCCCAAAATGAAATTCATCATCATGATCATCAGTTTCAAAATAACAACGATCATCACCTTCAAAATAATAATCATCCTTTTGCATCTTTGGGGTTTCATCAATACCCATCTCAGCAGCTTTGTAACTTTGTTTATAACCCTAGCCCTAATTCCGATCCTGTTGTTATTGCATCATCATCTTCACCTTCTAGGGTGGTTTCTGCTCCTCCATCTACTCAAAAGACTCGTCCAGACAAGACCTTTGTTATTCCTTCTTTATCTTCTCCAATTGCGCAAGAGCAACAACACAAGAGGTCTCCTATTTCTTCCCCTAAATCTTGTTCAAATTCGGTGGCTGACAAGAATAATTCCACAATTGTAAAATCAGCGTGTAGGGTTAAGGCAGATTATGTTAAAACAGATTTGTCTGTGAGCTTGAATTTGGTTGTTCGACGAACACGCCCAACTTTATCTACTGGCAAGGAGGCAGCTGTTGGATGCAAGAGAAGGAGAACTGAAGCATCATCACTACCTTTCTTCCTCAAGCCATGTTCATTCGATCATGATAAAGATCATCTTCAATCAGAAGAACACAAAATACTTAACCCTAGCTCAATTGAGGACTTGGATCTTGAGCTCAGGCTTGGTGACCCGCCGCCTAAGGTAAAGTAATATATAGAAATAAGAGTGCCTCATAATAGTTTCCGTTCATTTGTGCTTTCCTTTTCGTATTTCTTCTTTGATCCTGAGGTTACAGAGCCTCATGCTTTCACATATATCAATTTGGTCTCTCCAGTCATGAATTTCAAGCGTGCAAAAATAACACAAAGTTCCTTTTTCAGCCTTTCTTCAAAGAAACACATCACAGTCAACACATCTGAGCATTGTTCTTTAAATTCTCTATATGTAGATAACATAGTAGTTTCCGGTTTCATCGATATACATTAAAATATTTGAACCATAAGAAATTGTGATTGATAAATCCTATGCATCCTTCTTTTCGTTATGTTAATTTTTGATAGTAGTTTCCGGTTTCATCGATATACATTAAAATATTTGAACCATAAGAAATTGTGATTGATAAATCCTATGCATCCTTCTTTTCGTTATGTTAATTTTTGATATTAAGAAATTGTGATTGAAACTGTGTGTTGATTTCATAGAAGCAAAATAGCATGTACGCTCACGATACAGAAAGTCGCTATGTCCAATTTTATCTCTTTGTCAAGCATGCTCTTATTGTCAAGGGCATGATCCCACACCGGCTGACAATAGATTTGGACAACCTAAACTCATGAGCAGGATTTTGAGTATGAGTTAGCTGCACAATCTTTTATACAGAATTGATTTTTATGCTTGTGTAGTCAGAGAGATTTAAGAGTTTTTGGGTGATTATGTAATTAGGATATTTGTGTAGAATTAGTTGTTTGTGCATGTGTAGCAGAGAGCGATTTAAGAGTTTTTGGTTGATTATGTAATTAGGGTATTTGAGTTGTGGGAAGTGAAGGGCGAAGAAACTGACTAAAAACTGCATGGAATAGCGTGAGCTAGCCGTCTTCCCCATTCAGTACTTCACTGACACTAATTCTATATCAGACACAAGTAAACTAAACCCACAACACACAGATATGGATTTTTTCAAGACATATAAGCCAGATACATCAAAACATTGATTCCCTTTTTTTTCTTGTGTATATTATTATTATCATATTTAGATCTGTTGCAGTTAACACTATCGTGTCCTACGTAACTCCATTTGCTCGTGCTCTCTTCTCTCAATTTTGCTGCAAAATCCATCCAAAATAGCACCAACTCCGGAGAACAAGTCCGTTTTAGTATTCCACTGGATACAATAATGCCCAATTTTTTATTCCGAAAGAGAATATTATCACACATCACCATAACAAGCGCTATCTACGCATCTTTTGTTTCTTTCTGTACGTATAATTAGTTATACACACCCTCTCATTAACAAATTCTAAATCCCCAAAAATATGAATAAAGTATAAATCATAAATCTCTCTAAACAAACCCTAATCCTAACCCAAGATCACACACACACACACACGTAGTTAAGTCCGAGACTTTAAGTCATACCCATTACCAAACACAACAACTAATAGCATGTGATAGAGAAATGGAAGTATAAAAGCCTAAAGGGGAAAGTGAGGTTATTTGCATTGGAATTTACGAATGTACTATATATGTGTAAGAGATATTTATTTTGATTGGTTAGGGTTTGTCTGCATTAGGGTTTGTGAGTTGGATAGGTTTGCGTAATAACAGCTAGCGAGGTGTGATTCTGATTTATACTCAGAGGGTTTTGCAGTGAAGTTTTTCGGAGGCAGTGGGCAGAAATGCACATGGGATGATATGTCGCTTTTCTGTTCTTTTATTTTTAATGGAATTGAGTGAGGGGTGATGGCATGTTAGTCTCGGCTCTCGTGCATTTCTAAGTTTAGGGCATTTTGTAATTCCAAATTATTGTTTAAAGAATGAGAATTTTCAGGAATCAATTCCAGAGTAACTGGGTTGGTTGTTTGGACGTAGCTTTGTTTACAATTTTTGTGACAACTAAGAGTATATTTGCATGGGAGCTAGTTCCTCTGTAATTCACGAGCACCCTCTAAGCTCTCTCTTCCATTAAAATATTTGGAGCACAATCAATTAACTCTTACCCCAGAAGCATGCCATTAATATACTAGAAGGTGTTTTCTCAAGCAAATTAATTATGCTCTGGTGCAGTGTACCAAAATCCATATGGATCATTGATATTGTACCATATTAATAGAGACCCGTTTCATAAACAAAGAAGATAATATTTATCCGACTTTTTTATATGAGAATCCAAGCAAAGAATCTCGTGAGCATGATAGTATAATGAATATAAAAGTTTAATGTTATAAGAAGAATAAATAAATTTATGATAACTACAAAAAATAGAATATCTATTCATGCCTCATGTACATTTGACAATTTCAATCTTTTACTCCTCCCAATAAGAAAGATAAATATATTTTACATTATAATTAGTTGCTTGTAGTTTTACTTTAAATGTTAAACCATGTATATGATCTATAAGAAAGTGATTTCGAATTGTGCAAACTTAACCAAATGCATGTACTATATCACATTAATCAGTATCCATTCTTAATCAAAGTTCTCCTACTTTTAAAGATTTTGAATTTGTCTATTAATGTTATAGTATGGTCGAGATTTAGCTATTTTTGTATTCTAATCATGATATATCTTATTAACATTGAATTGTATAACCATCATTTGATTCTTATCATATACAAAATATTTTACGTATTTATCTATACATATATAGAGATAGGATGTGGAGTCCTCTTTTTATGACATAATAATGTACACAAAATCTTAACATTTCAACGCTAATAAAACAACCGATCAAATTAAATGCTGATTCCTATTCATATTAAGAACGAAACTAAAAATTAATTGGGCCTCACGACATATTTTTTATTATTTGTTTCTTTTCTTTCCTCCTATTGTCTCTCCTATATCTTTCATCAACTTTAAATAGCTCTCTTCTAAACAATCTCTTCCTTTTCATCCTTAACATTTAATACATTTTCTGTTTCTCTCTCACTTTACGTATTTTTCTTCATTTTGTAAGTGTTAATTAGCTGGTGAGTATTGAAAAAGGACTTGAGCAATTTTTCTTTGTAACTGCTCGCAAAAAAAAAAAAAAAAAAAAAAGGGACAAGAAAAAGATTGGTTGTGTATAGTGGATTGAGCAATCCCATTTTTTGCTAGGCAATTGAAAAAAAAGAAATTTAAAACAACATGAACATATCGAAGAAAACGCAACCCACAACATAAGCTTGGCTAAAAAGCGTGAAAATGTTAGTGTTGAATATTTTGAGATTTTATTTTACTTTATGAGAGAAGGGGGATTGTGTTTTACTTATGTACCATTATAGTTGATTAATGAATTTTTCAGTTGTATTTTTTTTTCTAAGTAACCTTTTCTGTTTATAAATTTTTAACGGCTTTGAACGTAAACCAATTTGATAGGGAGGAATGCTATAGAATACGGAATGTTATAGAATACAAATAACTTCGGCTATAGAAAAGTTTACCAAGGAAAGAAACCAATGTTCATTTAACCTTCTCATTTTAGTGATATAGTTCACAAATCATCCTTGAGATTTGGCTTTAATAGCCACAAGATTTGTGTGATAGTACTGCTGTTTTATACCATGGTCATCCATTTATATAGTGCGAATGCCTGGATACATGTGGCCCAATTTTGTATATTAAGGGTTGTCTGTCTTTTGTTTAAAGTCCGAATTTTACTTATTTTAAGACATTTCTTAAGGATGGCAATGGGATGGGATGGGGTGGGCGTGGGGAGGCCTACCTCATTCCCCACCTGATTAAAAATTCCACCAGCATTCCCCACCCCGTCCCCAAATAAATTTAGTAGGGTGGGAATGAAGAATCATGTGTGGGGGATGATTTCTCCATCCCCAACTTATTCCTCATTTACTTATTTTATAACATGTATGGAAATGATTTCAATAAATTAATAATTAGAGACATAAATACAATCATTACTTATTATAAAGTATAATTATTTAAAAAACTCTAAAAGATTGAAACAATATTAAAACTAAAAAATGTTTGAAAAGCACTACCTTGAGAGAGAAGAAAAGAAAACAATGTTTTAGAATTGAATAAGAATTATAATGTAGGATTTTCTTTTAATTATAACCTATTTATATTAGGTAAAATAAAATGAAAATTTATTAATCAACATTATTGAACAAAAGTTAAAAATTTATATATAATGGGGATTGGATGGGAGTGGAGTGGAGTGGGGAGTACAAAACTAAATCCACCCCATTAAGAATTTAGAATTTATTTTTCCCCCATTTCTCACCTCATTTCCCAAAAATTATTCAAAATTCACTCCATTTTTGATTGGCCCTATGGGGTTTCAAACTCGTGGAGGATTTTAACATCCCTAACATTTTCAGTTTCTAATTCGTTTGTTTTCTATCATTTATAATTTATTATAAGATTATTTAATATTCTTTCTGAATGAAAAAAGTTAAATATTCTGACTTCTATATGAATGGCAAAATATCTGAATGGAACTTTAATATTATTTCTCATTAATCCCCCTATTAAATAAATTTATTTCCTATTATATAAATTATCCTTTTATTATTTTTTACTTATCCCCCTTTTTTTATGTGTGTATTCAATTTTTTTTTTTTTTGGTGAATGAGAATCTTAAACATAATAGAAATTTAGGTGAGTGTGTTTTATAATAGGTCCATCTCTTTTATTTATATTTACAAATTTTTAGTAGATTTTAAATTTTATTTAATACATTAAATTTAATTCAAATGATTAAAGAATTCTTGATTGGCTTATGTAATTAACAAGAAAAAAAATCAACATAATATACTAAAAATAACATTATAAATATCACATATTAATGTAAAAAAAATGTGTTAGATATTTATCTTATTTTTCATGCTTTGTTAAGGGAAACATTATCATTTTTTTTACTAATCAAATAATTTATTTATATTTTATTATGTGTTTAATGAATAAAATTTAAGTATTATTAATATTTTTGAGGTTATATATGTCAAAATATTATCTTTCAAATGTTTTATTGAGGATTTTTTAGTAATTTGTAACAATCTAATTCATTTAGATTTTGATTATAAGGCAAAGTAAACATATTAATGGTAATCCAACTTGTTTTGATTCTGATTACTACAGTTTAATTAAACAATTTATTCTAATTCGAATTCTCTATTTTCATTCTAACTCTTTCTCATTCCTACCAATTTCGATTCCAGGCTATTTTAATTCCAATTTAGTAAACACGCCATGAAGTTATCCATATCTACATGAATTATAAATTTAGATACCCTTTTTTTACATGATTTGATTATAACCTGCTATATTTTAGGATTTCCCAATATGTCCCCCTCAAGTGGCTCCTTAATATTAATGATATAATGTTGTAGCCTACTTTAGTTTTGGTTTTCTTCTTTACGGCCCCTACTGAACCGAAATCTTGCGTACATGCCATATCATTTAGTATTAATATTAGTTTAATAATACTAGTCTACAATAAAAATTGTTTTTGTGTCAATAAAGGTTGTCGGGGCCAAAATTATTTTTGTCGCCTAAAATAATATGTCTTTGTGTCTTAAATATTTTATCTCAAATTTAAGTTAGATGCCTAAGAAATGATATTGAAAATCATTAATTTAGAATTTTAAAATGCAATCAGTGACACTGAATCATATGGCCTTAAATTACATCTAAGGAGACTTATTAAAATTAAAATTTAATTTTCAATACTAATGTTATGTTGCGTACCAAACATCGAAAGCTTTTTGATCTAGTTCTTTAACAAATATGATTATACTTGAAAAAAATATCTTTAATTAAGGACAGATGCTAGAGTGTGGTTGGCTAGTTGAAAAAAACCATCAAATTTGTATTTCATATATGTCATCTTAAAGAATCAAGATAAGTACAAGCACTAGATCACTACAGTCTCTACATATTTTTTTTCCCTCAAGTCCTTGTGAGACTTTTGCGGTACATGACAAACTAAAACGTGACTGTACGTACATCTTGATGTCAACTTACAACAGCAATTAGCTTAATGATCTGAAAATTAAGTTGAGCTATAAATTATAGAAATTAAAATATCTTAGCACACTTTTATAAATAAATTAACGTGACTGCCGGTCGGTCCGGCACAACTTTATCCACGTGTCAAAACTCTTTCAAAGATGATGAAACTGTCGGTTACAATATCAATGTAATGGACGTCCTGCAGTCACCGGCGGCCGCATGATCCTTCTAATATATTGTTAAGTCATCAGTTTGGACGGTGATGGAGGCGCTGCACGGATAACAACAGACATCTACCCAGCCACCCTTTTTGAAGTGTCATTATCGAGTGTGGCGTCATGGCATCATGCCCAATGCTTAGTGGGATTAAATGTTGCCACGTCATGGAGCTGTTAGGCCCCACGTAAGCTCCTAACAGAAAGTGATGTCGGACGCAGGTCTTAGAAATCAAAATAAGTAAATGTCAATTCATTCATTGCTCATCTTAAGGTTCATTAATTATAATTTAATTTTGATTTTAAGCTAAAAAAAATTATTTACTTGGCCACCCATCCTTTCTTGAATGAGCTTAATTCGATGCATGTTTCTATTGTTTATAATCAAGCTTTGGACTTGCTTAAATTTAAATAAAATCCATTAAAGAATAAAAGAAATTATAATTATTTTGCATAGTCAAAATGTCCTTGAAGCATGTCAAGATGTGTATATAGCATTTGGGTTGAATGAAATGACAATTACACCCTTTGAATTGCACAAAAGGCTAGGAGTTTAGAAGTCAATTGAGTGAGTTGCTATTGAGCCGTCGCAGTTCCTGTTTCGGGAACGCTTCAATTTGCCTGAAGGACAATTCAGTATCAGAAAAGATTAAAAAACGGCTCATTAAAACAAACACGAAACACAATTTGACCTTTTAGCCTTCTCTCTTTGATCCAATAACAATAATTCTTCAACTATGCTACTTGCAAAATAATAATTATGCAACCTTGGTCTGTCACTGAAGTCTGCTAGAATGTCTTAAATAAATTATATGATGGTGTAGTCTAGATATCTGCGCCTAGATTTAGATTAATATTCTTATATATTTAGAATAAATTTAAAACTTGTAATGTAAAGTGGAGGATTCAAACACTTGACCTAAAGAATGAGGCGAAGAGATTTTTACAATAATCAAGAACTTTAACTTTTCCCATAGCGTTAAATTTGTGATAAAAGTTTCATAAGGATTCCTACTCTCTTTTTTTTTTCCCTCTTAAGTCATAAAGGTAACTCAATTTTCTTCAAATTCATATAAACTTATTCCAAACATGAGACATATTGTACCCACTAATTAAGACCCTGTTTGTATTTGCGGTTGGATAGCTGAAACTTAAAAAGTTTAATACTAAAGTTTTTTATAAACACTATCTATTGTATCTTAAAAGTTAAGTTGATTTGATTTTACACTTATATGATAAAAAAAATATATTATATCTTTAATAATAAAATATCATTTAAAAATTATATTTATTACATACTTAACTTTAATTTTATAATTATATTTTTTTCGTAACAACTGTACTTTCTCAATACCAAAGAAGACCTAAAAGTACCTTGCCTTTTTGCTACACATATAGCTGTTAAAATTCTAGAGTTGCTAGCTATGAGCATAATTAACTTTCCTCCACGGTATAACCAGTTAGCATCACTGCACGCTCTAATATGCCATTGCTTTGCCTATCATTACTGACTGGTTAAAACAAATGTATTATAAACGATTTTTCTTTTTTCTTTTTTTCCTTTTTGAGAAGTATTGTTACTGAGTTTAATAATCAGAACGCGCGCTACAAGCATGAATAATGCGTACATGTACTACTTCAAAATTTTAAATGTTTGACCTTTATAAGGCTATTTCAGTCATTTTACAAACAGGTGACATATAAATTATTTATTCATGCGCATATATAAATGTGGTACTAGAAACCAAAGCAGGCCTGATATATTACAACCGACAAGTTGACTATCTCTACTTTCCCATTTCTCAATCTCTTTCTCCTCTTCAAAAGCAAAAAGGAAACTTGAAAATGGAAACAAACTCCCAAGCATCAAGCATCGAAAAGTCTAGCCAAATATTATGGAGCTCTGATGATTTGGATAGTTCAGATTCAGGCCATGTCAAGTCTTATACTTGTGCCTTCTGCAAGAGAGGCTTCTCAAACGCACAAGCACTTGGAGGTCATATGAACATTCACAGGAAAGATAGGGCCAAACTTAGACAATTTTCTGAGGAAAATCTGCTTTCTTTGGACATTGCAAAGGCAGCAAATCCAAGTATTGAAGCTCCTAATATTGTTTCTGAAGATAGAGGTGCAGTCATATTAGAATCTAGTGTTCAAGAGAAAATTTGCACTCCAAAAAGCAAAGAAGAGAAGATGACGAAGCAGTTGGGTGAGAGTTCATCTTCATCATCTCATATTGACCAGTACTTAGACCTAGAGCTTCGCTTAGGGCCGGAGCCTCGGGAGGCATCAGCCAGCAGGATCACCAAAGATCTTTATCGATCTTCTAGCCACTGAATTTCATGCTAGTTAAGATCCAATAATTAGAGAGGTTTTTCCCCGCTTATCCGACCTCTTCAACTTTCTCCCATTAAGGGTACTATTAATGATCTTGTTAAGGATATATATATCATGCTTTATTAGCTCTCGGCACCTGATTGTTTGCAGAACTAAGGTTGATTTTGTATTTAGTTCATTTTAATTTCTTATAAAAATGTTTTCCATTAAGCTCCCATCATTCCTTTTACATTTTTGGATAGCCTGCAATGATTTAATTATCATTTTTTCAGTAATCCTAGTTGTATTCTTTACTTGAATATTTTAGACATGGATAGCTAAATCAGCAAAAGCGAAGGCACATAAAAAATTCCTTTTTCATCTCCCATGATTGTGCTTCTACAATCTCCAAATTAAATTCTATTACACTATGTAAACCCTATATATCTAACGCATAGTTCTTTTCGGTACAGGTCGTGGATCCTTACTTGGTTTGTGACTGATGCAGATTGATATTAGATATCATTAGATTATTTGACATATCTGACACAATATCTTCTACTAATTTATGAGATAATAGGTTATTATTATTAATGCAGTTACTTTTTGACTCTTGGATTTTGCCATGTTGCTAGCTCTCATTTGCTAAGTTAGTTGTAACTTTTTGTTCTTTTCTCTTTTATGACGTGCTTTTGTTGCTGCTGCAGAAGATTTGAAGGGTAAGGCTCTATTCCCTCACTATGTAGTTGTTGTTTTTTCTTTGTTCTTATTATAAAAATCCCTCGAATACACAGCATATCCTTCTGTCCTTTTTATTCGGTATCCTAGCTATATAATTAGCTATATAAATTGGGCTTTGTAATTTTGCCGGAATGTGTATATATATATAAAAATATATATAGACACTAGGGTTTCTTCTCAACGTGAAGCATGTGTGAATCAGATCATTCTAATAAGCTATGTTTCCATGAAACGTATAAATTTCTTATGCATTTTACTTAGACATCAGTGATGAAGTATTCCTGGAAAAGTAAAATACTTAGACTCAGTCGGCTTGCATTGTTGAATTAATGGTTCTTTTGGTTCAGGTGCATGAGGGCCAGTAGGGCTCTTGAGGAGCCCTACTGGATAACTAGAAGATACTAGTTGGCTCAATTGGTTGAACCTCTTGCAATGGTATAAATGTTTGGAGCTTAAATCGAGCTCCCATAGTTCAGGTTTCATTTCCATGCATTCAAACAGATAGAGGGAGTGAAAACACTGCCATTGTTATAATTCAGTTGAAGGTCATGAAATTTCCAAATTCAAAAGGCTTTTTTCCTGAGAAAGCATTCAATTATTAGCAATTAATGGCCAAGAATCAAGAGAGTTATTGCACACGAGCAAACATGAGGTTTTAAAAACTCAAATTCTGGTAGGGGATCTGCCTTTATGCACAAAGTGCGAATAATAAATTCCTGCAAATTTATGCATGCAGTATGTCCTTGCAACTGCATTATATGCAGAGCAATAAAGAAAGCTCATTAATTTATGACGTCATCATTTATGTTCTCTCTTCTCTCATGGAACCTTCATGAGTAAATTAAATATGCATACTCATTGGCATGAGACTTGTCGACATGGATATAACTTCTCGCTGATAGTACAAGATCTCATAAATTACCATGCTGTTTAAAATATGCCCAACGAATTCCAGTAGATTAGTCAAGTGCATGGATGCAAATTATGTTTTAGATTGAGTGGCGGACACCCCGTCGTCTTACTCTTGAGATTAAGTTTTTGAGTCATTGTATTGTATTTATTAATTTTCTTTTAAGTATTTGAGAGTTGAACTAATCAAACCCCTTTATTACTAAACATCAGTACAATGTAATTTAGAAGAAAAAGAAAAAAAAAAAGAAAGAAAAGAATGGAGCTAAGTGCACCCCGTTTTTATCTTATCAAACCCCTTTGTTACTTTTACATTTCTTATGAAATTAATAGTGTGGATAAGTAATCTTCTCTCATGCACACATCTCTAGCTTATCATGTAAACAACCCAATAGTTTGCTTTAATTTGATAAAATTTTATTTTGAGTTTTTTTTTTTTTGGTTACAGATTTTTTTTGACGATATATGAAATCATAAAATCGAACGAATTACTATAGGAAAAATAAATGAATTTCATCACTTTTCCGGTCTTTGATTAGACCGTTCTTTGACAAGAAAGAACCGAAAAAGTTGAACTTTTTTTTTTGTCTCAATTCACAAAATAAATGACTTAATGCCTACATTAATTCCTCACCCAAATTTTTTTAAAAAATCAACAAATACAAGTATCATTTTGATCTCTGAATAAACTTGTTAGCTTTTTTTTTTTTTTCTTTACAAACAAAGGCAAAAATTTATTACAACTCAAATGCATAATAGTATAACATTCACAGTATATTTCGTGCATCATATTGGATTGCAATAAGGTGTATTGCATTGCATTGCATTAAATTGTAATGCAGTATCATGTCTGGTCTATTATAGACTGTATTATATATTCAAATATTTTATGTTATTATTCATACTAATATTTAATATTTTAAATTATTCTTAATTTAAATTTTAACAACAAATATGTTATTATTTTTTAAATAATAAAAGTAATTTTTATATAACAAAAATAAAATACTATAATATTATTTTTATTAATACTTTAACATTTAATTTAAATTAATTGATTGATTTTTATTTTAGTAAATAATAAAATACTAAATTACAAAGCAAAATGATTAAAATAATTTTGTATAATAAAATAAAAGAATTTAATATTATTATTATCAAATAATATTATTTGAGTTTTATTAATACTTAATGTGTAATAATACTATTTGATATACTTTATTATTCTAGTAAATAATAAATTATTAACATATAAGCATTAAAATGATTAAAATAATTTTTATATCATAAACTTATAATCATTAAAAAAATTATTTGACAAAAGTAAAAGAAATAATATTATTTATATGAAATTAATATTATTTAGAGTTACATAAATGTAAATAATTATTACTAAATTTAAAATTTCATATTTCCAAAAATCTAAGGAATGACTTTACCGTCGAAACTTTACCATCAAAGTGTTTACGCTAGTAAAGCTGGCCCTCTGACTTTTTTCTTGTTTTTGTAGGGTATCATCTAATAAAGTCATCCAAGTAAGCTAAGAAAATGGACACCTCCTAAGAGAAAATTGAGAGGACTATTTAGATTAGCACAAAAGGAGAAATTCATCATTGTCTGATCTAATAAATCAAAAGTCCAGTTCTAAGAGGGTCATCATTAGTTAGAATTATTAAGTAAAACCTCTACAGAATAATACTACTAAAGCTAAGAAGAAATATTGTTTTAGTGAAGTTATTTATTTATCGGTAAATAAATAATTTATTAATTTATTGATAAATGAATATTTATTAATTTAAAAGAGATTTCTTATTTTGAGAAGAGTTTTTTTAGTATATGTTCATATTTACATATAAATTGTACTTTCTCAAGTCAATAGTATTTTCTCCAACGGCTATTATACATAATAGTACAGCTTAATTAGGAAACTTGTAATTATATAGTATTTTTTTGTTTAATCAGTTTGTGTAATCAAGTACTATATATCACTATTGTGTAAGCCTTTGATATTAAGAAATATAAATACAAAAATATTCTCAAGTTTCATTCAATTATTTTTTTAGTATTTTTGTCTTAAATAATTAGAATTTTCACATCTTTCTCTTTTGAAATGAGTGAGAAAAATCTATATTGACTGATGAGATAAGGAAAACGTTGTGTGAGTATAAAGATGAGTAAAGAATAAATAAACAACTCTAATGCATATTTTACAAAGAATTTAATTTAGATAATTAAAGTTATAAGAAAAAAAGCTCCGTAATGTTATGAATTTTAAATGTTATTTATTATTAATTTTAATATTCTGTAAATTATTAATTTATATCTATATTGGACCCTAAAGGATTCAAAAAAAAAATTATCTTATGCATTTAGTAAATTTATTAATTTATTACACTAGTCAAGTTGGGATCGAATGATTTTATTACTTAATCAAGTTTTTTCATTTATCAAACATTTATTCATTGAGGTTTTATTACACCTAATAAGTTAGGACAAAATTAGCACAAAAAAAATATAAAATAATATTTCAACATAATGTGTTTGATGCAGGCTGTCAAACGTACCCTTGATCCATAAGAGACTATACAGTAATCTATTGCAACAAAAAATAACCATTATAGTTTATTGTCATATGGGGAATAAAAATCATGCACCCTAAGTAACAATAAAAGATACCTCCACTCAACAAATTCAAGCTCCAATCAAATCTAAAAGTAAAAGATCTTTTAGCCTAGAAAAAAGAAAAACAAATCACCTTACATAGGTGGAGAAAACAACTCATAAGTCAATAATCATAGAAACGTTTTGATCTCAGTCTAGAAAGGATAGAAAACTCAATCAACAAATAAATAAATAAATAAATGTAAATTCTATTGAGAGCGCCCTCTCCGCTGAATAGAGAAAGAAAAGAGAGTTGGATTTGCAGAAAGTTGGTGTAGACATGTTATTATTTGAAATGATTTGTGGCTCTATGTGCTTTCAACATACAACACGTGCCAATGGGATAGCTAGATCGATTGAGCAAAATACTACACTATGCTGCGATCATAAGGTTTACAGCCCAAAGCAACTCCCACTCAACATCGAATTTGGCCCGTAATGGTATGTAGGCCATGCGCCTATACTGTCAATATATATACTCATTACAAAAATTTTAAAATATAGAAAAGTAAAGATGAGTATGCTATCCAAACCTCACTTTTTGTCATCTCAAAATTATTTTTTTAAAAAATATAAACTTAATTTTTGTTGCGGTAAACCCTTGTTAGAAATTTTTTTCTTTTTTTTTTTTCGTTTTACACTTTTGTCTGTAAACATACTACTACATGAGGGCAAACAACATAGGATGACTATCCGAACTTAATTTGTTAATATTTAAGTCAATAAAAACTCTACTTATCAGTGGAATATTAATGAAAATCTCCCATCTAAGGGTTTGTAGGTCCCCACCCCTTAGGCCCCAAATTTTTTGCTTGTAGATATACTGAATATTGGTGAGTTTAATCTTTCGTTATGAGTTATGTATATTCACCCCTTGATTAAAAAGAAAAAGTGTTTCATACTAATAACTTTAGAAAGTGAATTGCTAAACAACCGCATGATTTGTGATGTGCGCATCACACTTCTTTAAATATATTGTGAGTTGTGCATCGCACTAATTAATTCATGAGGTGTTTTGCACTAACACCTTAAGATTCAAAAAGTGTGTTGCTAAATACGCAAAGATTAATATGCTTCACTGATTATAAATAGTCATCACTATTTGTAATCAAATAAAATCAAAGATCGGGAAATGAAATAAAGAACGTAAGAAGATCTTCTGGTAATTATTCTCTTATTGGCTTTGCTTGTTATCATTTTGCTTCTTTTAGCTTCATATCATTTATATTATTCGTATGAATAATCCCAATTTGATCCACAACACTTTAATTAATTAAATAGAATATTTTATTAATTGGCCTCTATAGCTTTAACAATTGAAGATAGACTTTATCATGTATTATTTGTAATTTTAGACTTTAACCCCTAGAAATTTATATAGTTAGACCCTTAGTATTTATACTTGTATGAGGAGAAATTTGGTTGATGATATGAGCCAATAACTCAATGATACGTAACAAGAAAAGTCAACTAAGGAAAGTCAATTTATTTGATTGGATGGTACTATAGCTCATAAAGAAGTAAGGGATAAATTCCTTGATGAAAAGGGCAGTTTCAGTAATATATTCAATATCAAGGGGTATTATCGAAATCTAAATAGTTAAGGTCAGCACATGAACATTACACAACATCATGAGAGAAAACAAAATTTCTTCCTTTTTGTTAAGGATAAGGAGCCAATAAGAGTGAAGATTCTCTAGGCAAGCAATAAGAGAATGTCATATCAATTGTCCTTTACTACCCTTTGAAAAACAGAAAGACCATAAGGCTAAAAGTTTGCAATGTGCCTAGTTGTGGAGGCAAAAAGGTGGCTAAAGGTTTTCTTTGCCTCCTAAGCTCATGAGTATCATCATTAGGGGACCACAAGACCTAATTACTAAAATAGCCTCACTTTAGGTAGGTCAGTAATTAAATGACAACACATATCCAAAATGACCAAAGTATCTTGAATAACACTCCTATAAAGCTTAAGGGTTTTTCTGCAAATGAAACTTCTTTATTATTCAAACAAGAGTCTCATGTTCTTCTTCCTAAGAGCAAAAACACCATTGTTAAAGCTTTAAAGTTCCTTGAACCTTGAGGCTGTTAGTCTAAATGGCTACTTATAATGTAATTTTGATGATAACAAACATATATATTAAGTGATTTAATAGATATTGTATTTCACATTTTCACTAGTTTTTGAAGGGTAATATTTATGCAAGTGAATCAATTGAAATCATGCTCAAGACACTCAACGGACAAACGGCAAAATCAAGAATAAAGTTTAGAGCTCAACGAATAAATTAGTGCGATAAATTCTTGTAAAGCCGGTATGATTGAATTGATGCATGATTTAGCATTTGAGAAGCTCAAGAGATTAATTTAATTAAATACTTTCATAAACTAAAAGGTTTATTTTTATAAAGTAAAGTATTTTGTGGATTTGAGTAATTTGGACTTAAATGCTGAGTTTTGAAATCTTTGATTTTAATAAGTATTATTATTAAATTTCAGAGTTGGAGGTTTTTACAAACATTTGAAATGTTTTGGGCTATATTATAATTTATGAATATTTTGGACTAAGGTGAAAGATTTTGAGAACTTTGAAAAATATGAGTATTATGTTGAAAATGATCTTTTTAAGAAATAATAATATTTTTGAGGTCATATCATAATTTCAGAAAGTTTTGGAAAGTCAACTCACTACAAGAAAAAAGAGATTTAACAACGTGTAATTTACGTTGTTGAAGGCATTCAACCACGCTCGCGTTCATGTTGTTAAGGCCCCCGTCGCCCTAATTTATATATTTCCACCCCCCTCCTCTGCTCTTTTTAAAAAATTCTTGGCCGGTTCTTCAAATTTATTTACCTTCT
>NW_006262139.1:14467205-14534468 GCF_000493195.1 Citrus x clementina | reverse complement strand
AATGTTGATGTTGTCTTAAGTTGAATATTTTCAACAACATTCTCTGCGCGTTGTTAAAAATTTTTTGCTTGTTGTTAAAATTTATTTAGCTACATTCAATAAATGTGGCTGAAACCCTATTTTGCTTGTATATTTTCAACAACATGCAGACAAAAGTTGCAAATAACATTTCGCTTTAAGAATACACACACACGTTTTATACAAATTAATAAAACTAATAATATATTGATATAAAAGATTCCATTAACATCCTCTTGTAATTGTGAATACAATATTCTTAACAATTGTGAAATGTACAAGAATTTAATAACGCAAAATAGTAATTCTTATAGTAGTCTCTTTTTCTCAGTGGTAATTGATCAAAATATTACAAAAAACTCTCAACCAAATCCAGTTCTTCAATCTCTCCATGATAGCATTAGCAATAAACCTCAAAATCTCCCAAAGTGATCAATTCCTGCACAAGCAAGACCAAATTCACTAAACATTGAAAATAATTTAACACAAGCAACTAATAAAAAAACAAAATCAGCAATGGATATTACAGAGATGAATTTAGTTTTGGTACAAAAATTTAATTGAATTGTGACATGTTTCGTGATAGGTTTTTTCTATCATAATTTTGTATTTACAAAAAATTATCAAAAATTTTAATTTTCTGTAATTCTCTACATTGTAAAATTTAAATTCTACAATTGATAAAAAACGAACAAAAAATAAAATACTATCAATCCAAAAAATTTATAATATTAATAATATATTAATCCTCGTACAAAATCTCAAACGCATTAGAACAAATGTAGAGTAAAAAAGAACTACATCAACAAAATGACATTTAGTAATCACCATTCAAATTCAACTTGCAACTTAAGTTTCCCATTAACCTCGAGAATACAAGGGCGGTTGGTCGTGCCACAAGTGCGGTAACTCCAAATGCTATTCCTGTTAAGATAAAATAGGTAAAAATGAAAATTCAAATTAAAGGAACAATACCATTTAACTATCATTGAGGAATGATGCATTAAATAGGCTTAAACTTCTGACAGTGGCTTACATTTTTCAAGAAACTACATGATATGTAATGACATTCTGATATGGTTTGAAATACAACTATCAAACTTCGGTTATTTGAAACAATGATTAATCTATTTTGGAAAAAAGATAAATCAAACTTCAGTTATTTGAACCAAGATCACAATTAAAAAACTATAGTATTTGTTGCATGCCATGACTTTTAATTCGATAGAATGGTTGAATTAAAAAACCATTAAAAGTAATTAAAAAAGAATTAAACTTCCACTGGTTTCACACCACTTCCACCTGCAACCAGTCTGCCAACGTCTCTGCAAGTGTAACAAATAGAGCAAGTTCTGATAAAACCAACAATAATAAGAAAAATAATAAAAGTATGAAGTTGTAATTACACATGAATAGAGCAATGTCTCATGTAGTCATAGAATACAATGAAGAGTCCAAAATCCACCAATTAATTACTTCTAGCCTCAATTTCATCACTGGAAGCATGGGGACAACTGAACTGAGGTTTCCACGAAGGTCTTAAGCCATGCAGGAATTAGAAGCTATTAATTATATTTTATATGTCTACTTGTCACATGTTGATATAAACAAGAATAGAGAGAATAGAGATGTAGATTAAATGATACCTCAGCAGAAACCATGGGTGCATTTACAGCAGTAGCAGCTAGCTCCCATTTCAGGGCCCCAACAATAGCTTCTGATATTTCAATGGCCAAACCTTATTGATATGTATTTATTGATAAAGCATATATACTTGTGCCTCCATAGTGCTAGCACCAAGATGTGGAATCCCAGCGAGGTTTCTTTTCTTCTTAGGTGGCTACTATAGCTGTGGTGAGCTAACAATTAAACAACAGGTTTTCAATACTTTACAAATTCTATATATGTATAATAGTATGCATCTTAACAGAATTAATAACATAAGCAACAATGGAAAGAGTGAAAATTCAGAAAAAAAGCGTAAAATCAGAAAATAATAATACCATCAAATTTGAATTAACAAATTAACCAGGTATATTAGAAATTAAATACCTCAAAAACCGAATCTAGATCAAGTGAGGAATCGGCTGGTGGTCGCGAATCGGGAAATGTTGAGGTTTTAATTGGGGGAATTCGAGATAAAGTGAAAGAAATAGAGAACTGGGAGGCAAAACGAAACTGACCAAACTAGGAGAGAGTGAGAACTGCGACAGAGTGATGAGCCAAAGGCGAGTAAATCCCGACTATTCATTGCAAGAACTTTGACGCGGCGGCAACGGACTATGTTTCCTCAACAATACATCGAACGCGGCAGCAATGGGCAAGGGTGTTCAAACAATATTACCGGCATGGCAGCAACATAGTTGAACGGTGATAAAACGACATTGTTTTCTCGACTGATTGAGTGCATGATTGATTTTTTAGGGTTTGGCCTTGAGAGAGTGATTGGTGTTTGGGTAAGAGTGTTAAATGGAGAGAGTGCTCGCGAACTGGGGGTATAAACATTAGGGAGGAGCATTGGTCACGAACGTTAAACGCACCGTTTTTGTTTCACATGTATATATGTTAAAAAGAATTCCATTTTAAAACACATTCCGTTCTGTGTCTCGTATTTTAATTTTTTTAATTTTACAATAATTAATTAAATTTTATATTATTTTTTTACTAATTTATTAACAATCAAATAAGTAATATTTAGTAATAACAAAAAGGCAAATAGATAATGTGATTATTGATTCGCCATTTCAAATTAATATTTGATAATTTAGTTGAATTAATATATAGATAATTAAATACTAAACAAACTCTATTAGCAGCATAACATTTATCTATTATTTAATTGGATTTTACTTAATACAAAATAGTATTACAAAATCTGAAATCTAATCTGATAAGTATTTATCATTTAATTAATATATTCAAATTTTGAATACCAAATCCTAAACTTTTAAATTGAATTATTATATAAAAAATCACTTATTATATGAAATTAGCGCTTTGTTATTATTATTTTTTAGGCTTTGTTACTATTATAGACGTAAAAATGGTAATAAAAATAATCAAGTGATTAACAAAATATTTCACAACATACTAAGAAGCATGCTGTTGAACATAAATAACAACGAGCAAAAGAAAGTTGTGATATATTTTTATTAACAACGTAACCTATTTGAATGTTGCTGAAGATAAAACTTTTAACAACGTACTTAGTTTGCGTGTTGTCATTTGGTTTATGGAATCCACCACAAACGTAAAATTGTTGTGATAATGTGTTTAACAACGTGTCATTACGCACGTTGTTAATGGTAAACTTTTAGTAACTTTTAGCAACATACGATTCTAAAACGTTGTTGAATACCATATTTTACAACAAGCATAGCATGCATGTTGCTGAATTCCTGTTGTCTTATCTCATTTTTCTTGTAGTGACTATTCTTAGGAAATTCTGAAATTAGACCTATTTACAAAGTTTTATGACATTTTGGGCCATAGTATAATTATATAAAGTTTTAGGCCAAAGTATAATTTTAGTGAACAATGTTACTGTAGCAAAATTCAAAAATAACGGTAATATTACTATTCCTGAGCGGCTAGCCGGATAAATCAAGCGGCTAACCGCTTGGGCGCGAGAATTTGCCTATAACGGTTAGTTTTCGGGTTTTAACTATAAAAACTCAACTCAAACTATTCTAAGAACTAATGCAAGCAAATATAAGATCATACAACATATATTGAGCTTCCAAAACGCAAATTATCATAGATTGAATCATTGTGAGCTATTATTTGCATATCCACTCTTAAAGAGAGTTTTTGTTGTAATTTTCATTTCTTATCAAATTGTGAGTGTATAAGTGTGAGAAACACTTGGGGTAAAGAGATTGGGGAGATAATCTCTTGATTGTAAAGGTTTATTGACACATTATAAGTCAATTGTAAAAACGTGAAGCCTTGAGAGGCTTGGATATTGAAATCCTCGAGCTTGGTTGGCTTGGAGGCGTGGACGTAGGCAGGGATTGCTGAACCACGTAAAAATCCATGTGTTTGTTTTTCTCTTCCCTTGCTCTTTTATTTTTAAGCTTGTTTGAATTTATTGTTTTCTATTTCATTAAGGCGTTAGATTGATTTGTTGAGTGAATTGTATTGCATAATTTTTAAAATCCCAATTCACCCCCGTCTTGGGTTGCGTTACTTGTATTTCATAGGCCACTGTTTTATTATCCAAAATCTTACTTGAGAGAATGATATATCTCTCTTTTTGTTCTATCCAACTACAAGAGCAAGATTTGATTTCTTAAAAAACTGGTTCATCTTCTTTTGCCTTCATTTTTATACCTCCATGGAAGATCTTAGCCATCTCATCTCTCAAATAAGCTTTTCTAATATTCTTCTATTAGAAAACTCTCTAGTCTCTATAAGACCCACATCTCCCTCATGTTATTATCCACCATAATCAGCCTTTAATAAGGTTTTATTAATATTGTACTCAGAATCATGTAACATTTCACATACATAGTGAATTGGAGATAATTACTCCTCTGGATATAGGCTAAAAGGCTAAACCACTTAAAATATTTTGTGTTCTTTATTTTTTTATTCTTATTCTCTTCTTATTATGATGGTTTTGATGCCTAGTTCACATTTCATATATGACCTCATCGAAGTTCTCCTAGGACCTCTATTGAGGTCTTTAAATTAGCTCCCTGAAGTTATCCTTTAGTTCACCGAAGCTATTCCTTGAGCTCTCTTAAGCTCCCTACATCAACTTTCTAAATTAACTCCTACGAGTTCTATTGAGTTCTCCATAATGTTCAAAACACATATCACCTTAACTCACCTTCCAAATGAATGCAGCTCATTTCCCAAATCACATCAGTTATACCTTCTGCCCTAAATGTCTAAAAAACATATCTCAACCCAAACTTAGCCCATTCTCCCCCTAATTTATAAATTTTATTTGTTTTAATTGGATTTGACTTAGATCTGGTAAGAACAACTACTTAATGGTTCAGATTAGATCCTAGCAAAAATCCGAGTAAAACAATACTCTTGGGCATAGATCAATCAGATATCAAGTACGTTAAATTATTATGTCTCTTTATGTTATGTGAATGATCTTTTTTTTTCTCGATATATATCTTCTTAATGCTAGTTTGATATTATATGTTTACAAGATAATAGGGGAGAGTGAAAATCCCGACTAAGAATTGTGCTAAATTTCTAGTAGAGACCTTATTTTCCTTTATTTTTTACCTATTCTCCTGGCCCTCTTAGTTATAACATAAGTTCACACCTAATCACACACCAATTGGAATACAAATTTTTTATTCTAACTTTGTAAATATCGCAATACTCCAAAAAGTAGCACAAACTATTTTAATTATTGTGAAGAATCATTTTTTACTATCTACGAGTGTCAAATCACATTTAAGATGAATCTTTTAGGATAAGTTATGGATATGCAATTTTATTCTAAAAATAATAATTTTAGACTACTCAGTGTATCTATCCAAACTTGTACATCCCAAATAAATTGACAAAATATTTTAAAGGGGTGTATATTTCTTTAATTGATGTAATTTAAGATTATATGGATATTGATTAGTTCTAACTGGTAAGATTTTGTGGATAGTAAAAAATTTAGAGTTGCCACACTCTCACATAGGTGGAAATAGAACTTAATTTCTAGTCATTTTGGTTGTGATGGTTTACATATCAAGGGGCAAACTTAACATCTTTGTTGCTACAAGTGCGTTTCATGATAGTTCGAATAGCTTTTATGGTAGCTTTGCCAATCCTTTGGGCATTCGTTTTAGTCATTTTACTATGGAGTTTATTTTAAACAAGGGCTAGTTTTCCTTTGGGTTGAGAGTGACTCTTGCAATTTCTTGCATTCGCAATAACTCATAACAACTGCCATGGTAACTTCATTAATTCAAGTTGGATCTCTAGTCATATTAAGATGGCTTCAACAAACATTATCTTTTTTGCATGTTTTTCGTGAGAGAAATATAATGATTGATAAGTTAGCCAATTTTAGTGTAAAGAATACCTACCTATTTTTTTCATGATAAAGATTGAGTGTCTTTCCCTAAGCTTTCTTAGCGTATCCAAATTAAGTTAAGAATATTAGACTCTAATCTCACAAGTCTTCCTTTTTCATGAAGTGCAAAGGAGGGGCAGAATGTTGACATCAGTTGGGAATATACCCCTAACTAAATGTTTAGGTAATAATTCGACTACTAAGGGCCCATTTGGGAATTTTTGGGAGGTTCAAAAGTGATTTTTAAAAAGTTAAAAGCTAATTTTAGTGTTTGGTAAATTTTTTTTAGAAATCATTTTTCGCAAAATCACCTTGTCCTATAGCAGATTTTGAAAGGAGTAACTTTTCAAAATCTGATTTTGAGAATCAATTTTTATACTTAATGCAATTCCATAAATATCCTCTTTTATATTATAAAACTCTAAAATGATCTTATTAATTAGGTAATAAAATTATTGACTTTAAAAATATTATTATTATCATTACCAATTATATTGAGATATCAAAATAAAAAATATTTATATACTTCTTTATAAATATTTAAATAAATTTTATTCAACATTATATTTAATTTAAGTATTTACATTATTACAACAATTTAATAGTAAGATTTACCAAACATAGACTATTACTTTTAAAACTCACAGCACGTTTAGAACTAAATTTTACGAAATATTTAATTGATATTATTCACAGTTGATTATTTTAACAGCACGGCTAATAACAATTAGTTTAAAAGTTACAAGTATTACCAAATTGACTTTAAATCGTATAGGGGCTTGTGAATTTTCTCATTGATTCCATGTTAAAAAAATATGATTTATAGGTATTTTCATGGTAAAAAGTAAATTACAAAATTTTAATTTCTTTCCGAATTTTTCTTGTTTAAACATGTGCTCTAACCTCTAAGTGCATGTGAACCTAAGATAAACGGTAAGTAATAAATGCGATCTTACCACTTATAAATGTGACCATATATATTGAAATTTTGATACTTTCACATATTTATTTTTTCGCAGTAAATTTACATTTATTACTTATGATTTTCTTAATACCAATACAACCCTTTTTCAAATTAAATAATTTCTAGATGATTGGATCATAATAATAGATAAATAATTGGTACAAAAAATAATTTAAATCAATTAAAGCAACCAGTTCCTTTTAAATTTTTTTCCAAAATTCTTAAATTTTGTTGCATATTACAAAAGTATGGGTATTGGCATGAATAGTAACCTAACTTAAATTTTTATTATAAATTTTTATTTTTATTCGTATACTATGATAATATCTACGCCACAAGAACAAAATCCCACAATAACTATTCCTTCAAGTATCCTTAATAATATCCTCCTAGCTAGCAAAAAATAGATTAAAAAATCTATAAATTCTTTAAATGTCAATATATTTTATTCATTATTTACCATATTGGAACCCAAAACGGCCGGAAAGTGGGAACAATGTTATTCTCATTCTTAATAAGGAAACAAATTCAAAAGCAAAGCGAGGTGTAATATTTTATTTTGAATGAAAACATAATGACACGCCATGATGAGTTTGACTTTTCCAGGAAACAAATTGACAACATAATCCCCCACAAATTCAATTTGCCGCATTGTAAGGGAACTTTCCTTCTCCTTTGGTATAAATCATGATAATGAAAGAGAAATTTCATTGAAGGGAAAAAAAAAAAATTGTCAGACATTATTTCACGTCTCTCTCCCATGCTTTTAAGAATAAGAAGAAGAAGAAGAAGAAGAAGCGACGTTCAAAGGAGGAACTGGAGAAAATTATGCTGATCGTCAAGTGATCATCAATCTACAACTCTCTAGGGATCAAAATTTGATTTCTATTCAAAAACCAATTCCTCAAAATCCATTTTTCATTTTTCAGAAACGCATTTCTTTCTGGTGGGGTTATTGCGTTATCGTCCTCCTTAAACCTGGCCCACATGTCTCCTTCTTCACGAGAAAATCACGTTCAGAATCCATTCAAAACGTGGAAGCTCCTTGTTTCTCCATTAATAAAACCAATGGACATAGTTTCTCTCTTCATGAAATCTGCCCTTTTCATCTTCACTGTGATTTCAATTTACCTATTGTTCTTCTACGCCTTATCCAACAAATTACATTACAGTACCTCTAATTGCCCTCAATCTCAATGTGACACCAACAGATTATTAAGCAGCCAGAAGAAATTACTCACCCGACAGAACACAACCCTTTACAATGAACCTAAAACAAACGTATCCCACATCGTATTCGGCATTGGTGGGTCCGCCAACACATGGGACGATCGCCGACATTACTGCGAGCTCTGGTGGAAGCCGGGCCTCACGCGTGGCTTCGTTTGGCTGGACGAGAAGCCTAACAAAACATGGCCGGCCACGTCACCGCCGTATAAGGTCTCCCAGGACACGTCTAGGTTTCAGTACACGAGCTGGTACGGTACGAGATCAGCGATACGTATTGCACGCATCATTAAGGAAACGTTTCGGCTAGGGTTAGGTGACGTCCGGTGGTTCGTCCTGGGAGATGATGACACCGTTTTTTTCTTAGAGAATTTGGTTACAGTTTTAGGGAGATACGATCATAACCAGATGTATTACATCGGTGGCAATAGCGAGAGCGTTGAACAAGATGTCATTCATTCTTACACCATGGCTTACGGCGGCGGCGGCTTCGCCATTAGTTACCCTTTAGCCGCCGAGCTCGTTAGGGTTTTAGACGGTTGCATTGACCGATACGCTTCATTTTACGGATCCGATCAGAAAGTCCAAGGTTGCATGGCTGAAATCGGTGTCCCCGTCACCAAAGAACTTGGTTTCCATCAGGTATTGTGATGTTCGAGAAAGAAAACTTTGACAGCATTCGATTAAACTAATTACATTTCATTTGATTAATTCTGGTTAATTATTGATATAGATTGATATACGAGGGGATCCGTATGGGTTACTAGCGGCGCACCCATTGGCACCAATTGTGTCGTTGCATCATCTGGACTACGTGCTGCCGATATTTCCAAATATGTCACAAATCGAATCGCTGAAAAAGCTCATGGGTGCGTATAAAACGGATCCTAATCGGGCCGTGCAGCAGAGTTTCTGTTATGATTTGAGTCGAAACTGGACCGTTTCCGTCTCTTGGGGTTACACCGTACAGTTGTATCCCTCTTTGGAGACGGCTAAGAGGTTGGAAACGGCGTATTTGACGTTCAAGTCTTGGAGGAGTTGGTCGGATGAGCCGTTTACTTTTAACACCCAGTACTTCAGCCCGAACCCGTGTGAAAGACCCATTATTTATTTCTTGGATCGGGTTCAGAAAGTGGGTAAGGGTAAGGACCAAACGTTGACCACGTATGAAAGAGTTAAAAGCGAACATGACAAAGACTGTGACAACAAAGCCTATGCTCCGGCTTTGGCCGTCAAACGTTTCCAAGTCTCAGCTTCCACTTTGGATCCAGACCATTGGAAATTGGTAAGATTAATCTTTCTCTTTTGTCTTCATACGTTTGTTTTCTTTGAAGCGTATCATACGTTATTTGACTCACAGCGCATCATTGCATCCATCGATTTTATGATTCCAAAGTTAGTTAATTTACTAAGAATATGGTCACTTGACCTTAAATTAAAGGGGCCCATTTAGGTAAAATAATGAAAATAGTGTAGCAACGTTAACTGTGAGAGCTAATTGTCACAACTTTATTGGTTAGGGATAGGCCAACTTGCAAAAGGGGTTTTGATTAGTATAAGCAACAATTTACGCGCAATTCGTGCAGGACACGATGAGCTTGAATATCTATGTACATAGAGTCTAACATGTTTGGCGATGATTGAATGTGTAGGCGCCACGTAGGCAGTGTTGTGAGGTGATCAACGGTGGAGGAAGTAGAAACAGTGCGGTCCGGATCAAGATCAGAGAATGCAAGCCCTTTGAGAGTGTGACGCCACCGTAGAGGAAAACAAACGGCAATCTCATAGACTATACTCGTAGAGGTTTCATTGAGAAACAGCGTCAATGATTGTAAAGTTTAACTAATACGAAACCCGTTAATCAGCCGTGCGGCCTTGTTAGGTTGATGAAAGCACCAAGCTGCTTCTTCCTTGTACTTTCGATGCTGCCGTTGCTGGCCATGCGATTTTTTAATTAATTCTATCTTGCCCATGACCGTGAGAGAAGAACATTCAAAATACAATTTTTTTTCTTCTATTGTTATTTAATGGAACTCAACATGCAGACAGTTGGCACTCCTCCAAAATTTTCTTTAAAATCTTTTTTAATTATATTTTATTTAGTACCAAAAATACCCTTCTTTGTAAACCCCCCGAACATACTCCATTTAAAAGTTAATAAAATTACAAACTCTCTTTTCTTTTCTTTTTTTAGAGTTGAACTGTTGGCACTCCTTCATTGATCTTATAAAATCCTTGTTTTATTAAAATTACATTTAAAGACCAATACAAATAAAATTAACCCCACTTATATCTCTTTAATTTTATTTTCTTCTTTTTTAAAATTTCTTTAATTTATTTTGCTAGAACATGAATGATTTTTATTTTTTTTTTGGGCTCTATCTCTCTTCTCTTTTTCATTATACATGAACAATTTTTCATGGCAATGCAACCCCCACTCCCACATCCGGATTCATAGATTCATTGGAGAAGAACATCTACTTGTAATTGCTTTTGGACTTCTGGGAAATGTTTCGATTGTTAATGCCCGCAAGCGATTTATATAATAATTTATTCTCATTTCATAGGTACATATCTGTTTCCTTGATTTTTTTTTACAAATGTTATCATCGACACACATATTCATTATTTAGATGACAGATAAATAGAAACAAAATTACAAACGAAAAAGATGATTATTTAGGGAAAAAAGAGGTATTTTCGACATTATGTGGAGTATAATTCGAAAAGGTGTTTCAATAGAATTTTAGAGGGGTACCAATAGTTGGACTCGTTTTTTAATTGTTCTGAGTTATGATTTGTTTAATGGTTTTATATTTATTTATTTTCATATTTAATCTATTTTTTATTATTAATTTGTGATTCAAAAGCCTATTTAAAAGGCTTCCAGTCTAAAAAGAAAAAAAAAAGGGAAGAAGAAGAGAACTTCCTCATTTTTGGGAGTTGACCTACTTGTACTCTAAAAATTATTTACACAATTCAATTAACAAATGAAATTTCCTCATCCATGGTGCAGTGTCATGGCTTTTCATTCAATTTCTCACAGATGACGCCAAAGACATTCAATAATCCGAGTACACAAAAGATGAAATTATACCTGCTTGTACTGTTAAAATGAATTTTCTTTCTTGTTTTTGAGTATCTTCACAAACTAGACTTGAAAGTGTACATGTAAATATACTCTAATGCTTTTGTCAGCATATGTTTCATAATTCTATAAATCTAAAATCTGGATTTCTCTTAGTTAGGTGAGAAATTAGTCAAAAAGTCCGTTCTCAATCCTTTTAGCATGTATTTATAGATCAAAAAGAGCGGAATTGATAGGATATTTGATTTCAAAACTAAATCTCTACCATTCATCTTTTTATTTTATTTGACGCTGTTAGATTTGTTAAATATTTTGTCTATATTTGAATTTTCAACTCTTGATCCTATTAATAATTATTTGCTACTTATTGTTGATGTTTCAGATTGCATAAGTGATTTTTTTTTTCTTTTAGGCTTAGTATAAGTTCCCATATGGTTCCTATTATTGTCAAGTGTCGTCGTTCCTTAACCCAAACGTGGAGTAACATGAGAATATTTCATCATCTGTTTTCATTTTATTTTCTAGACACTGGCACAGTACAAATGATTATAATTTTAGGCACTAACACTAATATTATTTTCTTCGAGCTTAAAATTGTAGATGCAAAAATGAGGGATTACTTAAATTTTTTAATTTTTTATACTTTTATTTATATTTATCTTAAATGTAATTGTGATAGATGAAATTTTATAAGATTAATGAAGAGGTGCTAATAGTGGAACACTGTTATCTTGATACAACCATCTCAAGTGGTCAATACAAAGAGAATTTTTCTCTATGACAAAGTATCATTAATTAGTCAATACAGATTGTTGAAAGATAATAATTTATGGATTAAACAAATCATTTTGGATACATCCATGAAGTTTGTTAGGAAAGAGGATGTTATGCTAAAGGACATATACGTAAGTTTTGACGTGATAGTGGGAAACGAGGTAACGAACATAATAATAAAGGATATTACTGGTAAAATACACGCAATCTATCTTAAGACTCTCTTCACTTGGAATACATAAATTGAAATGGAAAATGGTGGGTTATTTGTACTTTAAAAATTATTTTGAATACTCTGATTTAATAAAAAAAATTATTATAAAAATATCTATCATGTGAATTACTGTTAAGGACAATTTAATATAAGTTACTATTACATCATTACTTTGATGTGTGTTTACTAATTACTAATCGAAATGGGTTTGAATCGGAATATAATAGAATTGGAATGGACTAAAATTGGAATGGAGGATGAGAATCAGAATGAATTGTTTACTTTAGCTATGGAAATTAGAATCAAAATGAGTTGTATTGTCATTATTATTATTATTGTTATTATTATTATTATTATTGTTATTGTTATTATTATTATTATTATTATTATTTTAATAACAACAACATTATTATTATTAACAATAATTATGGTTAATAATAATTATTATTATTATCATTATTGTTATTATTAGTATAATTAATACTTATTATTATTTCTACTACTACTACTACTATTAATAATAATTATTATTATAGTAATTTTATTATTAATATTAATTATAATGATTAATAATTATAATAATATTATGATAAATAATTACAACTATAATAATAATAATAATAATAATAATAAGGAAGGATAAAATGAGAATTTTAAATTTTAAGTGAGAATAATATGGTCATTTTATGGAATGAGATTCTCATTTCCACCTCCCCATAAGAATGAGAACTTTAATAATTATTCCCAAGTTCAGGTGGGGCCCACTACTTTGGCTCTCATTCCACCTTTTATTTAAGTAAACACATCATTCATTTTCATTCCCTCATTCTTATTCTCATTCTCAATTAGTAAACACATTGTGAGTTGATCATATAACACACCCATTATTTAATGTATAAGTCTTATACCTTATGCCTTATACCCTAAAACTTTTATTTTTAAAATCTTAATAAATACCTAGATGGACAACGAAGAAATCATATTTCAAAAAGAATTTGACTACTATGTATGTGGAATACTTACTTTTTTTAAAAGAATGAAATTTAAAAAAAGTACTATGAAACTACCATATATTTTTTGTCTTTTGACCATTCTTTTTCTTCTTGGTCTTCTTCTTCTTCTCCGTCTTTTTCTTCTTCTTTTTCGTAGTATTTACAGAATACTTTCATTATGAGTAATTTCGGATGCAAAATTTAATATTAAACAAAAATTAAATAAAAATTATTAACTAAAATTGTCTTAAATAATTTATTCACAACTTGTTTGATTACATTATTATAAATACATACTAAATTTCTTAAAATTGAGAGTGTTGAATAGTTTTATTAATGTTTTAAATAAATAAAATTAATTAATTTAAATAGTCTGAGTGATGATTAATTTTTTTTTAAATTTTAAAGAGTGTACAAAACACAAGTTAATTTTTAAAAAAAATTTAGAGTATAAATAACTCCACCAAAAGAAAAATACAAGGACACTACAAATATTTTTTAATTTAATTTTTATGTTTTGAAAGGACCATAAGGGAAAGATCAAATTAACTTTTTAGCTACTAAAAATATATTTGAAAATCATTGATCAAAATAATAAAGATGTTTATTTTGTGATTTGCTTGTTTGCAAATAATGCTAGGCATCCCAATATGTTAATCCTACTAGGAGTCATTCATCTATTTGGTGGTTAAGTAATTTTATAAGTTATAAAATCCATCATGTAATAGATAAGTGATGCATAACATTAGAACTCACTCAAATTGCGACTCAAATAATCGATTGTTATTTGCAATAAATGCACATTCTATTGTTATTAATTTTTTTTTTGCTCATAAATTATTAGAATTATTTGTAGAACTAGGTTAGTGTATAATACCAAGAAGTTCTAATCCACTGTCTAATTTATTATGCTCTATATTTCTTTTGATGTTTTCTATTGAATATTAATATTTAAATAAGAAAACTAAACAAAAGAAAGGTGGAATTAACTGTAATACCATATGCTGTTGAAAGAATATATACATAATAATTAAGTAATATTGCAGTTTATTCAATCATCGCTCTGTCGTCGTTTAGTTCTTTTATGTTGTGTTTACTTTTTGGAGTGGGAGTGTGGAGTGTGGATTCCTTCAACTCTAGTATTTACTTACCATTTTTAAGGGGGAGTGGGATTCCCACTCCGTGGGTCCCACCTAATTTTGGAGTGGGGGAGTGGGATTCCCACTCCCATGGGGAGAGGTGGAAGTGGGAATCCACTCCCCCCTCTTCCCTTTTTATCCTCATAATTAAAATAAATAAATAATATTTAATAAAATAAATAATATCATATTTATTAAAAATAATAATTATAAACATATTTATTTTATTAAATTTAATAAAATAAAAATAAATAAATATTATATTTATTTAAATATTATTATTATTTTATTTTATAAATTAAATTCATTAAAAATAATAATATTAAACATTAATTTTAATAAATATTAATTATTTATTTAATTAATAATAAAAATATTTTATTCTAAGAAAATATTAATTTTGTACTATATTATCAATAATAATGTTTCATTTGTGTTGCTATTATTAATAATTTTTATTCACATAATTTAAATTAAAATTAAATAAAAAATTATGATTTACATAATTAAGAAAATTAATAAGAGTAATGATACAGCCACAAACTCTGGTACAAACTTATTTTGTACAAACTGATGTGGCATGATAAGATTGGTTGAATTAATATCACTTGGCCCACATGATTTGTTTTTATTAATTTATATTTTCATTCAACCAATGAATTAATGCCACATCAGTTTGTACAAAATAAATTTGTACAAGAGTTTGTGGCTGTATCATTACTCAATTAATAATTATTATTAATTTACAAATATAATAAAATATTTATTTTATTTTTTAAATATATTTTTTATTAATTTTTTAATTACAAATTATAATTATTTAAATAAGGGTAAAATTATAATTTAAAACTATTTACTCTCAATCCAAGACAATGTAAACAAATAAATTGGATTCTAGTTTCAATTCCATTCTCCAATTCCAATGTAAATAAATAACCTACTCACACTCCCACTCCACACTCCCAATCTTAGGATTCCCACTCCTCAAGATTCACACTCCAATCCAAAATGTAAACCCTACCTTAGTATTTTCTCTCCATTGATTGGACTAAGTCTTAAAAGGAAAGAAAATTACGCGAGAACCTTGAAAGATGAGCTTACTGGGCTTTGGCAACCGAGTATTATACGGCATTGCAATGTATCGCAGAAAATATAGCATTCATAAAGCATTTTCTTCAACAAATTTATTTTCTTCCAACTTTTGGGCTGGTCAAAGTCTTCTGGTTGACCCCTATATATCATTATTATTAATCACAACTAGAATTCAGAAACCAATATGCAAATTCAGTCAAATAAACAAATGACAGATTTTACCTGAAAGCGTCACCGATTGAAATTAGATTTCTACGATCTCAATGGGAAAAGATAGAAAATTAAAGAATCAAGAAACACGGATTCATGGCTTAAGAGACTTGACTTATTTTTTTCTTTTTCTTTGTTTTGATAATTGAAAGACTTGACTTAATAGAACCAAACAAGTAACTTCACTATGTTAGGACTTTTATTGGACCAAGTAGAAACCACTGTGAGAAATCAGGACACTTTTTAGTGCTATAGAGACGTGGGTCATAGAGATATGTCTTTTTTTTTTTTTTTTGTTATACACATATTGTTACTGATATTACATCAGACATTACAATTATAATATTTACAATCGTATTAAATAACTGGGATCACTGTCATACATTAATCTACCAAAGCACTTGCCCAAACACTTTAAACCCTCTCTAATATTCGAGAGGTGCCTACTCTACTCACATTTCGTAAGGGAGAGACTGTCTCCGCTCAATTAGTTGTAATTGAGGAAGAACTGAAACTAACCTCCATAATGCTCTTATGGAGACTCGAACCCTTGTACTTAACATTGTAAGTACAAGGCTTCTCCCATTGGACCAAATACCCATTGGTCATAGAGATATGTCTTAATCTTGAATCTCGAGGCAATGCACGCTAAACCAATATTTGCACGTTAAAAAAAAAATGAGTCTTCTCGATGAATAATCTTTTAAATGTTTGGTTTATGTCACATACAAGTAAAAAATGAAGTACCTTTGGAACGAGAATTCAACGAAAAATCAAATCAAGATTCCTTCGCTTCGAAAGAAAAAGGTCACATCCAATTATTTCTTATATATGTTCACACAAGACATACTCGATAATTCAAATAATTACAAATGGCCAAAATAATATTTGATCTTGAATGGATGTTCAAGTACAATAATTAAAGAAGTGGTTCTAATTTTTAATCAATGAATCTAACTAGCTAGCCGTTTTAATAATTCCATATTGATAGGATATATACAAATTAAATTTAATAAAAAAATTTACGTACAAACCGATGTCTCTCACACAATTGGCTGTATAAAATTATAGAATTCAATGTAATTACTAAGGAAATGAGCATATGCAAAATCATCTAACCATTAACCATTTGTGTGAAAAATATTGAATGGATGTTCAAGTAGAATAATAATACATCTTGTTTATTTTTAATTATGATTTAATTATTAAGTGATTTTCAAGTATTTAGGGGGACCCCCCTTCTCATTAAATCTTCGACGTGACAATGATTTGAACGGGACGCCCTGTCCTAAAATTCCAAGGGACTGATGTGTGTGCAACAGACACAACACACAAAGCATTCACACCCTAAATTTCCAACTGTCATAACTAGAATAATAATAAAAACTTACGTGGCTGGATTCTAAGTCCGGTTCTATCTCTAATCCAGCCCTCTTCCTACTAATAAAACGCGTCAATTATGAAGAAGAAGAAGCTTGGAAATGTCTGTCCCTCTTTATCTCCACACACCATTTATATACGATCCTATTATTAGAATCAGACCATCTTCTTCATCCAAACCAAATTCTGGATCAGGATACGTCATCGGAGCCCTAACCCCGGCCCGTCACCGCCGCCGATGGTCATGCAAACCACCATGGCTTGGCTCTCCGGTGCAAGCACCAAAACAACCCACATTAACACCCGCAATCTCTTCTGCCTTGACAAGTCCTCCTCCCCCTCTTCTGTAACCCTTGGCATCCTCTCTTTTGAAACGGCCAGAACCATGTCCCGTCTCGTCCATCTTTACAGGTCACTTTCCAGCGAGGAGTTCTCGGAGCTTTGCGAAGGCGCCTTGAAATCTCAAGGCGTCGCGTTCTTGAACTCCAGCGACGAGCGGTTCCTTCTCAGCCTCGCATGCGCCGAGAAGCTCGAAGAACTCAACAGAGCCGTTAACGCCGTCACCCGCTTGGGACGAAAGTGCACGGATGCCAGCTTGAACCGATTCGATCAAACCTACGCCGAAATGTGTCTCGGAGTCCGAGATTTCGGCAAGTTGGAGTACGCGTCGAAGAGCGTCGAGAAACTCGTCGAGAAAATGGATAAATACGTGAAGGCGACGTCCAACTTGCACGCTGCCTTGGAATCTCTCACCGAGTTGGAAATATCGGAGGGGAAAATCAAGAAATGGAAGCAAAATCTCGGCCCGAAGCAAGCCAACAAAGCCAACACCGATTACTTCGACGAGAAGATCGCTTATCAAAGAAAACAAGTGAAGCATTACAGAGACGTTTCGCTGTGGAACCAAACGTTCGATCAGAGCGTCGGTCTTATGACACGTGTAATCACGATCATATACGCAAGAATCTGTCTACTCTTCGGGCAGTACGTCTCAGACCTCCCTCGCCCTTCAAAAATTACAAAACCTACGTCCCAACGCATGCGTGTCCACCCAGATACAAATTTCATGCACTTCACGTCAAAATCGGGTCCGATTGCTAAATCATCACAGAAATTCGGAACAATCCGGATTGCCAAATCGGGCCCTTTACCGAAATCTGAAGACAAAGTGATTGGAAAAAGAATCCCTCTTGATGTTGTCAAGAACAAAAAGGTTATGCAATTAGCAACGGAGTCCACGGTGGGTGGCGCGGGACTCGCACTACGATACGCAAACATAATCATATATGCGGAGAGATACTTATACGCGCCTACGTGCATTAACGACGAGGCGCGTGGGTATCTCTACGAGTTGTTGCCGGAGAATTTGAAGACGACGGTGAGGGGGAAGCTGTGGGGACACTGGTGTACGAGGGCACACGAGGGGAGTGGCGGTTCACACTCGCTGGCCGAAGGTTGGAGGGAAGCGTTGGAGGAGATGATGTCGTGGTTGGCCCCCGTGGCGCATGACACGGTGAAGTGGCAGCAGGAGAGGTACTTAGAGAAGCAAAGGTTTGATGCTAAGCCGACGGTGATGTTGTTTCAGACATTGCATTTTGCGGATTTGGAGAAGACAGAAGTTGCCATTGTAGAGGTTCTGGTCGGGTTGAGTTGTATATATAGGTACGAAAATAAAAGGCTTGGCGGGCGGCCATCTGGGGATGGGTGTCGATGACAAGTATATAATAATTTTCCAGAAATCTTTTAAGTATTATATTACTAAGTAAGTATATATCAATGAAATTAATTAGCATCTTTAAATCAAAGCTTCTATGTTGCAGTACTTCTAGTTTGGTCTTTTCCTAAATGCTTTTGTGGTTTCGGTTGTTTGAATATGGAATTGCATGTTTGAGTTAATGGGTATCTTAAGATTGCAGAGTAAATTTACAAATGATTAAGCTAGGGTTTCATTTGGGTAAACTGGTGAAGCCAGAGAACAATTTTTATAGACTTTTAGTTTGTGATTTTCATGGGAAGAGAGATAGTTAACTTAGGATGAGGCAGGGTGTAGGGTATATACCTATTGGTTTGAGTGAGAAAATGGGTGTAAAGTTACTATAAACAAAAGAAATATATCTGTTATTATCTATGTTTGGTGGATGTTGAAAACCAAGTTATTTTATTGATAGTTTGATTGACAAATTAAATAATTTATAATTCATGTCGATAGAGTTAAATTTATCATTTTCTTGCGAAAGCTAAGCTATGTGAGTGTTCACAAAACACTTTGACACCTAATTTGGGCAACACAATTGTAAAATAATTAAAACAATGAGCTATCGGATTACTAAAATAAATGAAGCCCTCGCTTGTTGGATAAAATTTTCCCCATCTTTAAAAAGAAGATAAGAATTCTGAAAATCATTGAATCAAGTTCGGGCACCTAACTTGTTGAATATTTGACTATTTAGATCTTTATTTTATTATTTTTTTGCGTGTCTCTATTAAAATAATAAATGATTCAAAGTACAAATCACTTTTTAGTCGATATGGACTGTCTCATCATATTATTTTTAAGTTGAGGGTTTAAACCGCACAAATGTACTGTGAGGTTTCTTTTAAATATTAAGAAGTATATTATGTCTGTTCAAAGCCTATATGTCTAGATTGTGCCATCACAAGGTCGATTTAAGAAGTTCTAGTAAATTTCTAATTGCAAGAATCATCAAGCTTGATATAAATAAATTAATTAATTAATTAGAAATTTATTATTGAAATTTGTTATTTATTTCATATTGAGTAATGCTACACATCCCAAATTTTTTATCTTAAAAAATTGTCCCAAATGACGTAGCATTCTTCAATTGGTTAGTGAGAATAATACGATTAATTCATTTGGATCTTGTAATGACTTACCAACCAATAAATGAATGATATATCATTTAAGATGAAATTTGGGATAAAAAATTTGAGGTGTCTATTATTACTCTTTCATATTATCTCCAAAGGATAGCAATATTTCTCTCCCCTTTTTTTTGTATAACCACCCCACTTTTTAATTTTTTTTACATTATAATGCTATCCTTTAGTGAATTAATTAATATAAATAAATAAATAAATTATTATCTTGTTTATTAGATCCTTTCTTAAATTAAGAAAAATTATTTGATATGCATAACATTTGAATTGATGAAGGGAATGAGATATTATTTAATGGAAAGAATTTAAGAAGACAAATAAAGCTAGTTTTATTTAAATTTTATAATTTTTTACAAAAAATAATTTACTCACATTTTTATGTAACGAAAATATGATTAATTGCTCATTCGACAATTGTCAAATATTATACTTATGTACAGAATCCATATATATGAAATGAAAAACTTGATTTTTTCTAATAAATAACTAAATCTGAAAAATAAAATAAAAAAGAATATTATAAATGTTAAATTAATATGATTATTTTTAGGGGTAGGCACCAACCCGCTCAACCCATGAAACCAATCCCACATGATTTTTTACAGTTTGGGTTGGGTCGGTGAAATATACGGATTGGGCTAGGTTGTGAAATTCCCAACCGAATTTTCAACCCAACCCGCCATATGTAAATGTGTGTGTGTGTGTAATTTTGATATTTTATATAAAAATTAGAAAAACAAAATATAAATATAAAAGGATTAGAAAGCCTCTCACAACAGCCACAACTTTCCCAATTGTAGTAACTCTAAAGCAAATTCCTTTGGTTCAAAAAATAGCCACTCACACATAGAACACAACAAAACGTCACAACTTGGAAGCCTTTTTTAATAGCAACCCAACCGCAAAAGGGTTCTTAGTTCTTTGTAATTTACTTATTGAGTTATGTTTTGAAACAAATTGGTCAACTTTTTATTGTTAAGAATCGATTTGGATTATATTATTAGGTGATTTATATTTTTTTTTATGAAACAAATTGATCAATTTGTTGTTCTTAAGTGTCAAGAACGAGCTCAATTGGATTGGCGTAAATATACTAATTATTATTATTATCATCTTTGGGGAAAAAAATAAAAGCTTTTTGACAAACATCAAGTGGGCAATATTCTACATCAAAACTTCTTACTCTAAAAAGTAAAAATGGGCCTTTTTCAAAAGCCCAACCCAATCAATCTAACCCGACCCGACCCAACCCACAGCTTTATAGGTTGGGTTGATCGTGTTGAGATATATTATGCATTAGGTTAGACTGGGTTGATTTCTTTCAATTTGTGCAGGTTGGGTTGGGTTGTATACTATTTGAAGGGTAGATCTACAGAACATATATTGTTTTTAATAATACGACTATTTGAACTTATTAAACTACTTACTCTTTACGAATTGAAGTCGATCGAGCCTTCAGCAGCTTATGGAATTTTTTATATCATTATGAGGTAATTTCGAGATAGTTGACTAGTCAGGCCAATAATAGTTTCTACATTGAGGGCTTGCTTTTACACTTATTTATTGCCTATTATGTCACTAGTTTTCAGTTGTATCAGCTTCCATTCACTTATCTTAGGTGCCCAGTATTTACAGGGTGTCTCAAGATTTTGCATTCTAATGATACGATCTGAAAAGTTCGGGATAAGATCTTAGGTTGGGCCAACCGATTACTTTCTTTCTATGAGAAGCGAATGCTTATTCGATATGTACTATCTTTTATGTCACTGCATCTATTTCATGTTCGTTGCCCACCTACGATTATAGTCTAGCACTTAGAGAGACTCTTTATTTGGTTCTTATGAGTGATTCTGGGACGAGGTAACAAATTCACTGGTGTAAATGCTCAATGGTTTGTTATCTAGTTGACAAATGTGGCTTGGGTATCCGATCTTTTGATAATATGGTTGAGGCTTTTGAGATTAAGTTTGGTGGCGTTTATGGGAGTAGAATTCATTATAGGCTTTCTATATGAAGTATAAGTATGATAGAGCTACACATCCCAGTCTGGATCAATTGAGCTACACATCCCAGTCTGGATCAATTTCGATATCCTGTCTCTTCTCTCTGGGGATTTATTTGCTCAACTCGCTGTGTTGTTAAGCCTCATATGCGTTGGTTGGTTGGTCAATCATGAAGAGTGTAGTTTTTAGAATTATTGTTGGCTGGGCTCTTGTCCCTTGGCCATTTATAATCCTCTAATGACTTCTATGATGCCGGTTTCTTTTTATTGACAGTGTACAGTCTGCGATAAAGGTAAGCTCCAGGATATATTGCCTTTTTTTATTGGTACACAGATCATTTTGGTTCTTCTTTCTAGCGAGGAGTCGTATTTAATTCGGTAGGATCTTGTCCTTGGTGGCGCTTTTTACTTGTGGATAGCTTGGGAGTTTGTGCGATGTGCTAGACCGAGGGATAAAGCTTTTTTGGTTATTTAGTAGCGATATCACTTCTCAGGTTTTGTTTTTCTCTGGCGATTATTGTATGGATTTTTGGCTACTGATGATGCCTTATGTTCGAGAAGATTTTGAATGGTCTTTGGATGTATTTATGGTCCGGCTATTAAGACTTCTCGGTATTTATTTATTAATTGCCCACCGGTTAACCAAGTTTGGGTTCACTTTTGGCAAATTGTAGGTATGCAAGATGTCATTTTTTTTACTCATATGCTTTGTTTCGTTATTGGCGCCGATGTGTCCTTCTCATTGTCATCTTTGAGTCCTTCTTCTTAGCATTATTCTATGACAAGTTTGGAAGGCTCATAATGCTTTCAGGTTTGATTTGTAGTTTTTCTCTATTATATTGATGTAATTATCTATCAGATGGTAGATCTTAGGCTTGCCAGCTTCCCCTTTAGTTTTAAGCCTTCTCAGTTGAGAGAAGTCTTGAGTTCTTGGATTGCAGAGGATTTAGGAGTCATAGCTTCACTCAGGAGGCTGGTTCGATTAATTTTTTAGACGAGGTTACCTCCCTGGGGTTGCGAAGCTGATAGTGGGTGGTTGCTCTAGAGGCAATCCTGAGACAACTGCTTTGAGTGGCATTCTTCGTAATCATCAGGATGCGATTTTGGCTATTTTTGGATCATTTCTTGACCGCCAATTGATACTTTATGCTGAGCTTATGGTTGGTTATGAGGGGTTAGAGCTTGCTATTTAGTTCAGTTACTCAATGCTTGAGGTAGAGTTAGACTTAGCCACTATAGTTTCTTAAATTCATTCATGGGGTCCTATTCGATAGGAATATGCTTATTTGTTGCATCGGGTGTGTGCTTTGACATTTTCCATTTCTATTTTGGTTAGGCATATTTATATTCAAGTAGGGGTTCAGCCTAACCCTCCACCTTCTTGGTGGTTTCTCGAAAAAAAAAATTATTAAAGTACTCGAAAAAAAAAAAAATAAATCCACTTTCAAATTTTGAAATTTTAACTTTTACTCAACAAACCCCTTAAATACCCAATATACCCTTACTAACCTAATTTGTATAATAATAGTGTTTTTACTCATTAAATCCATTAAATTCATTTACAACCCTTAATAAATGTTCAGATTTATTAAACAGACAACTAGCATATTTCAAATATTTTTACACCTAAAATAAACAATATTCTCCATTGCCTCTCGAGGCTATCCAGTAACTCAGCCAACTTATTGCTATCTAGAATATCTTCAATGATTGCATTGAATTTCTCATGTAGTTATTCAAATTCTAGAATATAGATCTAAATTTTTCATGTTGATGGAGCAATACCATAATGGAAGAGAAAGCAAAAATGAAAATGTAGAAATATAGAAATATAAAAATATTTTAAAAGTTTCTAATAGTGATTTATGAGTTTAAAATATTTTAGGTTTCATCAGAATGGCATGCCAAAATCAAGGGAATTAAATAAATGTTAGAAAAATAAAAATGCATAAATGTAAAAAATATTTCAAATTTTCTACTATAAATATAAAAATATTTCAAAAGTTTCCACGTTCATTTTAGCTTTCTTCCGAATGGTATGCCAAAGTTACGGCAATAAAATAACAAATAAATATCAGAACAATATTACAGAGTTAATTGTCTAGAATTATTCTATTTGTAGTAGCCACCTTAGGACATAATTTTTCTAAAATGTTGTATTCGAGATGTTTGTAAATAGTGTGATGATATGCACCCCAATTAGGTGTTACAGGTAGAACATAATAACCTAACGGTAAAAATAGTTGTAAAAGCTTATAATTAATAAACATAAATTAAAATAGAACATAAACTAAATTAATAAAATAATAAGTTATACATCAACAAAATGATTGCTAAATACATAGCCGAGAGCAATAATTCTACGGAGATAGTATATGCACTAGCTTTTATCTAAAAGGTAAAAATGTAAGGAATTGGACAAGTGGGATAAGATAAGGTTATAGCACGATGCTATAAGATGACTCATTTCAGGCATATTCATCTATCGGTAATATGCTAACTAATTCTCATAATGTGAAAGGATGTGAATAAGCTCACTTATAATTTCAGGTCCATATAATTTTCCCTAATCATTTAAGTAAGAGTACAACTCATTCAATAAATCTATCCTCACTTGTACCCGTCCATCCTCACTCAAGCTTATTAAGTCAGCTCTCACTCTAAAACCATGGTTACCATCAGCTGCAACATCTTAATATGACGAATATATGGTTGAAATCCAATTGAAAGTTCATCAATATATGTAAAAAAACCAAAAATAAAATGTAAATGAAAGAAATTAATACCTCTTTGGGATTAAAATTATCGTCAACATTGTTTTGGTCCTCCATAAAATCAATATGAATCACTTTATACATGTTCTAAGATTAATAAAAAAAATATAGAATATCAATTTAGAATTTAAAAAGTACGTTGAATGTTAGGATGGGTTTAAAGATTAAAAGTTCTCCCTTTTTTTTCTTGTTTATCATATTTTAATGTCAATAATTATAATTTAATTTAGGAGAATTTTAATCATTAAAAATTATTTTCCAATGTGGGTTTAATGACCCAAATTTTAATTATTTAAAGGGTGGATTTACCAAATATATTTCCTTCATGATCTATATCTTCATCTTCACATAAATGGAAGAAAGATTATAGGGAAAGGTTCTGACATTAAAGATTTTTATTTTTATTCTACAGGGTAATTTATTAAAAGCTGCGCAAAAAATTCAGTCCAGCGCCGGACCTAATCAGTGTCAATAAGTGGGGTTGCTTTTGGAGGGGGGGAGGGGGGAGGAAATTGGCCGGAAATATTACCACCAATTCCCAAGTTGTTCAGTTATCAGTTTCTGTGGAAACTGATAACCTCTGCAGGCAGAATTGTTTACAGTCAAGCTGTTTAGGCCCTGATGCCTAAAATCACAGTTACATCACAAAGGCCCATAAAGATTTGTTTGTGAATGAGCAAGACAAAATAGAATCCTACAGAGCAGTGTAGACTCCGGAATTACAACTTCACAATTCACAAGCAAACGTTAACTGAAAGCAACGTTTTGCTTGTTCCGGAATTGGCTTTTCATTTTCCTGCAAATGGACCACTCAAAAGGTCAAGGCCAGTAACGGATCACTCCACCAATTGCTCCCAAGACAAGAGGCTGCCAAAATGAGATTTCTTGAACGTCCGACACTCTTTCAAAACATGATATGTAGAAATGCGTCTCCATGGGTTTGCATTTTTAACTCATGCATGGCTATTGGCGATTTAACTTCGAGATTTATAGTCATCAGAAAACGATAGGCCTTCAATGGCGACAATTATTATGACTACACCAGAAGTTTCTGGGTTAGTGTTTTTTCCGCTAGAATGATTCAAATCTTCGACGACCAAATTATCATAGAAAATTTGGTTAAAATCCTTTAATTTATAGTTTGTCGATATTGTTATTCTAATCTTACTTATAAATTTACGTTTTAATATATATTTATATAATTGCTTTATGTATCTGTTTAGTTATACAAGGAATATCAACACATGTTTTTTTGTTTGAATTCATGTTCCAAAGATAAGCTTAAAATGGCTTTTGGTAAAGGCAAATATTGTGAATCATGTAGAGAAAGAAGAAGATTGACGCACATATCGAAAAGATATAAAAGATAATAAAGGTTTAGTACTTCGGAGATTTTATGCACAAGCCAAGCATTTTAATTATTATTGGAGATTTCTCCGGTGGCCAAGTTGGAATTTTAATTATTTTGATGAGGGTGACTGGAGTTACTGTTCCGTTGATTTTGGTGTTGGAAGAAGTAAAATTTGAATAATATTTCGACAGTCACAAATGAAAGAAACAACAAATTCCACAATGGAGAAATAATAAATTTGAGGGAAGAATAACGTAAAAGCAAAATTAAATTTCAATTGAAACCTTTTCGTTTTTTCTTCAAGACTTATCATAGTTTTATTTAGAGGGAGTAATATAGATCATTGATATGACATGATTTTTTTTTTTATTCATGTTAACATAAATTGACACAATTATTAAAGTATTGACACAATATGATACGAGTGATAATAATATCGTATTTGTGCTTGATTACCTCAATACATTTACTTGTTTTTGACACAAATATCAAATTATTAACATAAGGTAATTTTATTGAAAAGAACCACTAATATATTTATACTTAACCTAAATATTTATTTTGTACACAAACGTATTCGTGTAGTGTTAGGCTGTCAGCTCATTCATGTCCTATTTAATAATAATATTTACATATTTATCATATTCTAAATTAATGTTTAACTTGTATGATATTTAGTACGTTAAATGAGTTTAACATGACCGAATAAAATGGGTCATATTTATATTTTGATGTAATAATAAATGAGTCATGTTATACATATTAATAGAAAGGAAAAAATTAAAAAAAGAAAAAGAAAAAGAACGGAATTATTCAAATTTTAGTGGTGAAGAAAGAAGCCAAAACCCAAACCTCATGATAGGCAAGTTTCGGGAAGCCTCTAGTTTTTGTTTGCAAGCAATGCGTATGCACACGCAATGAGCCCATTGAAAGCTTTAAACGTCCACCTCACCAACTAATGCCACGTAATAAATAAGAATAAAAGAGAAAAAAAAAATCTCTCAAATCGTGTGGCCGTTAGCCATTCGTAAGCCAATCCATCGTATTTTCATTTTCCCATACAATATTTTATAAATCGCTCTCTCCATCTGTATAAATAAGTCCACCCGAACTCCTCACTCCCTGTCCAATTGTATTGTCCGTTGTAAAACAGCAACATTTTACAGAACCGAATGCAGTTCCATTTCGTCTTCTTGTCTTAAAATAGCCCGCTTCATCTCAACCGTTTGTGCAAATGGCTACTGTTGTCTCCACCGTCGGAGCTGTTAACAACGCATTACCGGTATCATGTTTTTCCCGCCCTTTTTTGTATTTCACTAAGATTTCATCTCTTTTTTTTTTCTTCTTCTTCTTTTGGGTCGTAGTTATTGCCAAACTTGCTCTTTTAAGCTTGTTTCTTCATTGTTCTAATCGTCTCACTTAACTTCCTCATTTGTAGGAACACAAGATTGATCTCCCAATCTACTTTTGTAGTTCCCTTTTGTTGTTAGTAAAAAATTGTTACTTGTGTTGTGATGTTTGATATTAAAATTTTTGTGTGCGGATTGGCTTAACTAGAAAACCCCGCTCACATGGGTGGTGAGAGAATTGGGTTGAAAAGAATATTGCATATCGAAGTTGATTTATAGACGTTTCTCAATGTGGGGGTTTGCTTAGGAATTCAGTTGAGATATTGGATCTTTGGTTTCTTTACAATCTTGTAGTTCATTGAGTGTTGAGCAGAAGGTATCTTTGGTGCAGTTGAAAATAAATGGATCTAGTAGGTTTTCTTTGGTGCCGAGCTCAGTATTTTTGGGGAAGAGCTTGAAGAAGGTGAGCTCGAAGGTCAGCCAGCAGAGGATTTTGTCGAAGAGTTTCAAGGTTGTGAGCGAATGTGATGAGGAGAAGCAGACTTCTCAAGACAGATGGGCAGGCCTTGCATACGACATATCAGATGACCAACAGGACATTACTAGAGGAAAGGGAATGGTGGACACACTCTTCCAAGCTCCCATGGAGAGCGGAACTCACTATGCGGTCATGAGCTCCTATGATTACATCAGCCAAGGTCTTCGCCAGTAAGTACCTAACTGTAGAAATTGAAAATAATGAAATGGCATTGAGTTTCTACTTTATAGATTGGACTTGAATTTTGAACTTGAATTTTGATCATAGGTTGCTTTTGAATTGCTTTTAGGTACAGTTTGGACAACACTCTGGATGGTTTATATATTGCCCCTGCATTTATGGATAAGGTCGTTGTTCACATCACCAAGAATTTCTTGAATCTCCCAAACATTAAGGTGGGTTAGCTGAGCTTTTCGTAGAATTTTTTTTTCCAAAAAAATTGGTGCTTATTTAGAGATGAAGAAAATTTTAATGATTCATAAATGATCACGACAGGTTCCTCTCATATTGGGTATTTGGGGGAGGCAAAGGTCAAGGAAAGTCATTCCAGTGTGAGCTCGTCTTTGCCAAGATGGGAATCAAGTGAGTTAATTCCATTCCCATAACTTTCTATATATCGCTTCTTTCTTTTGGATAAATGAAATTTTATTAATTAATCAAAAATGGATCACAAGACTGCTCATAGATTAAGTATATGAATGCCAAGTGATGCAATAAAGCTAAATCCCCCAACTATAAACAAATATCTTGATTCAAGAGATTAGCAAGTCAAGAATTCTTTGAAAGCCTGTAGCTCTGTTTTATTCTTGCTCAATCTTTGTGAATCTGAACATGCAGCCCCATTATGATGAGCGCTGGTGAATTGGAAAGTGGAAATGCTGGAGAGCCCGCAAAATTAATTAGGCAAAGGTATCGTGAAGCAGCAGACATCATCAAAAAGGGAAAGATGTGCTGCCTTTTCATCAATGATCTTGATGCAGGAGCCGGTAGGATGGGTGGGACTACCCAATACACAGTCAACAATCAAATGGTGAATGCCACCCTCATGAACATTGCTGACAACCCAACCAACGTCCAGCTCCCTGGTATGTACAACCAGGAAGAGAATCCCCGTGTTCCCATTATAGTCACTGGTAATGACTTCTCCACATTGTATGCTCCTCTCATCCGTGATGGTCGTATGGAAAAGTTTTACTGGGCCCCTACTCGGGAAGACAGGATTGGTGTCTGCTCTGGTATCTTCCGTACTGATAATGTTCCCAAGGAGGATATTGTCAAGCTTGTTGACACTTTCCCTGGACAATCTATTGGTAAGTTTTATGTTATAAATCTCCAATAGGAATTCTAAAATTATGTTCAACTGCAGTTTGGTAACAAGTCTGCAACATACGTATGAAATTGATAACTGAAAGCAGTTGTTGGCTCACTGAGAAACAAACTGAACAAGAAACTGAATGAATTACATCACATGGATATGTAGATAAGAGAATACAAGCAACTTGGATTTTGAAACCTACTTTTTGGTGTGCAAAACAGTGCATAACCAGTATAATGTGGAATAAGGGACATGAAGTGATACAAAATCAATTATAAAGAACATACTAATTGTCAATATTTCTGTTGCAGACTTCTTTGGTGCCCTCAGGGCAAGAGTGTACGATGATGAGGTGAGGAAGTGGATATCAGAAGTTGGAATAGAAAGAATTGGCAAGAGGCTTGTGAACTCAAAAGAGGGACCCCCAACTTTTGAGCAACCAAAAATGACTCTTGACAAGCTCCTTGAGTACGGAAGAATGCTTGTCCAAGAGCAGGAGAATGTGAAGAGAGTCCAACTGGCTGACAAGTACTTGAGCGAGGCAGCCCTTGGTGATGCTAATGATGATGCTATCAAGAATGGAAGTTTTTATGGTTAGGCCTCAGCCCTAAAGGCCTTGATGGAGTTTTGCATCTGGATTTAGGATTATGATGGAACAATAAATGGTGCCAATTTACTCAAAAAAATTTTATCATTTGTTTTGATACAGGTAAAGCAGCACAACAGGTTAAAGTTCCTGTCCCTGAAGGCTGTACCGATCCAGCTGCAGCAAACTATGATCCAACTGCTAGGAGCGACGATGGCAGCTGCAATTACCAATTTTAGTTTGTATTAGCCATTTAGGTATATTACAAAGGAAAACCCTGTCTAATCTTGCAATTGTGTAAATAATGTATACTTTTTCATCTTTGTTTCTTGGTCCTGGAAGATGCTTTGTTTCAATCATTCTTTGCAGTTGCAAAACTTCATTTTGTTGTGTTTATAGTTTTGTAATTATACAATGGCAACATCAGTCCACCTAAATAGACTCAAAGTCTGTTTGAGAGCTTAGATAAGCTGTGGGATTGGATTGGATTTAGGAACTAAAATAATAATTTAATCTAAAATATGTTTAGTTATGCCAACTAATGAAGAAAACTAAAATTTAGTTAAAAATTAATAGGATTATTAATCCGTAGTTTTATATGGGTTTAAGTTGGATAAATTTAAAAAAAAAATTAATGTTCTTTTTTATCCTTTTTTTTTCATTTAACCTAATATTTTAATAAAATTTAAACATAGAAGTTCATTTGATAATTTTTTAACCTATAATTTTATATTATATAGAATTTCAAATTTTTATTCAATAATTTATTTTAAATTATATTTCATTTAAGATTAAATATCAAACTTGTATTCTTTGATTTATCTAAACTAGCATTGAATATTAAAGAGAAAAATAATCAATTATTTTTTAAAGGGAAAATATCCACCGTCCACCCATTTTTTACACTTTTTTCAAAAATACACAATTCCTTCATTTTTTGGCTGGAATCCACCTAAAGTTACTTTTTTTTTTACTTTTCCACTTCCGTTTGGAATCCGTTAAGAAAACTAACGGAAACTTAAAAAAATGACCATTTTACCCCCAAAACGAAAATTACAATTTCACCTTAAAAATTATAAAAAATAATTAGATTAAATCTAATTATTTTCCCCATCGGTCAATAAATAAATTAATTCCACAACCATCAAATGCAGGTTTTTTTTTTAAATATGTCTGTAATTAGAATGCTAAATTATAACAGTAGTATTAAAAATAGTCCAATCTCACAAATCATCAATTGAATTTAAGATAAGTAGAGTTTTATTATTAATTGAGTTATAATCTCTAGTAGTTAAGATTTTTTTGTACTTCATTAAAGTACCAATAATGATATTAATCATTAAATCTTATTATTTTTGGTATTTTTTAAGGTGAAATTGTAATTTTCGTTTTGGGGGTAAAATGGTCATTTTTTTAAGTTTCCGTTAGTTTTCTTAACGGATTCCAAACGGAAGTGGAAAAGTGAAAAAAAATGTAACTTTAGGTGGATTTCAGCCAAAAAATGAAGGAATTGTGTATTTTTAAAAAAGGTGTAAAAAACAGGTGGACGGTGGATATTTTCCCTTTTTTAAAAAATAATATTGAATATTAGATATTAAAATCAGTAGTTATCAATATAATTTAAACAATATAATATTATTTAAATAGTTATTTAGCTCTATTAAATTGACTTAACATACTCATATTTGACATCTTACCAACCAAAAGAGAATACTATATATAATTTAATATAATTTAATTTAATCCAATCCTGCATTCTAAACGAAACCAAAATGTTGTCAAATCAAGAGTTTAGTATTTCGTCCACTCACTCCTAACTCAGGACTCAGCCCACAGATTTCTATATTTTTAATGTTTTGCTCCAACAACTTTAAACAAAGTTCTAATGATAATGCGTCATTGGTTTATTCTATAGTTAACATTATTATCACCAAAGCTTTAACTAATCTCCACCGGTTCTGAAGAAAATCACATGGCGATTTCCAATAGGGTCAGAATGGTCCAACGAGTATTCGTACTCAAGTGCGTCAGCCTGATCACCACTTTCAATACTTTAGAATTTTTTAAGAAACCCTAACAGCAGCATTCTGTGGCCCTATGCAACAAGCCAACAGCATGTCCAGCCAAGCTACAATATATTTTGGTGACTGTTTTTGACTACTTGGTTTTAGCAAGCAATTAAAATGCTTCGAGATTCTCAAAGTCCAAGATTGTTTTAGGTTTGAAAGCTGGAACCTCTGATACCAATCATTCCAGTCCCCAGGGATTTTAGTTTTCAAATAAAAGGAATCACAAAGTAGTTAGGCATTTTCATACAAGTGAATCATGGTGGCGTGTGCGTGACTTAATGGCCGCTGCAAATGCATCATTACTAGTGACATTAGTTTAATCCCTAAAGATAAGCACTGCCTGGAGTGTAATATTATTGCATAGCCTGGAGTTTAGGCCCCAAGTCAAGTTGCATGCTGCGCACGTTTCAATTTTGAATGGAAGTGGTGGGTATCGACTTTGAACTTTGACAGTGAGCCCCTTATCTAAAATCAATTTTCAAAGAGTCAGTTAACAGAGGTGGAAAGTGATGCAATAGATTGCAACTGAAGACCATTTCATATTAAAATTTTCTCTTAACTTGTTCCTGATGACAAGTCGAGGAACAGTTTGGGATATCTCAATCTTGGACAAACCAGCATTCCATTCCCATTAGCAATTAGCTAAAAGCTAATAGGAAAAGAACAACTTGGCTTTATTATGACAGCCATTTCATCAACTAGTATCCTTTAATTATTTTTTGTTTTTAGGCACATTCTGCTTTCCATAATCATTGCATCACAAAGGAGAAAAGAGAACAAATGAGTCCTTTCCTTTTGAATTTTGGTTGCTGGTAAGATTTTGTAACAAGATTATTCACAAGTCAATTTGGTGAGACCTAGAGTCTTGAAGATAACTCTACTTAGCCAACGAGCCACATTATTTAAAATTATGGATCTTTTTACTCATTTCTTTTTTTTTTCGAAAGATTACTCATTTGAATTTCGTAGGCCACATTTTCAATTAAAAAAAAAAAGGAGCCTGCATGCACCAAAAGGTAGGTTAGATTCATACCAGGAAAAAAACCTTTTAAGCCTTGTGATTAGCCTTTGATGGAGGCAGGTGAGCTTCAGCACTGAGATATTGATAAATTTTTTAAACCGAAAAGCAAGCCAATAGTGTAACTTGGGCGGCTCCACTATTGTTTCACAAGCCAGTCTCTGTTGAATTGTTTGACAAGTTAGTGCCCCCGAAAGTGGATTAAAAGAAGAGCAAGTGTCATTTTCAGATTCACGTATACATCAGATATTCTTCTTCTTCACCATGTAATTAAACAGAGCTGTTTATAGACTTTCAATGGTGGTGGCTTTGCTAGTTGGAAAGTTCATATAAGGATTCATTATACTGCATTGATTTTTTTTTTGTTTTAACTCTTTGGTCTGTCTTTCACTGTATGCTTACCTTTTAGCCCCATGTGAAAAATAGATGCTTTCTGTCCTTGCTTAGAAACCCACTAGCCACCTGCTTTAACAGATCTGCTTACAATTTCTCTCATGTACAAATTCCAACCTCACCAACCTACCAACCCATTCAAAATCTAAGCCAATTTTGATTCAAACCCCTTCGTTTTATTTTCCCTTTTGCGTCTAGCATGGCCAGTTTCCTCAGAATTTTCTCTGCTCTAATCTTTCTCTCCATCCCAGTTTCATCTCAGCTTGATGAACTCTTCTTCCCAGGCTTCAAAGATTTGAGCAACAATCTAACCTTGCAAGGGATTGCAAAGATTGAAAACAACGGCATTCTTCAGCTAACAAATGATACAAGTAGAAAGATGGGTCAAGCATTTTATTCATCAACACTTCGGTTCAAGAACTCATCAAACAGCAACGTTTTTTCTTTTTCCACCTCATTTGCTATTGTAATTGTCCCTGAGTATCCAAGACTTGGTGGCCATGGCCTTGCTTTCACGATCTCGCCGTCGAATGATCTCAACGGCCTTCCAAGTCAATATCTAGGCCTGCTAAATTCTACTGATATTGGAAACTTCTCAAATCATTTGTTTGCTGTTGAGTTTGATACGGTTCAAGATTTTGAGTTCCAGGACATCAATGATAATCATATTGGCATTGACATCAACAGCATGAAGTCTAATGCCTCTGTTGAAGCTGCTGTCTACACCGACAATTCAACAAAACAAGATTTGAGCCTCAAGGGTGGAAAGGCAATCCTAGTTTGGGTTGATTATGATTCAGCTGAAAATATTCTCAATGTCACAGTCTCTCCAAATTCTTCCAAACCAAAAATTCCCATCTTGTCGTTTCGTGTAGATCTTTCACCGATCTTTAATGAATTCATGTATGTTGGCTTCTCTGCCTCAACAGGTTTACTCGCAAGTTCACATAACGTTTTAGGCTGGAGCTTTAAAATCAATGGACCAGCTCGAGCTCTTGATCTGTCTTCTCTTCCTTCACTTCCAGGCCCCAAGAAGAAGCATCATACAGGTGCCATTGTAGGTGTTTCAATAGCATCAGTAGTTCTTGCAATATGTATATTATCTTTAGCAATTATTTACATCATTAAGAAAATAAAAAACGCGGAAGTTATTGAAGATTGGGAGCTGGAGGTTGGACCACAAAGATACTCATATCAAGAACTTAAGCAGGCAACTAATAATTTCAGTGCCAAGCAGCTACTTGGACATGGTGGATTTGGTCAAGTTTACAAAGGAACACTGCACAATTCAAAGACAGAAGTTGCCGTTAAGCGAATTTCGAATGAATCAAAACAAGGTGTCCGTGAATTTGTATCTGAGATTGCTACTATTGGCAGACTTCGCCACCGGAACTTGGTTCAGTTAGTAGGTTGGTGCAGGAGAAAAGGTGATCTTCTTCTTGTTTATGACTTCATGGCTAATGGCAGCTTAGATAGTTTCTTATTTGATGAGCCAAAAGCAGTTCTCAATTGGGAGCAAAGGTTTAAAATCATAAAGGGTGTTGCCTCTGGGCTGCTTTACTTACACGAAGGGTATGAACAAGTTGTGATTCATAGAGATGTTAAGGCTAGTAATGTGTTACTAGACAGTGAATTAAATGGAAAATTGGGTGATTTTGGTCTTGCAAAATTGTACGAACACGGTACGAATCCTGCCACAACACGTGTTGTTGGCACGTTAGGCTACCTAGCACCAGAGACGCCCAGAACAGGGAAGTCCTCAGCAAGTTCAGATGTGTTTGCATTTGGTGCACTTTTGTTGGAAGTTGCATGTGGCCGCAGGCCTATTGAGACAAGGGCATTGCCTGAAGAACTAGTGTTGGTTGATTGGGTGTGGGGTAAGTATGGAGAAGGCAGAGTCCTTGAAGTTATTGATCCTAAGCTAAATGCTGAATATGATCAAAGTCAAGTGTTGATGGTGCTCAAATTAGGGCTATTGTGTTCAAACAATTCACCTGCGGCACGGCCTACTATGCGTCAAGTTGTGAGGTGCTTAGAGGGAGAGCTTGAGTTGCCTGACACTTTGAGAGGACCAAGATCATCTGATGGTGATAAAGCTGCTGAAGGGTTGGATGATTTGTTGAATTCTTTTGCGTCTTCATCTTTTGATAAAACGACATCTTGTTCATACTTTGAAAATGGTGTAAGCTATCCTTCTCTATCTACTTCTCCAATTACTCTTGTTTATGGAAGGGATTAGAGGTTGGATCTTGAAACAAAAATTTTGAATTTTTTTTTTTTTCCTTTTGAGTGTCATGATTTCTCGGTTGTATTATGTCCAAACTTGTAAGAAAGGATTTCCAAAAGAGAATACAAATGAAAAACCATGTGCTATAGAACATAATTTATCTTGAATATCAAGCTTTGGTCATGTTACATTGTTAATCTTCATTTTTATGAGTTTGTCTCTTTTCATCAACCTTATTCCCTCAATAGGATAGTAACTACATCATGTGCTTGCAAGCCTAAAATACGGGGCATTGTCATTTGGCTTCCCCTTTGAGCAAATGAGTCATCAATAACTATTTAAAACAGTTTGTTGTAGAGAGATAAGGTGATTGCTTCAAGAAAAACAGATAACAAAGGATAAGGTCAAGGTGAGGTTTGGTTTATTAAATTCATATGATAGTAACTGATGCTAATGTTTGACACAAAGAAGGAGATTCAGAGACATCTCTTCATCAAGCATGTTTTTTAAGACTAATAATCAATTGATATTTAACATTTATCCCACAAATTGGCAATTAAAGATTTGGTTTCTGGGTCAGAATTCAAATGTTAGAGAAGGCAGTAGATAGAATGCATTGTCTAAAACGCAATGAACTCGAGCTGGGAATGACTTGTAGCAAAAAGCCAAGCGGTATTGTTATTTCAAAATTCAAATGATGAAAAGATGGACCAAAACGAATATAATAATGCGTTTGCATTAAAATATGTTTTCTCATTGGCTGCCTTTGTGTATAAAGGAAAAAGCTATTTTCCCCGATTTTAAACCCCGAATTGCACCCCGAATTGAAACGCACCGTTTTGGCAAATAGAAAACGCACCGTTTAACCTTTGCTTTTGACTATCTCTCTCTGCAAAATCTATCTCTCAGTCTCTCACACACCTGCAAAATCTCTCTCGTTTAACCTCGTTTAACCTTTGCTTTTGACAATCTCTGGTCCCGGAAGAGACGAATAGAATGCGCATGGCCATGGACTCGGATTGGCTGGCTTACTCGCCTTTGCTTAGCTTTTCATGTAGTTCCGTCAGGGTCTTTCAGAGATGATGACGGAGAGAGATCGGTTGAGTTGATTCCCCTCCAAGGCCAGTGACTCGAGAGAAACTTTCAGATGCTTGCTTCCCCGCAGCAAAAGAATCGACAATACTTGCCAGCCAAAATATTTGATTACGTGATCATTTCTTATTGGTGGTCCCTCAAAGTTGTTTCCTCGACCTGGATCATTAATTCGTTATTATAATTCGAAGTTGAATTTTTTTTTTAAAAAAGAAGAATCGTTAAGAATTTAAGAAATTAAAAAAAAAAGATGTTAAATTGGTAACTCGGGAGCATTCCGGGGACAAGTTCTGTGACAAACTGGTACGTTCTTAACGAACTTATATGTTGTAGAAATTGGCAATTATTATATATTATTAATCATGAGTTAATTTCGTTAACGAAATTCGGAAGTTTGAATTTATGTAAAATTATTTGTGGAAAAAAAATGGTTGGAGTCGGCGGCGGCGGCAGTGGAGCAGGGGATGGAAGCAGGCGGCGTTTACCGTCATGGATGGCGGGCGAAAACGTAAATAAATCTGACGGCGAAGGACTGGATCGTAATTCCAATTCCAAGGAGCCTGCAGATATTCTTGAGTGTTGGGTTGAAACGGAGAGTAACACGTGCTTCGGTCTTCTCAAACATGTGCAATTAAAAAGGAAGAGAAACACGTGAATAAAAAAGTAAAAGTGACCGTATTAAAACGCACCGTTTTGATAAATTCGGGGTTAACTTTCGGGACATATAGCAGCACTCGTGTATAAAACACTAAAGCAAATGTCAACCAAGGCGTTCTTGTGGTCATATTTCATGTAGCTGGCTTCGGAGGGAATCTCTCCACTTTCATTAACAAAAACATGGAATGATATTTTAATGGGTCCTGATCTGATGCGCAAGGTCGCGCACTATGTTCGTTTTTAACTTCCCAAAATTTATACTAATTTTCTAAAAGTTTCAGTCAAAATTGTTTTTGAAAATCAACCCAACAACAAGACAAGATAGTACCAGAACAAGAATGGGTTGTCTGACATCCCTAGGCAAGAGATTTAACAGGGCACTGAAACTGCAAGATCTACTCACGCACACTAATATACTGAATGGTTATTCAAATACCATATGGTCCATTCACTTATAAGAAAGCACTGCGTCTCAATTTTCAGATATAACATATACAATGAAGAGAGCAAATGATAATGGAAGAAGCAACACAATTAACAAGCAGAAAAAACTTAAATTTGAAATTTCAAGGGGCTGAGAACATGCATAAATGCATGCATCCGTACATACATACAAACATACATACATACATACATATATGTATGTATTAGCCAACGCTTGGGGGCCTCTCAACTTTTCCAGAGGAATCAACATATAATCGAACTCGATTGTGTCTGAAATCCATGGTGACAAAGCTGTTTGGTGGAACCACCTGCACTTGAGCCCCTGGCCTCTCTTCCTTTATCTTCTTTTCTGCCTCTTCCGCAGTCAAGCCCACTAATCCAGGCCATGTCTTTATAGCGGCAGCGTTTGGTCCTAGTAATTGCCCATAAGTTCCTGTATCAAGCTCAAGTATCATCACCATGTTCATTAACAAAAGGACGAGTTAAGCCTCCAATCGGGAAATCTTCAACTTTATTAAAATTTAAAACAAATTTATCACGTTGCAAACTCGTGTTTTTCATCATTTACAATGTTATAAATATGTTCCAAATCTTAATACAATACTAAGATTTCTGAATTAAAAAATTTTCGAGCAAAGGACCTACCATATATGATCCAACAACACTGATAAAAAATAATAATAATAAATTTACCCACAAAAGTTATTGACTCTGCAAATTGGTCTTTTTTTTTTTTATTTATCAATTTTGTACTATTTAAATTCCGAATCGATGATCAACTAAATAAATTTATTTTAAAAAAAAACCACCAGAACATACCCCAATCATCACAAATTAAGAAAAGAAAATCAAGTTACTTGGTAAAGTCGGTGTTGATTCACTAGGTTGCGCCTGCTGGGGCTGGGGCTGAGGCTGGGGCTCGGTGGGTTTCTTCTCCTCAGACATAACGAATATCGAGATGATTCACTGGTCCTTGCTGAAAGACAATAATCTTCCCTGTATTTGATATTAAGCTAAAACACAGAGTATAATAATATCATCAACTTTAATTTAATTAAAGAATTAAAGAGTGTTACTTCGAAATCTCCAATTCCAGCTTTGGTTTTGCCATGTGCAGAAGGTTCCAGGCAAGCCAAGACGTGGATTTCGGAAACTCCCATGCACTACAATAATATCTTTCTAGTCTTGCTTGGCCGGCCCGCATAGCGCGCCAGACAGGCCATCCGGCTTTCGAGGATCGGCCCGGTAATATTAGAGCCGGGCCCCGGTTTAAAAACCCTTTTTTAAATACGCTCAATGAAATATATTAAAAATTATAGAGTGAGGATATTCAAACCCAGAACTACTTGCACCCATATTTAAAAAAATATTTTTGTTACTGATATACCCCAAATTTAGATTACGATTTTAGACATTATACAAGACAATAAAACTAAAGAAAAAAATTGAATTCATATGCTCTTCTTTCAAGTTTCAAAAGCCGCTTATACTATGCCTTCAATCTCGACTCATGAAGCCAAACAAAAGAATAATGTTTATTGTTATACACTTGGAGACAAGTTTCAATGCAGAAGAATTAAGCATCAAGTAGATTACAAATTGAAGCTTGTCTGCAAAATAAACTTTCCACGAAGACAAGATGATGTCTATTTACAAAGTATATGAAACCAACAAAAAATCATTTCCAGCAAAGATTTTTTTAAGAACTATGATATTTACTTTTTACAGGTTTTTTATTTTGATTTTGGTTCTGATTTTTTATAACGCAAACAAATTGACAACGACTAGAGGCATGTATATAGGCAAATTTTTTTTAAAAATCGTTTGGATGTATTGCAAACAAAAAATTCAAGCAAAATTTTAGATCGAATTTGTTAATTTATGTGATTAATTCCAATCTATACGTACCATAACTTAGAGGCACGAAATTACGCCAAGTGTCCTATATGTGCCATAACTTAGAGATACAAAATTACACCAAGTGTCCAAATAAAAAAAAAAGAAAGAAACTATCCCGGAAAATCAAATAAGTAAATAAATGATATCTAATCTATTTGAGAGAAAGTAACACTGGAACAAAATTCCCTTGGGACTTACGATAATAACTAAGAGTAAAAAATCATTCTAATTTCGAGATTCTAAGGTCTGAGGGAACCACGACTAATTATGGAATTCCGGAGTCTGCAGGAACCATGCCCAAGATCATAGGAGTATGGAAGCACATGGGCACGGAATAAATGACGTAGGCCCGGGATAAATATATTTATTTCCCTACGAATAAGGTCACGTCCACGTGTGCAATAATAGTTGGTGGCACATGTCATCAAGAAGAGAGACCAAGGCAAAACTCTAGACCCATGTCATTCATCAACTATAAACAGGGACCATCTCACCAAGAAAATGGGGATCCCTCCTAAGTTGAAAACCCCTAATCTTGTTTATTGTTCTTGTTTTCATTAGACCTTAAAATCAAACACTGACTTAGGCGTCAGAAGGCCCTTTTCAGGCACTCACCACGCCAGATTCGAGTTCAACGCGTGTCACAAGTTTTCCACAAATCAAAAGTACGTGTGAAGGTAAATTCTTGTTGCCTTCATAATCAAATACTTGTTTAAATGATTGATACTAATCCACAATATTTTTATATTAATAAATTGGTTTGTATTTGAAGGAAATCAATGGGAGTATTATATGGTATATTTATTTGTTTAAAATAATTTGAGTGCGTGTTTGGTTTAAGGTGGGTGAATAGAGTAAAATTTTAATTTTTATATTTTAGTAGTGAGCTTTTTTAGTAAATGTGTTTATAAAATATTTTAGGGGTTCAAATAGCGTTATCTAAAATTATATTGTTTCTAAAAACATCCATTTTTATTTCACAATTACCCTTCAATATTATTTCTCAGAAAATAATAAAATAAAATAAAAAACTCTGTGTAGTTACTATTGCAATAATCATAAGAAATCTTCATAGATTTGATTAACAAGAAGGATGATGGTATGCAACTTTGGATTTCTAAATTTTAAATTATCTTTCTATTTTGCATCAAACATACTTTTTATTTGAATATAAAGTACCTATTAATATAAATGTTCTAATTAAGGATCTTAATGATATCAAAATTAGGGATGAACTAAAAATTAAAAAGTTATAGACTCTAATGTATTGAATTTTATCATATATTATATTGAATCATTTTTTTCTTTTTACCTTATCGCTGACTTTGATATGATTAGAAATCCCTAATTGGAAGCTCACCTATTAATTCATCAAATATGAAAACTCCAAAATAAAAAAAGAATTGAGACAATTCATTAAGAATGAGTTATTTAATAACAAACTTGAATCTGATTATAACATTTTAAAGTTCATTTTACCAACTCTTCAAATGACTTTGTTAGTAATTTCATTTTCACTTATGGAGTTTCTCTCTATTCTTTTATTTATTTATTTTATCTAACTTGATGTTGATCATGAAATTTTTACTTGCCAATTTATTGCAACATCTACAGCAGGCAACAGCTGTATTTTTATTATACATGAAAATTAAAAACCAATAAAACCCCAATAGAGAGAGAAGGGGTGTGTAATCAAACATCAGGATTAAAACTGCAAACACAAATAAAAAGAGGTCTCATGAGGTGTTTGGAGGGGGTGCTAGTAGCATCAATCTAAATATTATAATTAACTATAATATTATAAGAATTTTGATTAAGTTTGTGACTATGAGAGCCTTATAGTATGTGATTGCATACGTGGTGATTTATTATTGGTGAAACTGTATTGTGTGGGACCTACTTTGCACACTAGATCGGAACTCATATTATAAAATCTATAAGACGAAAACATTAAGCACATTGAGCTTGATTTGGCACAGACAATCATACCCGTACTGGCGGGGAAGAAGGATGCTTTGCCTGTTGTCTCTAACTAAGTGATCTATAGAGCAAGATAAAGTGGGCGCAAGTGCAGTAGCTCAAGGCAGGTAGTAAAAGTAAAGGCAGGCGCATGGGCATCTAAATCGCTATCTGAAAATAGCATGTATAAGAGAAAGATGATGCGCGAGCCGCCCTTTCTGAAAGTTAAGTAAAGGCCAAAATATGTTAGGTAGTGAGATGGTAATTTGATCACAAGTCAAATGGATTCATCATGAGACAAACCCAGTGGTGGAACTATGCACAAACAATTGTATCATATGGGCTGTATTGATAGAATTGTTTCCTGAAAAATACATCACTATCTAGGGTAAGCTTATGTTACATTTGGTGTAAGTAACAGCAACGACGTGACCAATTGACCCACGTAAGAGCAACACGTGGCGGTAAGGATCGACACTGAAAACATGTTGAAACCGGTTGGAGCCAGTTGCAAAAAGTGTTAAAAGTAAAGTTAAGGACTCATTCCTTAGAATAGCCGGTTGAATATTAGTGCCATATTAATTAAAATTTCAAAAACAAAATTAAAATTTGAAATTTAATTTTTTTTCCATCCCGATTGAAATGTGGCTGTCAAACTTCTGGAATCCATTTTTCTCTTGCTCCGTTTATTGAAGAAAGCAACATCTCCCTTCTCTAACATAATCAATGAAATATTCAAAGTTTTATATTGGAATTCATTGATTAGAGGCTGAAAAAAATAAGAGATCATTTCTAGGTCTGTATGTTATTACTGATTATTAAAATGAGGAGGACATGCAGTTTGAGAAACTATGAAGATTTTCAAAAATTGTTAATTTGTTTCTTTAGCCTTAAACCATGCGGTTCACGCTGACTTTTGATTCGCTTCACTCCGACTTTCGTTAGGGTCGATTTTGGGAGTTTTCTAAATAAATGCATTAAAATAATAAGGAACCAGCCATAACAATGAATCATGTGTGTGAAATTATTTAGTCAAGACAACTTGCGAAGATGAGGTTTCAAATTTTACCTTTTTCAGTGATATTCGGGCGGCTCTAGCTTCGGTTTTGGTGAGCAGCAATTTGTTAGGTTTCCAAATTTAAGTGAACCTGCAAAATTGAAAGCGGAAGCTTATAATATCGTTTGGTGTTACTGTTATTTTCCCCTCTTTCAAACCCTGATTACTCTCATTTTTCCCTGTTCTATTTTTCATACCCAAAATATGCGCTCATCACTTTCCTTCTCCCTCCATCAATTTCATTACCCATTACCCCGTTAACTGCAATTTTCCAGAACCGTTTCGGGAGGTTGCCCATATTTTCTTTATAATAATTGTTTGACCATTGCACGTGTACCTCATTCTGTGTTAAATTTCTTCACATCCGTTGGATTTGAAAAATTACAAATCCAACGGCCCATATCGATGGGCTGTTTGTTGCAGCAAATGTAACATAGGCGTTGCCCACTATCTAATATCTAATGATAGTTTTAAGGAAAAGGCCATGCATACTCCCCAGTTTAAAACGATGACATAGATCCCTTCAGTTTCAAAAATAGCCATATGGACCCCTTTTTTTTTACTGTTTCGCCCTTTGATTACAATAAAACATTTTATAATGTTAAAAATAATAAATAAAATAACTTATAATTACAAATAAAATATTAAAATAAATATAACTAATACAATAACATATATATGTCAACTGTCAAGCTAGTTATTTCAATATTAATCTTTTATCAGTATGTCTTGACATATTTTATTAATACTTAAATTCATCAATCAGACAATTAACTTTAATATTTAAGCTAATAAAGACATGACAAAAATAATAATATAATATAGATTTTTCAAGTTACTTTGAATGTTAAATACAATTATTTTTATATTATTAATCTATGAAACTATTTTATTAACAATAAAATACATATGATAGTTAATAATATTAAAATATTTTTTTATTATTCAAATTGATTTTATAAATTTACATTGTTTATATATTAGATTATTTAATATTATTATGTATTTATTGTAGAATTTTATTTAAAGTCAATTTTTAGATTATTATTATCAAAGGGTATAATAATTAATAATAGGTCTATATGACCATTTATAAAACTAAAAAGGTTTACGTAATTATTTAAATAAACTCTGGAGGTGGATTAGCTTTTTTTTTCTATTATTTAAATTGAATTTTTGATTCAACCAAACAAGACACAACACGGAAGTTTCTTTCTTTGGAAGGAAGGTGACTTTACTTCTTGGCTTATTGTCAATTTATTATTTAATCTGTTGAATATATTTAATTAATTATATCTATTAACTTGATTTAACCAACTCTAGTGCAACAAATCACGCTGTTGCTTAAGACTTTTAGGAATTTTGAAAATTTTTGCTTCCACATCAAGGCTTCTATTATGAAAAAAAAACAAAAACCAAAGTTTCAATGTATATTGCGTGGAATTATGCACAAAGATTGCATCGTTCGGATTTTATCGAGAGAAGTGTTTCCCAGAAAATACAACCAAATCCAATTATATTTAAAAATTAATTTTCCAACCAACCAAAGAACACAGTTTTCTTTCTCTAGAAGCAAGGTGGCTATAATTTTCTTTGGTCTTATTGTCAATTTATTATTTAGTATGTTGAATCCATCCAATTGTAATTAGCTAATTGTGCCGATTAATTTAATTTATAATTAAGTTTTTATTTGGTATTGAGATACTGTAACTTTTAAGTTACAACTGTTTCAGAAAAAAAAAATTATAACTATAAAGTAAATATTAATAGTATGTAATAAATACAAATTTTAAATAATAATTTTGACAAAATTAATAAGGTATAATAGATTTTTTTTATTATACGAGTGTAAAATCAAATTAAATTAACTTTTAAAATACGAAAATTAATGTTTATCAAATGTTTTAATACTATCACTCCTAAATCGCAGTAGTTCGACCTCAATTTCAAGCAGCCCACCTCTGGTGCAACAAATCACACCATTGCTCAAGACTTTGGAGAATTGTGAAGATTTTTGCTTCCACACCGAGGCGTCTCATTCAAAGAAAGAAGCAAAATTTCAATTTCTCAGCCCTCATGGACGTGGACCACTGGCGTATTCATGGTGCACACGCGGGCTGACTCTAGTATCAACCCACATTCATGAATTTCAACTTCCGATGGCCCAGAGGCTGCCATTTTTTATGTGAGCGCCTTGCGCCTCCCATAGCCATTTACTTAAAACGATCGAAGCCACCGGAACCTAAAATATCTCCCTATGTATCTACTATTTAATATTTATCGCCTGTCCGCGCATACGACAAAGATTTTCCCACCAAAACGGTCCAAGGCTCCAAGCATGGCAACGAGAAGCAAGCAATAACGCACGCCAGTACACAAACAGTAGTCTCATGTAACACACATCAAATGTGGGGCAAATATTTACTTTTCAAAGGGAGACTTCTGAGTAGTAGAGAGTTTGACGTTTGCAGCCTGGCGGCCTGTATGTATTAGTTGTATTGGTCCAGTCATCATTTGGACTCATTTTTCCAATTTTATTTTCTATTTACATAGATGCTGCACACGCATGATTAGGCATCGAGCAAGAGATAAGCCATGGCCTTCAAGCTTCCAATACCACTGGTGTCTCTCCTGACCATCATAATCATCATCACCACTAGCTCAGCAGCAACGGCAGCAGCAGCCCAAGATAAAAATCCAAGTTTCATCTACAACGGATTCCGTTCAGCCAACCTAAGCCTGGACGGGATAGCACAATTCACCTCCAATGGACTCCTGAAGCTAACCAACGAGACCAAACAACAAATTGGCCATGCCTTTTACCCTGAACCAATACCCTTCAAAAACAACAACAGCAACTCATCAACAGCAAACGGCACCGTTTTCTCCTTCTCCACCACCTTCGTTTTCAGCATCCGCTCCGAGTTCCAGAGCATTCTCAGCGGCCACGGCATCGCCTTCGTTATAGCTCCAACAAGAGGCCTCCCCGGTGCCCGTCCCAGTCAGTACCTTGGCCTTTTCAACGAGAGCAATCTTGGCAACGAAACCAATCATGTTTTCGCCGTTGAACTCGACACAATCGAGAGCCACGAGTTCTTTGACATCAATGACAATCACGTAGGCATCGATATCAACAGTCTAAAGTCTGAGATATCATATCCAGCTGGTTACTATGGTGATCATTTTGTCAACTTGACTCTTATTAGCGGTCGCCCAATGCAAGTATGGGTTGAATACGATGGCTTGGAGAAGCGAACCGATGTTACTTTAGCTCCAATCAATATTCCCAAGCCAAGGTTACCGCTTTTGTCGCTGTCCCGTGATCTTTCCTCTGTTCTTAATGACGCCATGTACGTTGGATTCTCATCCTCCACCGGCTCAGTCTTAGTGTCTCATTATATTTTGGGTTGGAGTTTTAAGATCAACGGCCAAGCGCAGGAGCTCAATCTCTCTCAACTTCCCAAGCTTCCCCGTGTAGGGCCTAAGAAAAGATCAAAGTTTTTGACAATTGGGTTGCCCGTAATTTGTGTGAGCTTAATTTTAGCCGCTGTTTCGGGTGTGGTTTATGTGATAAGAAGGAAAAGGAAGTTCGCCGAAGAGCTTGAAGATTGGGAGCTTGATTATGGCCCTCACAGGTTCAGGTACAAAGATCTTTACATTGCCACTAAAGGGTTCAGAGAGAAAGAACTGCTAGGCAGCGGCGGATTTGGGAGAGTGTATAGGGGTACACTGCCCAAATCCAAAATTGAGATTGCAGTGAAGAAGATTTCTCACGAATCCAGACAGGGGATGAAGGAATTCGTTGCGGAGATTGTGAGCATCGGTCGCCTCAGGCACCGGAATTTAGTGCAACTCTTGGGATATTGCCGGCGTAAAGGGGAGCTGCTTTTGGTCTATGATTACATGCCTAATGGAAGCTTAGACAAATACCTCTATAACCAACCAAAAGTCACACTAAACTGGAGACAAAGATATGGAGTCATCAAAGGTGTCGCATTAGGCCTGTTATATTTGCACGAAGAATGGGAACAAGTTGTGATTCACAGAGATGTTAAGGCAAGTAACGTGTTGCTTGATGGTGAATTAAACGGAAGATTGGGAGATTTCGGCCTGGCAAGATTATACGACCACGGAACAGATCCACAAACAACGCACGTTGTGGGAACACTTGGGTACCTTGCCCCTGAGCACAGTCGGACAGGCAAGGCCACCACAAGCGCTGATGTGTTTTCATTTGGGGCATTTTTGCTTGAAGTTGCTTGCGGGAGAAGGCCAATTGAGAGACAAGAGCCAGAAGAGAATTTAATTTTGGTTGATTGCGTGTTTGACTTTTGGAACAGAGGTGAACTTCTTGAAGCTAGGGATCCAAATTTGGGAACGGAGTATGTGGCTGAGGAATTGGAGTTGGTTTTGAAACTTGGGTTGCTGTGCTCTCATTCGGACCCAACGGCAAGGCCGAGCATGCGCCAAGTTGTGCAAATTTTGGAAAGGGATGTAGCTCTGCCTGTGATTTCAGCTCTTGGGCTTTCAGCAAGTGGGATTACGTACCAGGAGGGTTTTGATGATTTTGCTGTGTCGTATTCGTCTTCTATGGGCTTCACTCGCCCATCGTCCGTTGCAGAGTCACTGCTTTCAGGTGGCCGATGAGATGATGCTTCAAAACTTTTAATCTGTGAAAATTTTGATGGATGATCTATTTGTATAGATGGTAATTATAACTAAATATTGAGTGCTTTGTATTAAACCACGTATCACGGTGATAAGTGCTTGAAATATTATAATATTTGATATTGATGAACGTTATAACCTCTTAAATCTTTGAAATATTCGAAATATTCTCGAAGTCTTAAAATATTTTTCTTTCGATTTAATTGAGTTGGTTCGTTGGGTTTGGTGTAAGCTCCATTTATAATTTGATTGAAAAATTCAACATAATTATATGGATTCTTTGTATATTGCAATTATTATAGTTTAGATTTAAGATCTACTTAATTTGATCAGTATAATTTATTTAAGTTTCGTGAAAGTTTGAATTCATACACATATGGTAAGTTAAAAATTTAGTAAGTTTAGTTCGAAAATTTGTGCCAACTAAAGATAATATCTTTAGTTGAACAAAATTGAAGGCACTATCTCACCATAAATTTCACCCTTAATGGCGCCCACATGAGTTCGAAGATATACTTTTATATTATTTTTTGATAAGATCAATAATAAACGTACATACAAAATTATTTTGAGCTCGTTTTTGTCATTATTTTGTAACTTTATGATTTTATGAAATTTGAATAAAAAAAAATCAAGTGGACGTTGGTACAAACATAAAATACTTTTTTTATTTAGGGATATTATCATTTTACTACTAATGTTTTACTGACATATCATGTCAGTACTAAGGTTTACCGAAAAGTATATTTTACTACTAAAATTTTGCGCAGTTATCAATTCACTACCATTCCGTTAACAACGTTAAAAGTTTGTTGATGTCATAAGAGTATCAAAGATATTTCCAGCTGTAAGAGTAAAATTGTTTGTTAATTTAATAGATAAATTATCATTTTACTATCAAGTTTTTAGGGGAATTATTATTTTACTACCAAACTCTTAGGGGTAAAATCGACTTTTAACTTAATTTCCGTTAAATATTAACTTTTTCTTAACGGAATGGTAGTGAATTGATAACGGCGTAAAATTTTAGTAGTAAAATATATTTTTCGGCAAATATTGGTACTGACATGATATGTCAGTAAAACTTTGATAGTAAAATGATAATTTCCCTTTTATTTATATAATTGTGCTTATTAGTACGAGCACAAATATGCTTCGTCCACACATGTGATGTAAGGATGGGCTGTGAAATTGTTATTATCAAGGCCGGAAATGTATTATTATTACAATCCCAATGAAAATTATAGGAACACCATTTTGGCATCATATAATTTGGCTGTAGAATCATGTATAGAAATGGGGATACAAATGAAATTATTTCTTCAATTAAAATTAAGGATTTGAGTCACTTGACATCTTTATTTTTGGGCCACTTTGTGGGCTTAACTTCCGACCCTAAAAGGGTCGGATCCGAACCAGGTTCTTAATTCGGACATTTTCACTTCATTCAAAACCACAAGGATAAAAGATTCTCCAACAAAGTGGTGAAAGAGGGATTCTTTTTTTTTTTTTTTTTATTAATCAAATCAATCAAGAAATGCCAGTGAGAGTTGCAGAGAGCTCAGCACCTTCTCAAGTTTCAGGTATCATTTTCCCGGGTTATCGTCCGTTTCACTGAAATGCGCTTAATCTAGAAACGTGATCAGTCCGTAACGATAATATTAGGGCATAAAAAATGCTTTATTTTATATTTCAATTGCTACATACTTGTCAAAGTCTTTGCTTTGTAAGCTTAATAACACATTTCCTGAACTTTTTAGGTGCTCATTCTGAAGAATCATCGCCCCCTATTTGCTCACTTTTGACTGTTGGACAGGTAAATTATTAGTCTATACTAATTGTGCATAATTTTCTTTTTACAAATAATTGAGATTAATCATTTTGAATTCTTTAGGTTTGGTTGTTTGGAATTTCAATTTTTGCGAGGGTGATTGGTTACCTAGCAACTTAAGTAAGATTTCAGTACTTGGACAGTCGATGCAAAATGGTCCAGTTATTTGAATGGAGAAAAATATATGACAATATGCGTGTCACTATGTTTCTTACGTACCGAACTTGATGCTGGAGAGTTGCTTGCAACCATGATTGCGTTTTGAGTGATCCGCACTTCTGCTTTCTGAATTTTATGCTCCGTCTCGTTTAGATGATTCGCTGCCTTACTTTTGTTTTTACTTGTAATATCTATGATCTACATCATTGGAGGTGGTATGTCGTGTTATGCATTACTTTAAAAAGTTCCGAATAATAGTGGCATGTTTTTGTTGTAGGCCTTCTCGGGTACTCAAAATGTTTCTAATCTGCAAAAGGAGGAAGCATGGAGAGTTAACGTCCGGATACAAGGATGTGACCTGGAACATGGATATCTTTGTGGCACCATGGAAGCTCTAAATGTCCCTATGGCAGACACTCCGGTAACTGGTTTTTCCTCTGATTCTTTTCTATATACAAAGCTTTGCTATTGAAAGATATGAAACCATCTTTAATTGAATACTGTCAACCTTATTTATTAATTCTGGATGCGACATGCATATCTTTCTAGTTTTCCCCTTCTCTATATATGGAGCTTTGCTATTGAAAAATTTGAAACTATCTTTATTTGAATACCGTTAACCTTATTTATTGATTATTCATGCGATATCCACGTCTTTATTTTTTTACCATAGGCTTAACCAGCCAATTATTCAATGTTCTGTTTCTTACCTCTACTTAACTTTTCATAGATAACTGTTATATATCCAACTTTTTATATGATTACCTATGTTACCAGGCATGGCAGACCATTGTAGCGCAGAGATAGAAAATTTCTTTTGCATGCTTATCTATGAACTGTTGTTAGATTCAAATAAAACAAAAGTTGGGACTGTTTTTGTCCCATTTTAAACAAATTTATTAAGTTACAGGATCCGTATTCTATATATATATATATATTGCTGTGTATGCACATTTACATGAATAAGCATTTACATGCATGCATATTAAAAGGCTGGCAATTTTGGTCTTGTATTTATTTGGAAATTTGGTCAACCTAATTTCTTGTAAACTCATTGAATGTTTACATTGTCCTTTTGTGATGTATTTCAGGTGGTAACCTTCTGGGAGGGAGAGATTGTTGATGCAAAAAATTATACCTTTTACACTGGCAAATGGGAAGCAACGTATTCTTCTATCTGTTTTTCCCCTCTCTTTCTTTTAGTTGAGCATTAATCATTTAATCTGTTAGCCTGCCGGTGATGGTGAACAATGATTCACTACTTTCTGGTCAATAAGAAGTGATATGAAATCCTGTAAGAAAATAAGATGCAATTAACATGAAGCTCCTTCCCATCTTAATTTGTTTATAAAACCTTTTACAGGCCAGAGGATGATATAAGGCACTGGACAAAGTTTCCATCTTTTGCGCCCCTTCTGGTAAGGAGTTAAAATATTAAACCTTTTAACATTATTTTTGAAGAGTTAGAACTTCTTCCGCATATGCAGAATCTGTTCTCATTTGATCAGGTCTAAATTCTTTTCAGAGTCGAGTGGAGGCTGATGGTGGCAAATCTTTGGACCTGAGTAACTACCCATACATATTTATGGTAATTGTGTTTGAGTCTTTTCATTAAGAGAAACAATGTAGTTTGAATTTTGTAAGGTAGTTTATGTCAATGCCATATTGTAGAAAGCTTTGCACAATCTAATTGACAGGTGGATCACATTTAATTTTTGAGATGTTAAAACTAATCAGTTTGCGACTGGCTGACCTGGCAAATGCCATGTGCACTGTTGCACCATATATATATTTTTTTCAATAATTCAATATAAATTTCTTTAAGATCTAGCATTATTCTATAAATTCATGCAAAAAGTCATATATGTCAAGTAATATAACTTTCCATTTTTTAATTTTCCATTGCAGAGATGGAAAGAGCAATACTTTGTGAATGTTGGAACAGACTGTGGGCTAACTATAGCAGGATTTTACTATGTTTGCTTCTCTTGTAGTGATGGCTCTATTAATGGCTTCTATTATGATCCCAATAGCAGGTACTTCTTTGCTTGCAATTCATTTTTGACTTATTATTGGTCAGTGTTGCATAATTTACCTTTTTTCAAAAGGACTTCTTTGTTTTAGTTTTCGCTAGTGTGCTTAAGATTGAATTGCTGTGGTTTTCATTCGAAAGCTGCTATGAAATAGAATCACTAGTTGTCAAATAAAAGTGAGTTTATTGTTGGTAAACATCAACGGCAAAAATTAAACTGGGTTTATGCTAGTCCTGCTTGCGGTTGCGGGAACTCCCTTTTCTGTAAATAGCAAGTCGATGGTTGTTTCGTACTTCAGTCTTTGTTATTACTCTCCAGCCTTTCCATTTTAAAGTTATTGATGACATGCTCTTGAATCAACTTGCAGCCCGTTTCAGAAGCTTGAGCTGAAATGTGCGAATGAGGGGAGATCAGGATTCAGTTTTTCATCATACGAGTTACAGTGAGACAAAAACAAGAAGCTGATGAGGCCACCAGCAACACGGATTTGACGACTCTGGTCCTGCAGATTCTGTCATCAGTTATTGCAGACAGGAGAATTTTCAATAGTACATCCGTACAAGGACTCCCAAGTCTCCAATGCATGTATATGTTTTGATGAGTCCATTGTTGACATTGATGAGATACACTTTAACATATATTTCGTATATTTATCTGAAATCAACTTTTTAAGCAATATTTAGTCATTGTTAAAAAAGGGAAAATGAACACTCAATCAGGGTCAGCAAGTTTTGACATGCATGCATCTTTGCAACAAGTTAATTATAGTGTTGGGCAATACAATCTCATTATTTTCATCTCTTTCACTATTACCCTTTAATTAATTAGTAATTATCATTTGGAACATGTATTCTAACTAATCACATCCTCATTACAATGCATATGTATGCTTATAAGCAATAGATGGATATTTTTTCATTTTCCCGCATAAGAAAACAATCCCAAGTGGCCAAGGGAAGACTGAAGTTGAATGGCTTGGTGTTTGGGGGAATTGAAGTATCTCGTGGACAGTAAAAGCATAATGATACAGGCACTCTGATTAGTTGAAACAGCAGTTACTGCCCTCATGGTCGTCAATCAATTCATTGATGCAGATGCTCAAAACGTGGTGGGGGCCCATGATCGCAACTGTCGCAGAGCAACCTTACGTGACAAAATGAAAACCAACCCAGCACGGCATCACCCCCCACATATTATCTCCTACTCATTCGGTGCTTAACCATCAACACTTAAAAACAGTACTCTTTCCCACTACTGAAGGGCAAGCAATGCACATTTATGCAACGCGCAATAGCTATACGCTTTATATCCCATGCATCCTCGTGTGCTCACGCAATTGGTCAAAATAACATCCACGCAGCTGTAGCATTTACCCCATTTCATGAGGGACGTGTCCTTCTTTTTATGAGAATTTTTGCACTCACAAGTCATTAACCAACCACCCCCCTCATTTATCTCTTATAACTAACGAACTATACGTGCCATATCCCCCACTCTCTCTTACTACACGCCTCTTTCATTTTTTACCGTAGCAGTCTTCTATTATTGTTGAGCACAAGAGATTCTCCGTGTCAGAGAACATTTTCTGTGTCTTTATCTTGACTCTCTCTAGTTTGTGATTTTTTTTTTTTAGTATTATTTTGTAGCTCTATTTGTTTTAGGGTTTTGCCTGGCTGCACGTAGAACTGCAGTATGAATACGGAGAGTTTGCTTTGTGATGAGTTGTGGCTTTCAGACCCTGCCAGTACTGCTGATTGCTATTCTGATCGAAAACCCAAGCAATGCAATATTTTGGAGAGCTGTGAATGTGAATGTGATGGCACTTCTTTTTACAAGACTAAGGAAGAATGTGAAGAGGCTGCTATTATCTGCCTTGATAAGGAGCTGAGTTATATGCCTGAACCAGGATATGTGGAGTATCTTGATAAGTCGAATAATTTGCCACACTTTAGATTCAGAGCTGTTCAATGGCTTATCAAGGTTCCTATTCCTTATGTTTTAATATCCTACTCTTTACATTTGCTTTTCCCCACCAACAGAGCTGACATTAAAAAATCCGTATGTGTCACTTGTGTTCTCAGTCCCGCAGTAGGTTAAATCTCTCTTTCGGAACTTTTTTCAATGCTGCAAATTACCTTGATCGATTCATATCCATGCATCAATTCCATGTAAGAAATGAATCTTTCAATCTCTCTCTCTCTATATATATATATGCTTTTGTTTGTTACACTCACTTTTAATTTCTAACTTAATTTCAGGAATGGAAATATTGGATGGTGGAACTAGTATCAGTGGCATGTTTATCCATTGCGTCCAAGTTTAACGACACCTCCTCCCCCTCATTGCATGAAATTCAGGTGATTATTGTTTTTACAATTAATGTTAGTTAATTGTTTATTTTATATGAAATTAATAACCCCAGCTGGCGATTGTATATGTGTTCACTGAAGATGGAGGAACTTGATTATTCATTTCAATCAAGCACAATTCGGAGGATGGAGTTGACACTATTACAGTCATTGGGGTGGCGCCTTGGTTGCATTACAACTTACTCTTATGTAGAGCTCCTGCTTACGAATTTTGACTCTTTTGAATTTCACCTTCACAATGAGTTAACTACTTTGGTGACAAAGTTGCTTCTTGGAGCTGTATTAGGTACTTTTTTTTTTTAATTTTCTATTCAGATTTGCCCATCTGAAAACGATTTTTTTTTACCAAAAGCACGACAAAACTGTGATAAAGAATTTTGACCTTCTGTGAATTCTGAGAATTGTTTTTTTTTTTTAAGTGCAATCATTAAATAAATTCTCAGAATTCACAACATAATCGGTTTCATCACGCCTTTGTTCAACTATCATTGTCCATTCTTCTTGCGAAAGCATATTAACCAAACTAATGCAGATGCCAGATTGTTGAAATATCAACCAAGTGTTGTTGCAGTATCTGCTTTATGGTGCAGTTTAGATGAGTTGACAGCATCATCTTGTGCCCACGTTGCCTTTATCACAAGGCTCTTTAATCAAGAGCAAAAGGTATATACATATGCACAATTACCACTAAAACCCTAATCCCTCATCTTGAATTTATTAAATATTATAATTAAAAATTAGGATTCTCTCCTAATTTATAGTCTTCTAAAAGAGTACTAATTAGTCATAGTATAAAATTAGAATTTATTATTTTTATATGATAAACACGAATTACCATTTTGTATTCTACTAATAGAGAAATTTAAATAAGGAGAAAATCTTACTCCTCATGTTATATACTGATTAATTATAGATTTATTTTGGATTTTTCTTTCTTCTTTCTGTAGGATGATGTTGTTAAGTGCAATATGATCATGAAATCAAGATTAGTGGACCCATTGTCAAACTTGATTGGCTGTGGGCAACCTTATTCCAATTGGCCATCAAGTCCAGTGACAGTCTTGTTGAGGGAGCGGATTGATATCTATGATTGCCAAGTTGATCTCTCTATTTTCAACCAGATGCAGATGCAGATGCCTGGTTCCAATGTCACCAATAATCTTGAATCTTTTAAGAAGAGAAGGAAGGAATAAAGCTCATGATATATTTGTAATTTGTTCTAAAACCATCATTAATTATAATTTCACTTCTTGTTTTTGTTGTACCAAACATTGATCAAGGCTTATATACTTTTAAAAAAAACCACACAAATAAAATATATATATATATATATATCAAGTAACTTAGAAAGAAAGATTAGTCGATCCAACCAGTTTACTTAATTAATAGGAGATTGCAACATTTTTTTTGTCAATATCATCTATCCATAAATCTTTGGGAATTGGGAGAAAGTGAATGTATTACTGTATTCACTTGCATGCATAATTATCAATTTATCATGCACTTCTCTTTCAAGCAATACACAATTAATTGGTAACTAATTAAATTAATTCTCTTTTGGGGAATTTGAACCTAGACCTTTTGTAATCAACTCAATAGGTAAAAGAGCACTCAAAAGAAGTTATGACCAAATTTGTCTCATGAGAAATTATTGTAAGAAATAAAGTGATGTATCTAATCATTAAACTTCAAAATTTGAAAACAAATATTGGATTTTTACTGCATATAAATATTAAGGATAATGTCACACTTAAATCATTTTATGGGTTCCTCTATGATGCTGTAAATTTTTTTACAGCATCAATAATGTATTAATTATGAACCATTAGATCTAATCAATGGTATACAATATTTGTACTAAAAAAATAATTTAAAAATAATGGTAACCGTTCAAGTGGATAGATAATTTTTGTAAAATAATAGTGACCACCTTTAGAGTTTGAAACAATTTCACTTAAATAGTATATTTTATTTAAAATTACTTTTCAGCCCTCCTTTAAATTTGTAATATGATAATTTCTTTTAAATAAATCTTCCAAAATCAGTTACCATTAAGTATAAAATATAATATCAAGTAGGCTATTTAACACAAAGTCTTGTAATAATTTTTATTGTATGAATTTAATTACAAACCACTAATACCTAAACAATAATGATAATAGAAAGCATTGCAATAAACGATTTTATATGTGTTTTATTAATAATACTATATGAGTCACAACAAATGAGAAATATTTTATTCACCAATTGAGAAATATTTTATTCACCAATTATTATTGAAAAATATATATGTCTATATAACTATAGAGTGAGAAATATTTTGATTTAATTTTTTATCAAAAAATTAAACTATTTATTTCATGCAATTCAATGGTGGATGATATAACATTATGAAATGGTGCTTTGACTTTCAATATCAACCATTAGACTATGAGATATTAGTGGCTCAAATATTGTACCAAAATTTTAAGTTAAAGTATCACAAACCATATCTTTATAATGGAAATATAAAAACATACAATGATTTTTTTTCCTCATTTTGTCCATTAAATATTATTTGATGTAATATTTTATTTATTGTCACTATTAAATTATCATAATAAAAGTAATGACTCTTCGTAGCATATAAATTTTATAATTAATATCAAAGAATAACATAAAATAATCTTTCATGATTCATAACTAAAGTTAATTAGAAATATGTGTTAGATTTCTCAACAATGAGTTTATTGATGTAACTATGACATTTACTTAAGTATATGTACTTAGTTGTGTTATTTATTAGTGTTATATCATATATAAATTTTGCAAATTGCAACTTATTTATTTGATTTGTGTTAAATAACCTACCATTATATTTTATACTTAATGGAAATAGATTTTGGAAGATTTATTTAAAAAAGATTATCACATTTCAAATTTAAAGGGGGATTGAAAAATAATTTTAAATAAAATATGTTATTTAAGTGAAATTATTTCAAACTCTAAGGGTGGTCATAATTATTTTACAAACTTCTCCACCCCTTACACGTTTCTTAACCGTTTACCATTATTTTTTATTTTTATTTTTGCCTACAAATATTGTGTACCATTGATTAAATCTAATGGTGCACAATTAAAAACATTATTGATGCTGTAAAAAAATTACAGCATCATAGAGGAATCCTTACTTTATAATGTCTTAAATATATCATAATGTAATGCCAATAAAAATGTCAATTTTAATATGAAAATTTATTTTAGAACAGTAGGTTTACCTTTGAGGCAATCCTCTTATCGTTTTTTTAACTAACGTGGCCACATATTATTGGATGCCGATCTGAAACGCAAGCCAGACAATCTTTTGGGGAGTGGCAATAATACAAGACATCCACAAGCTCTTCCGACTGGTGGCCCAGCACGCGAATTGATTTCGTTCGCATGATGAAGTAGATAATGTGGAAACCAATGAACGAAGCTCAACTTTTGAAAGCAAAAACAAAAGCAGCCATGGCCTCTTCATCACTCATCTCATCATCTCTCCTGCCCACAAAATTTCTAACAATCCATCGCCAAAGCCAGCAACTCTCGCTCTTCAACAACCATAGCTGCAAGATTGATACAGCCTCCAAGAGGCTACCCACTTTCAGAGTCGAAGCTGCAAAGATTCCTTCTGGGGTATCTCTTCTATTGCTTGCTTGCTTTGCGCTCTCTATTGCTTCCATTTGATTTGCCATAATCTTGCAAATTTATTTGGAAAGTTTTAATATCTTAGGTGGATTTGCCAAGAGTGCAACCAAAGTTCCAAGCCCCATTTCTTGGATTTACCAAGACTGCTGAGATATGGAATTCTAGAGCTTGTATGATTGGCATTGTTTTTACTTTCATTGTTGAATTGGTAAGGATCCTTTTTATAAAGGGAAATTGCTTCTTAAAATATTTGTAAACATTGCTTAATAGTTGGCATTTTGTTTTGTTTTCTTCCAGATTTTGAACAAAGGAATTCTTCAGGTTATTGGGGTGGAAGTTGGGAAAGGTCTTGATCTTCCTCTATGAAGATTTTATTGGGTATATTTCAATATACATGCATGCAACTTACTCTGATTTGATGGAGAACAAGTCTTGTAACTGCATTTGTAATTCTGAATTTTGACTCTTTCATTATACCATTAAACCACTGCATGAGTATACATGAAACAATCTTACATAACATTGTTGTTCGGCAGCAATTTACAGTTTCAATTTAGTTTGTAACTGTTTGCTTAAATCTCCTCAATTGATTTCAGAAGCATCAAATAGCTCAAGTTTAAGGTGGAATTATTAAAATTCACATCTTATAAGCATTATAAGTACGGCACAGAGCTGTGCATCAATGGTTATAGCAAAATATTAACAGTATTATTATTATCCAACATGAACCCATCAACTCAGGCAAGAATTTCTCCGGTGACTTCACAAAAACTGGATCTAAATCTACTCATTGTGAACATTACAAATTCTGAGGTCTCTAGCTAACACAATTATCCGACAGCCTACAGATGCAATTTATGTGTATCCATTCTCATATTTCAAAAAAAAAAATAAAATACATGAATAAACAATACATAGATTCATGACACAAACAGGAAAGATGATGCGCCATGGTTCAGGAGCAAATTCTCACGTTGCATTGTGATGTACTGGCAAGTTTTGAAATGCTTCTGTAGAATCTGGTAGAGTGTTGAACTCTGAGCTTGGGCAGCCAAGGCACAAGTTAACCATTTCTGCATAACCTGGAACGATTACATGGTCCGGCTGGTTCGAGCATCAATAACCAGCGGTTTGTTAGATGGCTCCGAGAAGTTCAGCGCCTCAGCTAGTGACACACGGCGGTTTCTCCATGCAGCCTCTGCCCATCTTTTCATTCTCTCACCTTCATCCTTTCTGTTCTGTTGAACAGAAAGTGCTTCTGCGTATCCCCCTACACAATCAACAAGCAGGATAAATGACACACATTCATCAATCAGTACAGCATCCAAAAAGATTTAGACTCAATAATAGTATCAATTGTGAAAGCAGAATGTTGTCAAAACTAATAGAAACTGAATAATGCCATTAAGACACCGAGACTTCATAGCTGGAAATATGTTCTTTTAGATGATGTAACAAGCAAGAGATGCAAGAAGTGAATGGCCAGGTCTAGTGCCAGGGTATGATGTGTGTATCATGATAGCAATAATGAAACCAGAATCACAACCAGTTTAAATCAAGATCACTGTCATCACAGAGTTGAAATCACTTCATATGGATATGAGGCTATCCGAAGAATCAAGAAGAAAACACTACAGTATTTAAGTATACCTCTGGCAAGGGCAACTATATCAGTTCTATCTACTTTTGTCTCCACACCTGTGCCATAAAAAAATAAAAAAATAAAAAAATAAAAAGTTATTCAAATTTTGCATATGGGGATAGGTAAAAGGTTAAGACTTTCCCTGTACCTTCAGATTCCAATGGTGGAGCTTTCAGAAATTCTAATGCCCTTCTATAGAGACCCTGAAAGAAATATATTGTTAAAACCATTGCAACGGAAAAATCCTAATCTCACTACAACAGGACACACCATAAACCAACTAGATTAAAACCTATAAACTTGTATGAGTAATAATTTTATCAGGACATTGTAAGTCATAATATAACTTCATAAATAGACAAAGGTTTAAGCAGCAACTTGAAAGCAAAATTAATGGGTCTGTGTTTCAACTGTCAATGTTTGTAAGAATCTAGAATATATTTAAACTTCACCTTTTAGACCACTTCCTTTTAAACCAAAAAATCCCTCTGACCTATACCAGACCCTACAACCTTGGTAGTCAATAAACCCATGGGATATACAAATATCCCAGGTAGGTGCACGAAGGGGATCTGAACCATTGAACTCTTGGTTGAATCCAAGATCTTTACCCTTCACTCCCCTTGGGATTTATGTTTTGACCAATTTAGCTAAAGGACAAGAATGAACTCATTACGAGACTGAAGAGTGTACTCTGACCGAGCTAATTTACGCTTGCGGTAACCAGGTGCTGCGATCTCGGGTCACTGAAGTTAAGCATCAATATTTGCAGAAGATGCCTATGAAAATTGTTTTTCTAGATGCTAAAATTTTAGGGAGATTTGGAAGTTCTAACCTCTTGAATTAGAAGAGCACTTGAATGCTCCTGCATTGCTTTATTCCGAAACATAAGAGCTAAGCAGGTTAAGACAACTCCAACCTTGGGATGGTGAGAACCTACAAAACAATAAAACATCTGCTCAAAACCCACATATTGTCCACAGTTAGACTACGAGAATTGCTACCAAGTATGTACCGGAATGATAAAACAAAACAAATCAATGGCGATAAAACAAAACTAACCAAAGACTTCCTCTGTTTTAGTTAGTGTCCTGGTAAGTATCTCCTCAGCATCACCAAAATTCCTGAATTCAAGGATATGGAGATGTGGCATCAGAAGATGATATCAGAATAAGCAATGATTAAAGGGCATTTTCCAAGAATTTTAAGCCTTACCCCATGTGAGCCTCAAGCTGTCCTAAAGCAAAGGTAGCTGCCAAAGCAACTTCCTCTAAAGCCATATTACATGATCCTAAGGTATTCATGTCACTAAAATCTTTTTGTTCTGCCAGCACTTCAATCACCTTCTGGTAAAACTTCTTCGCCAACAAAAAGTTCCGTGTTGCATGCAAGTATTCTCCATATGATAAAGCAGCACTGCCTATATACATAACAACTTTAATGCATTGAACAACAATGTGTTCCAAAACTACAAGTAAAAAAAATGACCTCACCAGTACAACCCTCCTCCTCTTGTAACCCTTTAAAGAAAGATTCAGCTGCATTAATACAAATCAAGTTTTATTACCAAAAATCAATACAACCCATATATATATATATGTATATCTTTTCAGAATAACAAAACATAAATTGGCAAAATTGGGTTAGCAGTACCTGATTCAAGATTACCATGGGCGAGCTCGACCAACCCTTTTACTGCATTAGCACGAGAATTGACAGCCCCGTATGTCTTATAATTTTCAGGTTTGTGCTTTTCACAAAGTTGTAAGCATTTATCTGCGACCACTGATGAAGTATCATCCTATATAAGGGGAATCATCTCCAGATAAATTCTAAATTTGATACACACATTGAATAAAATCAAAACACCAATTTAATTATTGGTCACAACTAACCTGCCCAAGCTGTAAATAGAGACCAGCAAGAGCTTCCATGGCAGCAACTACGACAAAATCCAAAAGAGAACCACGAGTGAATAGCCTTTTCATCACAAAACCAAACAGAATAAACTGAAACAAAAATGCAAAACTTTTTAATAGGCAAAACTGACCTCTAACTCCCAAAATAGAGTTCTTAAAATTTTCAACTTTCTGAAGCTTCTCTATTGCCTCCACATAATTTCCACTAATTGGAACATCAAAATTCAAAAATAAAATTTTTTTGGATTTTTCAAGCAGCATAAAATAAATTAGTAAAAATAAAAAAATAAAAAAGATAAAACCTTTCATATAATAAAGTAGACATAGCAAGTAACGAAATTCCCCTCCAACTTTCAGCGAGCTGCCCATCACTTGGCTGAGTAGAGAGACACTGCTCCAGCACTAACATACCCTGCGAGTAAGATTCATCTACATACGCATGACGCGTGTCACAATTAATTGAAATTTACTTTTCTTCTTCATTAAAATTGATTAAAATGGGAAATGAAATTGGAAGTAACCTGACTTTTGAGACCTGGCATGAGAGAGAGCATAATTGATCATCTGAAGGACAACTGGGTTTGAATTTAGGCCGTTGATTCTGTTTCCATTTCCATTTGCATCATGGACTAATCTTCTCGGCAGTGGTAATGTTGATGCAGAGAGAAGGCAGGGCTCGTGGGAGGTGGGTCCCGGTAACCGATTGATTCCGGAGACAGTAGTCGCTAATCTAGATAACTTAAATACGGTGCGCATCGTCCCTAGTTTTGATTTTCAATTCTTCCTTCTTCTGCGTTTGTTTCCTTTTGCAGGAAAATCGGCAAAACGCAAAACCCTTGGGCTTTAGAAGTCACAGTTAAAAAAAAAAAAAAAAATCACAGTAACAGGTTAAGAGAAGAGAAGCGTTTTCTATTATCTCTACTAAACGATATGTCGTTTAACGATATCCTAAATATTTCAAATAATAGTAGAAATATTATGAAATATTTACTTGGGAATGATAATGGAAATCAAGTAGTGAAAATGATTGATGAAGTTTACTTACTTAAATGCAAGAAGTAATGAGAATCATGTGGTGGGTTTCGTCTAAAATGAAAAACAATAATGCTACATGTCCCAAATATTAATTCCAAAATTCATCCCAAGTGATGTGGCAGTTGATATTACATCTCATTTATAAGTTTATTTTAAATTAAAATAGACCCATCTAAAAGAATTTATTTTACAAGAAATCCTTTTATTTTTTTTACAACTAAAGTTGTGTTTATTTTCTAGAGTGAGAGTGAGGAGTGTGGATTCCTTCCACTCCAATATTTACTTCAACAAATTGGAGAAGAATTGAGAATCTCACTCCGTGGGCCCCATCCACTTTTAGAGTGGGAGCACGGAGTGGGGAGAGGAGGTGGCTCCCACCTCTCCATTTTCTACCCTTGTTTAATTGAATTGAATTGAATTTGATTTAATAAAATAAAATAAATATTATTATATTTATTTAAATATTATTATTATATTTAACTAAATAATAATTTACATTGATTATAAGTTAAAATTACTTAAAAAATAATATTATTATATTAATAGAGAATTAATAAATATTACTATATGCTATCTTTATTTAATAATATAATAATATTATATTTATTTTAAAAATAATAGTACTTTATTTATTTAATATTAATAATTAATAATAATAAATAGTTTATTCTAAGAAAATATTAATTTTGTACTAAATAATATTATATTAATAAATAATAAATTTAGTATAATTATATTAAATAATATAATGTTTCATTTTATATTTACCCTTCTTTTTATTAAATTTACTATAATTATATTTAATAAATATTTAAATATTATTATTATATTTAACTAAATAATAATTGGGTTTGATTCTAAGTTTAATTTACTTAAAAATAATATTATTATATTAATAGAGAATTAATAATATTATTATATACCATTTTTATTTGAAAATATAATATTATTATATTTATTTAAAAATAATAGTATTATATTTATTTAATATTAATAATTAATAATAATAAATAGTTTATTCTAAGAAAATATTAATTTCATACTATGTTAGTAGTAAAAATATTTTATTTATATTGCCCTCATCAACAATTTTTAATTTATATAATTAAAATTAAAATTAATAAAAACTGTGATGTTCATAATTAAGAATATTAATAATTATTATAAATTTACAAATATAATAAAATAAATGTTTATTCATTAAATATATTTTTATTAACTTTTTAATTAAAAACTATAATTCTTTAAATAAAGATAAAATTGTCATTTGAAACTATTTATTCTCAATCAAAGACAAAGTAAATATATAAATTGAATTTTGATCTTCATTTTATGCTTCAATTTCAGTGCAAATAAACAACTTACTCCCACTCCCAATCTTAGGATTCCCACTTCTGAGGATTTCTACTCCAATCTAAAAAGTAAATGGTATCTAAAAGTCTTTTGCCCTATTGTTTTTGGCCTAGCTGCAAATTGAACAGGTTTGTCCTATCGTTTTTTTTGGCTTGGTTGCAAATTAGAGAGAAAGTTCAGGGAGAGCAAAGCTTTGGTTTCTTCTCACTCATGACAGGTTTGTTATCCCTACCAAACTATTTTACTAGCACTCAACAATATGTACTTCTTGAAAAAAAAAAAACGAATTGATGGAATTTAAATTGCTTGGCTGCAAACTACATGAACAGAGAGAGGAACTTTAGGAAGAATAAAACTTTCAGCTGAGATGATGGATTTGGAGTCAAAAGAAATAGAAGACTCCCCAAAAATCATTACTGCTGAGGTGAATTTTTTAATTTTTATTCTTATTTTTTTGTACCTTATATTAATATGTTTCGAATTTGTATTAATTGATGATGATTTTAATTAGTTGGATATTTTTGCTTTATTTGAATCAGGTTGATGACGAGAACGATATAAGTAATGAACCAAATGCAGAAGAAATTATTGAGCCAAAAATTGGCATGGTTTTTTATACGACTCAAGATTTGTTTGAGTTCTATAAGATGTATGGGAAGACAATGGGATTCGAAATTATTAAAAGAACCTTTAGGACAGGAGACGATAGATAGTTGAAATATGTGACATTTTCATGTTCATGCAGCGGCAAGGCAAAATCTTTATCGAACCATCCTTTTTTATTACAACCAACATTCAAAACAAATTGTAAGGCTAAAGTAAGGGCAAAAACATGCTTGGATAGAAAGTGGGAAGTCAGATCCATTACATATGAGCATAATCATGAGTTAAACACACCAAGTAAAGCTCGTTTTCTGAAAATCAACAGGGTGATGAAGTTGTTTGTTCAAAGAAAGTTGGAATTGAATGATCAAGCTAGAATAAAACTGAATAAAGGCTTTAATTCTTTGGTGGTTGAAGCAGGAGGACATGAAAATTTAGCTTTCGTAGAAAAAGATTATAGGAAACATTTAGATAAAGTAAGGCGCTTACGGCTTGGGGATGGTAATGCTTCTGTAGTTCTTGATTATTTCTTAAAAATGTAAGATGACAACTCCAATTTTTTTTATATGGTGGATTTAGATGAAGATGTTCGGTTGAAAATTTTCTTTTGGGCTGATCCAAGAAGTAGAGCAGCGAATAAAAAAATTGGTGATGTTATTACATTTGATTCAACATCTCACAAATAAATATTATATGCCATTTTCTGCTTTTGTTGGGGTCAATTATCATGGACAATCAACATTATTGGGATGTGGTTTGATTTCTAACGAGGACACTGACACATATATATTGCTTTTTCAATCTTGGCTTACATGCATGTTTGGTTGTGCTCCAAATGCCATAATCACTGATCAAGATAAGGCCATGCAAAAGGCGATTAAAGTTGTCTTTCCGCATGCGCGACATAGGTGGTGTTTATGGCATATAATGAAAAAGCTTCCAAAAAAAATTGAAAGGTTACAAGAAATATAAAGTGATCAAGTTGACTATGCAGAATATTGTTTTATGATTCTTTAATACCTTCTGATTTTGATAAACGTTGGATGGTGTTCATTGAAAAATATAATCTTTATAACAACGAATGGTTGCAAAGCTTGTATGATGAGAGGCAATGTTAGGTGCCAGTATATGTGAAGGATATATTTTAGGCAGGAATGTCTACAACACAACGCAGTGAGAGTATGCATACATTCTTTGATGGGTATATAAATTCAAAAACTACTCAAACAATTTGTTGAACAATGTGGAAATGCACTACGGGACAAGGTGGAAAAAGAAAATCATGCTGATTTTAATGATTTGAATTCTAATATCCCTTGTGTTACTCATTATGCCATGGAGTAGCAATTCCGAAATGCTTATGCAATGGAAAAATTCAGAGAATTTCTGCAAGAGTTAAAAGAAAAAATCTTTTGTGAGATATTTTCATGTCAAACAAATATTTTAACTTCAAAGTTTGTAGTAGTTGAAGATGTTAAATTTGGAGAGAATCACCGTCGTGACCCTTTTGGAGTTTCTTTTAATGATGTTGATTGTGAGATTAATTGTAAGTGTCGACTATTTGAGTTTAAGGGAATATTATGTCGACATATCATTGCAGTGCTTACTCATAAAGAAACATTTTTTGTTCCAGAACATTATATTTTGAGGTGATGGAGAAAGTATATAAAAAGATGCCACATCAAGGTGAAAGTAAGTAATGACAATTGGAGCACAAAACTTGAAAGACTCAGATTGATAAGATGTGCAACTTTTTTTATGATGTAGCTGAACTAGCAACTAATAATGAGAATAATTGCAATGTAGTGTTGGAGGTATTAAATGATTTGAAAGAAAAAACTAATGTTAAATGGAGGTGGTGGTGAAATTAGTCAACATGGAAGTAATATAGCTCATGGCACAACAAAATGTGGGGAGCTTCGTGGTAGTCATAATGGTAAAATTCTTTCTCCACTAGCAGTTAGAAGTAAAGATCGTTCGCCTTACAAATGAAGGCAGTCTAAGATTGAGCAAATTATTTAGAGAAAAAAGCAAAAGAAAACGACGAAGGTATAAAATTAATAAATTTTATCTAAAATGCTTATCAAATATTTTACTATACAATACTTATAATTCCTACATATTATTTTATTCAAGGGATCTCAAATGATAAGTAGTGAAACACAAAGATATAGATTGGAGAACAATGCAACTCATGCAATGGTTACTTCTGATAATCCAATGCAAGTAATGTGTTTTTATTATTTTTGCTTGGTATATAATTGTGAGGAGTATGTTATTCTTATTGTCATTAGGTTGATGTCATTTTCTTTTATATTTAGGGTAATACATAGATAAATAAATAATATCTTTTCTCTAGTTACAAATCTTTAGCTTTTTCTTTTTAACTAATCAATTTTAACGTATACAAGTCACTCGAGAGTTGTAAAGAGATTGAAGTATCTAGCAAGAAGCCAAACATAAAAAGATGAAGTACAAGAATTATTTGAAAACATTATGTTATCAAACAATAAAGTTAGATTATTGTTAAATTACTTTCAGAGTTCAGTTTTTGCTCTGAAATTTATGATGAATTATGAATTTTTAATTGCATGGATGATTATAGGTTGAGCTATTGCAATTTTATAGTAACAATACAATCCGGATGTTATGTATTTGTGATTTTATGTTCTTACAGTTAATGAATTTTCCTTTAAAAGAAAAAAAAAGAGTGAACATTTTAGTTAGGACTGAAGCACATCTTCAGTTTTTTATAATAATGCAAATGACTATTGCTGGAAATTTTCTCTTTGAATGGCAAAGCTAATTAAGTGTAGATTAATTTTCAGTACATATTGAGTTTACAAAAGAAGCCCTTCTCTTGGGTTTTGATTGAAATAAATTACAATGTTAATTTATTTTCTTCCCTATGTTAACTGCTACTACTATTGAATATGAATAATCACTGGACGAAATCTATTAACTTTCTGTCATATAACTCTGCTTTCTTGCCAATTCTAGCATAGAGAGCACTTCAGCTTGTGCAACCTCCTCACCGTCTGCTCTATGAACTGCAATTTGGCATAAAAACCTAATGTCGATAACTGGACAATTTGTTCTCCAAAACACACAAGCTGAACCAATGGAGCAATCATTCTTATTTCAATTGCTTTAGAAGTCATGGCCAAATTCCCAATAACATTGATGCAAAAAATGAGGCTCATCATTGTGCACAAC